>NC_053156.1:40472056-40827056 GCF_016835505.1 Polypterus senegalus | reverse complement strand
ATGATACTTACATTCAAAGTGCGCTGCACTGGGCCCATTTTTTTGCTGCTTCCTCGATCCTCTGGGAGCTGTTTAAAGAAATAAAAATGGGAAAAAAATAGCTATAAAGATAACTGACTAGTGATGGGAACCTTATTTCTTTTTACTGCATCAATATGCTCAGAAAGCATGAGTTAGCTTGTCAGATTATTATGGCATGGGGTGGGTGAGGCAGGAATATAGATAGACAGTTATTATTGTCATTTAATTGTTAGCGGAAGAATGTAATTATCATCAACTATTTAGTTACTTAACTCTTTGAAGAAAGAAATCAGCTAAAAGTCAATGAATGTTTTGTTAGAAAAATTCAAATATGATTTAAAAACCCTTTCAAACAAATTGCCACTGATTTTAATAAGGTGGGGTTTACATAGCATGTAAATATCTTGCATTGATGTAAAGATCTAAAGTAATTTAAATCATAACTTCAGAGATTCACACATTTTACCCAGGGATATATAACTTTTCACATTTTGTTATGTTGCAGCCTTGTGCTAAAATCATTTAAATTCATTTTCCCCTCAATACTCAACACTCAATACCCCAGAATATCAATGTGAAAACAGGATTTTAGACTTTTTTACACATTTAGTAAAAATGAAACACTAACACAAGTATTCAGTCCCTTTGCTATCGCTCTTGAAATCTGCCTCAGGTACAATCCATCTCATTACTCATTGTTGACATGTTTCCACACCTTGTTTGGATCTGGTCAATTCAGTTGATTGAATGTAAGAAAGAAAGTCCATACCTGTTGAAAGAAGACCTGCCTATAGAAGGTCCCACAGATATCAATGTGTATCACAGCAAAAATCAAGCCATGAGGTCAAAAGAACAGCCCGCAGAGCTTGTTTTTGAAGCACAGTTCTGGGGAAGGCTACACAAATTCTGCAGAGCTGAAGGTTCCTAGGATCACAGTGGTCTCCATAATTCTTAAATGGAACAGCTATGACTCTTCCTACAGTTGAATGCCATGACAAATCGAGCAGTCAGGGAGAAGGGCCCTGGTAAGAGAGGTGACCAAGAACTTGATGGTCACTTTGGCTGAGCTGCAGAGAACATGTGTGGAGATGCAAGAAACTTCTGGAAGTCCACTTACAAGAGCAATACTCCATTAATCTGGGCTTTAAGGCAGAATAGTCAGATGACACATGAAAACAAGCTTGGTGTTTTCAAAAAGGCACCTAAAGAACTGTCTGGCTTCAATTTTAAGCATCATGTCTGTAGGAAACAAGGTGCAGTTCATCACCTGTACAATACCGTTCCAACTGTGAAGCATGTTGGTGGTAGCATTATTTTGAATGCTTTGAATTTATTTTGCAATGGTAGGAACTTGGAGGTTAGATGGGGTTGTGGAAAATCTGAACAGAGCAAAGCACTGAGCTGTCCTAAATGAAAACCTACTCAAGAGCACTCTGGACCTCAGAATGGGCCAACGGTTTACCTTTCAACAGGACAATGGCCCTTAGAACAAAGACTACACAAAACTGGAGTAGCTTAGTCAAAATTCTGTGAATGTGCTTGAGTGACCAAGCCAGAGCCCAGACATCGCTGGAAGGACCTGAAAATAGCTGTCCACCAGCCATCAGTCCATCTAGCCTGAGAGAGCTTGAGAGGATCTGCAAAGAAGAATGGCAGAACCCAAATCGAGGTGTGTGACGCTTGTTATATCATACCCAAGATGACTCTAGACTGTAATCCCTGCCAAAGATACTTCAATGAAATACTGAGTAAAGAGCCTGAATACTTATGTCAATGGGATATTTCAGTTTTTTATATTTACTAAATCTGCAAAAAAATGTCTAAAATCTTGTTTTCACTTTGTCATTCTGGGGTACTGAGTGTTGTCTGATGTGAGAAAAAGTAAATTGAAACAATTTTAGCATAAGATTGCAACATAGAAAGTGCATAAATAGTAAAATGGACTGAATACTTGCTGAAGATACTAAGAAAAATGTACACATTTGACTAAGGTAGTTTATTGACTGAACAGAGGTGGCCAGTTTCTATTTATGCAACATTTACAAATTCTTGTCACATTGTAATTTTAAGGTCCTTAGTACATTATTTTAACTACACTGTTTATTAATGACATTTCTCAGAGACAATAAATGTGTCTATTATTTTGCTTGTACTTTATCTGTAAGTGAAAAAAACATTATGTATTTATGTGTCTTATATGAGATGTCATCGTTATGCTGCCTTTGTGTCTTATCTATACTAGCCCTCACTCACTCACTCATCACTAATTCTCCAACTTCCCGTGTAGGTAGAAGGCTGAAATTTGGCAGGCTCATTCCTTACAGCTTACTTACAAAAGTTGGGCAGGTTTCATTTCGAAATTCTACGCGTAATGGTCATAACTGGAACCTATTTTTCTCCATATACTGTAATGGACTTTAGCTCGATGGCCGTGGGGGGCGGAGTTGCGTGTCAAATCATCACGCCTCCCACATAATCACGTGAACTGACTGTGAACGCAGTACGTAGAAAAGAAGGAAGAGCTCCCAAACAGCTGAAGAAAAATGCATACAAGCTTATTCATTCATTCACTGCGGAAAACAAAGCACGTGTAAACCGTAAGTTTAATTTAAGTTTATGGACACGCTCCGCTGTCTTTTGTCATGCCTTCGTGAATACTTTATTCGCGAGATACAAGTTTAATGAGAAGACTTGAGGTGTAAACGAGACTTTGGATCACTTTGTAACGGAGTTAAAATTGCTGTAGCGAAAAACCTTTAAGTGCCGGGTCTTAGCTAACATTAAATAAAGCCATGGACATCGCAACATCACACAAGAGAGCAGCTCACGTGAACTAACTGAACGCAGTACGAGTGATCACTTCCATGCATCAAACCTGTTCAAAAAATGCATTACACAATTGACAAGGTAGGAAAAGAATATTCTCCGAGCTGAGCTCCACAGCTAACGCGGTCTTGCGAAGCAACTTCACACTGCCACCAAATACTCACAGAAAAATCCACAAATTAATACACACGCTGTCTCTAGAGTTTCTCCACACTCTGAATGTATTCCTCGCATCCCCGTTATACCCTCTGATCTCCCATTTCAATTCAGATGCCTCCAATTTCCAGTAAGGCTCTGCTTCGCGATGACAAGTAATAAGTCTCAGGGATAGACCCTACAAAAGGTTGCCATTGATTTCAGGCAAGATTGCTTTTCTCCTGGACAACTATATGTTGCATTCTCAAGAATGAGCTCGCGCAGCTTCATCATATTACAACCTGAGTGCTGAACTGACAACGTGCTATATAAAGAGAACTATAACAATCGTAATAAACGAACAATAAAACAGCGGAGAACCTGTGGGTTAAAATAAAAATGATGGCCTTATATGTTGTTCGCTTATAAAACAGCGGAGAAGCTGTGTAAAGGCTGCTTCACAAATAACCAGCGGAGCCTTATATGAGCAGTCAGTCAGCTAAAGAAGGGAATCAATAAATATCTATAATCGTAATAAACAAACAAAAATAGCGCATACAGCCGCAGATTAAATTAAGGAAATGGGTACCTGAACAGTAAAGTAAGTCTCAAATAGCTACACAATAACTATAGCAATCGTAATAAACGAACAATAAAACAGTACAGAACCGCTAAGCCTTATATGTCATTCGCTTATAAAGCAGCGGAGAAGCTGTGTGAAGGCAGCTACACAAAAAAACAGCAGAGCACCACACTCTGAATGTATTCCTCGCATCACCGTTATACCCTCTGATCTCCCATTTCAATTCAAATGCCTCAAATTTCCAGTAAGGCTCTGCTTCATGATGACAAGTAATAAGTCTCAGGGACAGACCCTACAAAAGGTTGCCATTGATTTGAGGCAACATTGCTTTTCTCCTGGACAACTATATGTTGCATTCTCAAAAGTAAGCTCAGTGCACAGCTTGGTCATATTACAACTGGAGTGCTGAACTGACAACCTGGTATACAAACAGATCCTTAACAGATAGTTATTGGTATATTTTCCCACAGTTTAAAAAGGTTTTCTTTTCTTCTTAATAAAAATTTAAAAGCAGTACTTGCTGCAAAGCTGGGATTTTGCTATATACAGTATATATATATATATATATATATATGTAGATATGTATATGTGTATATATGTATGTATGTATGTGTATATATATTGTGAGGGATTGCGGCGTGTATCCCAGCCAACAACTCCAAACCGCCAGATGGAGCCATCCCTGCAATATGGAAGGGCCCCAATTCCAGCAGGGCATCATGGAACTTGGAGTTTTTCACCACAGCCTTGCTGGATACCATGGGGGCACCAGAGGATGCTGCAGGGAGGCCCAGGGACTTATACTTTCCTTATAGCCCAGAAGAAAAGAGAATTACCCGACCTGGAAGTGTTGGATAATCACATGGACTGAGGGCTCAAACACTTCTGGGTCAAGGAGTATAAAGGACTGTGGGAAATCCCAGACGGACGAGCTGAGTTGGGAGGCAGGGTGGCTAAGCATCTGGAAGTGTAGGATTAGTTATTGAATTATTGTATTGTTTATTGAGAATTATGGAGAGGAGCGTGCTTTGTGCACATTATGATTATAATAAATAATAATTGATTTTTATCTGGTGTCTGACGTGTGGTCTGAGGGTACCAGGGTGCAAGGAAACCCTTAATCTGTCACAATATATATGTAGATACAGTGCATCCGGAAAGTATTCACAGCGCATCATTTTTTCCACAATTTGTTACAGCCTTATTCCAAAATGGATTAAATTCATTTTTTTCCTCAGAATTCTACACACAACACCCCATAATGACAATGTGAAAAAAGTTTACTTGAGATTTTTGCAAATTTAATAAAAATAAAAAAATTGAGAAAGCACATAAGTATTCACAGCCTTTGCCATGAAGCTCAAAATTGAGCTCAGGTGCATCCAGTTATCCCCTGATCATCCTTGAGATGTTTCTGCAGCTTAATTGGAGTCCACCTGTGGTAAATTCAGTTGATTGGACATGATTTGGAAAGGCACACACCTGTCTATATAAGGTCCCACAGTTGACAGTTCATGTCAGAGCACAAACCAAGCATGAAGTCAAAGGAATTGTCTGTAGACCTCCAAGACAGGATTGTCTCGAGGCACAAATCTGGGGAAGGTTACAGAAAAATTTCTGCTGCTTTGAAGGTCCCAATGAGCACAGTGGCCTCCATCATCCGTAAGTGGAAGAAGTTTGAAACCACCAGGACTCTTCCTAGAGCTGGCCAGCCATCTAAACTGAGCGATCGGGGGAGAAGGGCCTTAGTCAGGAAGGTGACCAAGAACCCGATGGTCACTCTGTCAGAGCTCCAGAGGTCCTCTGTGGAGAGAGGAGAACCTTCAGAAGGACAACCATCTCTGCAGCAATCCACCAATCAGGCCTGTATGGTAGAGTGGCCAGACGGAAGCCACTCCTTAGTAAAAGGCACATGGCAGCCCGCCTGGAGTTTGCCAAAAGGCACCTGAAGGACTCTCAGACCATGAGAAACAAAATTCTCTGGTCTGATGAGACAAAGATTGAACACTTTGGTGTGAATGCCAGGCTGCGCTCATCACCAGGCCAATACCATCCCTACAGTGAAGCATGGTGGTGGCAGCATCATGCTGTGGGGATGTTTTTCAGTGTCAGGAACTGGGAGACTAGTCAGGATAATGGGAAAGATGACTGCAGCAATGTACAGAGACATCCTAGATGAAAACCTGCTCCAGAGCTCTTTGACCTCAGACTGGGGCGACGGTTCATCTTTCAGCAGGACAACAACCCTAAGCACACAGCCAAGATATCAAAGGAGTGGCTTCAGGACAACTCTGTGAATGTCCTTGAGTGGCCCAGCCAGAGCCCAGACTTGAATCCGATTGAACATCTCTGGAGAGATCTTAAAATGGCTGTGCACTGACGCTTCCCATCCAACCTGATGGAGCTTGAGAGGTGCTGCAAAGAGGAATGGGCTAAACTGGCCAAGGATAGGTGTGCCAAGCTTGTGGCATCATATTCAAAAAGACTTGAGGCTGTAATTGCTGCCAAAGGTGCATCGACAAAGTATTGAGCAAAGGCTGTGAATACTTATGTACATGGGATTTCTCAGATTTTTTATTTTTAATAAATTTGCAAAAACCTCAAATACACCTTTTTCACGTTGTCATTATGGGGTGTTGTATGTAGAATTCTGAGGAAAAAATGAATTTAATCCATTTTGGAATAAGGCTGTAACATAACAAAATGTGGAAAAAGTGATGCGCTGTGAATACTTTCCGATGCACTGTATATATATATATGTGTGTGTATATATGTAGCTATGTATACTGTATATATGTAGATCTGTATATATGTATATATATATATGTGTCTGTGTGTATGTATTTGTGTATATATATGTTGATATGTGTATATGTAGATATGTATATATGTATATGTATATATGTTTATATGTGTGTGTGTGTCTGTGTCTATATATATGACAGCAACACTCATAACAGTGACAAAACAATTACATTGACAATCATGTTACGTTATTTTTAAAATGTTTCCTTTTTTTTTCATAACTTCTTTAACACACTACTTCTCCGCTGCGAAGCGCGGGTATTTTGCTAGTATATACTAATAAAAGGCAAAGCCCTCACTGACTGACTGACTCACTGACTCACTCACACTAATTCTCCAACTTCCCGTGTAGGTAGAAGGCTGAAATTTGGCAGGCTCATTCCTCATAGCTTACTTACAAAAGTTAAGCAGGTTTCATTTCAAATAATACGTGTAACGGTCATAACGGCCCATCTTCAATGTCCGGCATGTTAAACTTTCTTATTTATGGCCCATCTTCACGAAATTTGGCAGGCTCATTCCTTACAGCTTACTTACAAAAGTCAAGCAGGTTTCATTTAGAATTTCTACGCGTAACAGTTATAACGGTCAACATCGTCTGCCATGTTTAACTTTCTTATTTATGGCCTCATCTTCATGAAATTTGGTAGGCGGCTTCCCTGCGCTAATCGAAACTGATGTACGTACTTATTTCGGTGGTATGACGCCACTGTCGGCCGCCATATTGAACTTTCCAATGAAAATGACGTGTCATGGTTGAGGGAGAGAGCTATCCTGACACCAAGAAATGACATGACTACAACTATAAACCACATTTTACTTCAAGAACTACCTTCACAACCGAAAACATATCAGTCTGTGGATTCAGTTGTAGAAGTGGAAGACGCGGTGCACTATCCGGTAGAGTTTCTCCATACTCTGAATCCTCCAGGCACTCCTGAGCATAATCTAATTTTGAAGGTTGGGGTACCAATAATGTTACTGAGAAACTTACTCACTGAAACTTTGTAACGGCACGAGACTTCAGGTCACGTGTCTGCAAAAGAACTTAATTGAGGCAACTATTTTTACTGGCAGTGGCTCAGGGGAGAGAGTTTTTATTCCTCGTATCCCCGCTATACCCTCTGATCTCACATTTCAATTCAAAAACCTCCAATTTCCAGTAAGGGTCTGCTTCGCAATGACAATTAATAAGTCTCAGGGACAGACCCTACAAAAGGTTGGCATTGACTTGAGGCAAGATTGCTTTTCACATGGCCAACTGTACGTTGCATGCTCAAGAGTAAGCTCAGCGCACAGCTTGGTCATATTACAACCATAGGGCTGAACTCACAATGTGGTATACAAAGAGATCCTTAACAAATAATTATTGGTATATTATCCCTTAGTTTAAAAAGGTTTACTTTTCTTCTTAAAAAATTTTTAAGCTAGTATTTCGCTGCTGCAAAGGCGCGGGTATTTTGCTAGTTACTAATAAATGGTAACTATTTTATGGGGCTGCAGGTTTTTAAAGACCATGATTGTAACTACAGTATATTGCATTTGAACTTAAGTTCGCAACTAAGCAAAGGCAATTTTGGGTGTTCAGTAGGCTTGATTTTCCTTGTTTTTGACTTTAAATCTGAACTATTGTTTTGAATTTTATTCATTTTGATCTTGCTTTGGTAAAGGTGTATATACTGTATGGTTACAGAGTTTCCTTATGTTTATCTTTCACTATTAAAATATTCTGTTGAACAAAAATAAGAAAATCATTATGGACAAATTCTCAAATGCCTAATACAAATCATATTTCCTGAAATATCACTAAAAGCACCTCTGTTATTTACAGAGCCTGGTTGGTGTCAAGTAAGAAAATTAAAAATAATCTGCTTGAATGAATTAATAATCACGAATTATGTAATTCGTTTGAACGGATCATTTTTTTCCCTGACTCTTATTTCAGTTTATTTTTCATGGTATGAAGTCTACTGAATTGGAACCAGAAGAATGTAGTCAACTGATAGTTCTGTTCTAATCTATGCTGTTCAGTGTCCATTATTGACCAGATTTGAAAATGGACCAATTGGATTAAATACAGTCTAATTTTTATCCTGGACTAAAGTATTTAGATATACTTAAGGTTTTTGTTGTCAAACACCGCATTGCTATACTTTTGGCAACTCTTGAATGTCTTAAAGGACAACAGATTGTTTTGCCATAAATACTATGACGACATTGCAGGTGTCATACAGCTTCAAGGTTAACTGTGGAATACCATATTGTCAGAGAAAATTCCGTAACGCCATTCTCGTAACTTTTCCTGCATTTGACACACATTTCAGGAATCCTCAAAAGAACATTTTCAACTGCAATGGTATTACAATTAGTTCCTCTTCCAGTTCACTAAACTGGTCTGCAAGGGGGAAAAATAACAATATGTTCCAACAAATTAATAATTCTTTCAGACACATTCAAATAATTTATCCAAACTGATTTTTCTTTTTGTTTTTGTCTGACACTTTGGGGGCTCTGTAGTTATTGAACTCAAATATTTATGATTCTTTAAGGAAATGAGCATGTCAATGTCAATGTCAATTTATTTATATAGCACATTTAAAACAACATAGGAATGCTGTGGCCAAAGTGCTTTACAATAATAGAATGAAAAAAAAAAAAAATAACATAAATAGAAATAAAATATAAGAACATAAATAAAATACATAATAAATAGAAGTAATGTTATATAATCACAATGAGGAAACCATCAGTATTACTGAAGGTCACGGAATGCAAGTGAATAGAAATGAGTCTTTAATCTTGTTTTGAACAGTTCAATTGTAGACGACTCCTTTATATGATGAGGTAAAGAGTTCCACAGGCGAGGAGCAGCAGCTGCAAAGCCCTGTCCCCCTTAGTTTTACACTTGGTACGAGGGACAACAAGAGACAACTGACCAGAAGATCTAAGCACTCTGGATGGCTGGTGTAAAACACACAATTCAGAAAATAGACAGGAGCAAGCCCATGTAAAGATTTGAAAACTAGCAACAAGATTTTAAAATCAATTGAAAACGTGACAGGCAGCCCAGTGTAAAGAAGCTAATATTGGAGAAACAGAGTCAGACTTTCTTGCCCCAACCAGAAAGCGAGCGGCAGCATTCTGGACCAACTGTAACCTGCGTATCAGGGATTTGCTAATCCCAGAATACAGCGAGTTGCAGTAATCAAGGCGAGAAAAGAATAAAAGCATGAGTAGCTTTCTCAAGATCCTAGAAGATAGAAAAGGCTTGATCTTACCTAATAGACAAAGCTGGAAAAAGCAACTCTTGACTACAGAATTAACTTGTTTCTCAAAAGAGAGGTTACTGTCAAAGATAACACCAAGATTGGACTTGAGGTTTGCAAAAGACAGAGAAACAGCCAGAAGTCCAAGACCAATTTGGGCTTTAGCTGATGGACCCACTATAAGCACCTCCGTTTTATTTTGATTCAGATCAAGAAAATTATTAGCCATCCAGGATCTTAGTTCAGAAAGACAGTTGTGCAGTTGATTTATTGCAGAGTTGTAGACAGGAATATAAACCTGAGTATAGCATAGCAGTGAAAAGAAATGTTAAATTTCCTAAAAAGCTCCAATAGGGTGAAGGTATATAGAGAACAAAATAGGACCCAAAATGGATTCCTGAGGAACACCACATTTAAGAGGAGCAGTAGAATAAAAAGAGGAATTTAAAGTCACTGAAAAGTGTCTACCAGTTAGATATGACCTGAACCAGTTAAGAGCAGCCCCTTTAAGCCCAACAAGATGTTCAAGCCACATCAGCAATATCTCATGGTCAATAGTGTCAAAGGCAGCGGACAGGTCAAGGAGGAGAAAGACTGCCGCATCACCTGAGTCAGTAATAATAGAGATGTCGCTGAAAACTTTCAGGAAGGCCATTTCAACACTATGATAACACCTAAAGCCAGATTGGTAGATCTCAAATAAATTATTGGAGTTAAGGTGATAGACCAATTAATTATAAATAATTCTTTCTAGAATTTTAGAAAGAAATGGCAGTTGGGAAACTGGGTGAAAATTGGCTAAAACTCCAGGATCTAATTCTGCCTTTTTTAGACAGGGACTGGCTGCAGTATGTTTAAAAAAATGAGGGCACAACCCCTGCACTTATAGAATCATTGATGATGGATAGTAAGGATGGGCCCAAAACATCAAAGGCTTCCTCTATAAGGCGTGGTGGTACTATGTCGAGGGGGCTGAGAGCTGGTTTAAGGGTGTCAATAGTTCTTTTAAATTGTGGAAGAAACTATATCAAAGGATTCTGACAATGCCATGATTAACAGTAGGAAGTTCATGGCCAGTTTTAACAATACCACAGCGGATAGTATCAATTTTGTTGACAAAGAATGATAGAAACTGCTCACATGAATGAACAGTGCAATTTAATCCCATCACAGATTGAGGGTGAATGGCTGCATTCATTGAATTAAATAAGACCCTAGAATTCTTAGAATGACGGGATACTAAATCGGCAAAGAAATCTTGTTTAGTTTTCTTAACTGCAGCCTGGAAATTGAAAAGAGAAGTCCTAAAAATCTGCTTAGAGTCCATCTTTTTTCCAACGCCGTTCAGCAGTTCGACAGGCGCGGCGCAGCGATCGCGTAGTTTCATTTAGCCAGGGAGCAGGTCTTCCCTTATTACTGCGTATCTTGGGCGGAGCAATTGAGCATGTCTAAATGCCCTTGTGCTTTATTTTATTACACTTCTGCTACATTGCTGTGGAAGAAAATCTAGACTTGGGGTCACATTGTCATTCAGATGTAATATAGTTATTGCACATAAAGTGTTTTGGTATGTTTTCCACATTGAAATATAGCATCTATCTTAGAAGCATTATAAAAAGGGTTAATAAATGTCAGAAGCTTGTTCAGGCATATCAGGAAACCACATAAAGGTCAAGTGAACAATGAAGGACAAGAAGGTTCTAGGCGATGGTTCAAGAAGTTCGCTGACTATCACACCCAGTAAGATCCTTTAAGACTTGACAGATGTCACTCATACAAGAACTTAAGAAGTTGCAAAAAGTACTGCAAGGATCAAGAATGTAGTAGAAATCAGACTTTATTTTGAAGTGGTTATTGCTGTCTACTAAAACACCTCATGTATTTTAGCCAATCAGAGTAAATGCAAGCTAGTCAACGAATCAGAGTGAGCATAAATTCAGCACTGCTTTGTAAATTTGGTTATCTATAAATATAGCTCTCTGTCTTTACTTGGCGACCACTCTATCACAGGCTGATATGATGGAGTGTATCTCTCTTCAAGATTAAATAAAAGACGCAATGGACAAGCTTCCTCCTGCCTAGTTCTTCGGGTTGATTATTAATAGGTATATATATTTAAGGTAACAATTTCTTCCACACTGTGGGATGGATGGAGTCTTTGCTCCAATAACTTTCATGTATACAGTGCCACATAATTTATTATATTATTTATTTTCATGTTTGAATAGGATGAGTCAGATTGATAATGGTAAGTAGTAGAGATTAAATATGATCTTACTTTTAAAGCTTTTCTAAAGGATAGTCAAAGAAATTTGCTAAAAGGTCAAAACACACAACGCAGTTAGAAGTATCAGAGTTAAAACACAAAACTACATTCGAAGTACAAATAAACCAAAGCTTTTTTCCAATCTAATTCTTTTCCTTAAAAGGATTGAGCCTAGACACTCATCAGTATGCACAGCCGTGATGACATTACACAATGTGGTCATCACATACCTAACAATGATCCTAGATAGACCAGCATACCTTGGGGTTCATTTCAGAACAGAACTATCAACTGAATATCTCACATAGAGAGTCATACGTACTGTTGAACATTCTGAACTATTTTTCCTCAAGGTTAGACCTTACAGGCAGTGTGGTGTAGTGGTTAAGGCTTTGACCTTCAAACCCTGAGGTTGTAGGTTCAGATCCAACTACTGACATTTTGTGAACCTGAGCAAGTCACTTTACCTGCCTGTGCTCCAATTAGAAAACCAAAAAAGGAAATGTAACCAACTGTATTATAAATGTTGTAAGTTGTCTTGCATATAAGGCAGCAGCCAAATAAGTAAATGTGAAAGTAAAACATTTGATAGATGCTCTAGTAGTCAACAACCTAATCAAGAGCACTCTAACATTCTCCATAATTGGAAAGGCTGGGAATAATACTAATCAATGAAAGAATTGACGACTTGGGGATTATACCAATACTGACATTCAAAAGGTAATAGTCCAGTGCACTGTAACTTGTAAACAATTCTAGAGTACCCTGCAATTGGTAAAACATCTTCACAATTAAATTAGAAGTGAGGTAGTGAATTTTTACAGTTTCTAAATCTATCCTTTTCTGTTTGACTGTTAATTTCCAGATAATATTCCAACATTGACTTTAATGGCAGTTTTTGATACTTCACTAAAGCATGGATATGGACATTTTTAATGAAAATGTTGGACTATTTCTTTGCAGACAGAATCAGCTTATAGTGAATAAAATGGTAATGATGTCCACAGTGATATTCTCCCTTATATGGTTTACAGTGGGTATAGTAAACAACAACCCACAACAGTTACTAGACTTGACCCTGCTACGGATTTCACAAATGTTGCTGTTGATATCAGTATGGATTGCTGTCCAGCAGATATGCCTCAATACGTAACATTTTATTCTAGAAACTGCTAAATTTCCATAAACAAAGAATCATTATCAATTCCAGTAAATCTAGTGGAGTGTCTACATGAACTGCTGCTGTGAAATTTTCTGTTAGAATAATTAATTCCTGTTCTTGTTCAAATACCGGATTATTTCAAATTTGTCTTCCTGATCTACAGTATACAAAATATGTATCATTTCTTGCATTTAAAGTTTAGGCAGTTCTTAAATACTGTAAATTCAATTTTTGTGGTCAGTATACATTATAAGAGGTTGTTCATTCCTCTCTAGCCAGAGTTACCATTTTTTGCTGGTTATTTTTATGGCTGGTAATTCCAGAACTCTACATAATAATTTTGTTTAGCTTCCTTGAGAAATGCACGTAGGGCGTCTGAAGCACATCATCCCCAGTCTTCATTTTGTTTTGTGTATTTTGGTTTTCCCTTACAATTGTTTTGTTTAAGTTTTATTTTGATTTTTTTCTTCTCTTACCCTCAATTTTCTTCTTAGTCTGCAGGAAAAAAATCTAAAAATCAAAAAAAAAAAAAAAAATTCTAAAAATCTTTTTGTTGTTTTTGGTCTTTTTCACTTATCTTTTAAAAATAAGTGCTTTATAAAATTTGCTTTTATAGGCTACTTTTAAAAGTTTGGATCTCCTCAAGATTCAATTTTGGAATGTCTTATGTTGCCTTTATTATTTAATTTATTGATTCTTGTCTTGGCTTTTTTAGCTTTATTTCTTTTATTTTAATTAATTATTGAATCATTGTTCCTTTTTTTGGTGTTGTCCTTTACGTCCCATGACAAATTATAACACAGGGGTTTAATTTGTCTGACAAATGTTCTGATAAAACAGCTTCTACTTGAACGCTTTAGACGACAGCCTCCAAATTTGAAGGTGTTACAATTCTGTTTTTTTACTTTAACATTTCATGGGTTTATTCAGTATTTTTTGTGTTCTGTGTCTTTAAGGGGGTATTCGAATATGGAGAATTCATATTTAAAGTTTTGTACTAAAGGCAACCATTGAATGTGTTAAAAATATCTAACATTGCAACAGCATTTTTTTAATAGTATCCAACGCCATTTTGGATTTCATTGCTATGTAAGACGCCCAAGATCACAACTCATGACAAACTGGATTAGAGGGTATAAAGGTGTCAGAGGACACGGACTTCCTGATTATCTGAGACTGGATAGAAACCTTACAACTCTGAGACTGCCTGTGTTAGTTATAATCTTCTTGGTTAAAAAAATTGTGTAACAGTATTTTCACTTCACCTTTGTTCAGTGATCTGGCTGCAACAAGAGATAGAAAAGATTCACTCATTTGACCTTTGCCTGTTTTTTCATCTCTGAATCGCTATGTAGAAAAAAAAGTATTTCTGCCTTTTCATTCTTAAAGCATTGCAAAAGGGCAGTGAACTGTCAGGATGACATGGCACTGATATTGTGCTAAACAAGACCTGAAACCCATCAAAGACACCTTGTGCTTCTGAAGACCAAAAGAATTTCATTGAATGTGGGTGAAATTACAGCACTAATAATTTATATTTCTTAACCTTCTTTAGTAATATGCAAAAAAAAACCACAACACATTGATTGGCTTTACAAAAAATATGTCAGTACGTGGCGGCCTACAACCTTTGTTTGGTCCTTGTTTAAATCTTTATGGTATAATTGATACCTTGGATATAAAACTGAGAACTAATTACATTCATTTCTCATATGAGTGCATCATTAATGTAACCAAATACTTTAACACCCAAAACATCCCAAAAATATTTTTTACTATGCATTAAATACTATACTGCATGCCTCTAAAACTCCCAATATATCCTGTGATTGTTGCATCAACAGCCATGAATATCTAAGAATAACATTTGGGGAGGTTGAATTGATGATCAAAAACTGAAAAAAGCTTTACAATGACATAACATAATGAAAAAAATCAAATTAAATCCATTACCTATAGGACCACCATCAATTGTTTCAATTATATTTTTATACTTTTTGAAATTTTATTCAAGTTTAATTGTTACACCAGAGATTAAAAAAGAAATACTAGGTATCAACTAAATCAGGAAGAGACTGGATGTGAATTTTATTGACAATACACACTGGTCCTTAAAATTTGTTTGTAGAGTACAGTTTGGAACAGCTACTAACTACATGATGTGAATCTCCTGAATGTAAAACACAAACTATCTTGAATTTAGTGTCTCCCTACTATAAACCTAATGGCACACTTTCTACATTTGATTGATAGGTGTCTCTGAATCTTTCATTTTAAGATAGGGCCTAAATTGGACTAAAGTAACATCTTCCTTCTCACTTTTTTATCTTAGATAACCAGGTTTATAATTCTAGAGCTAAACTGAATACACTTTCTATCATGACTGTTGTCTTTCAGTTCCTCAAACAAGCTATTTCTAAAAGAAGAAACAGATGCTGTGCCATTGAATGCCATGTATGCTACTAATGTCTTGATGGTTATTTATTATACAATCCCTAATAGATCAGGTTCACTGTTTTAAATTTAGCAATCCATTTATAGTGACAACCCAACAAATACAGAGTGAATACGCAGTTTATGATCTGTTCCTTACGAAACTGCATTATTTTAAAGTGGTGTGAAGGCTAAGGGAAGCCACAGAGCACTTCAAGAAAAGCTCACCAAATCAACAAGCTAATTAAAAGGACTAGCCCAATTATGCGGTCACTCTGGACCCCCTGGAGGTAGTAGAGGAGAAGAGAATTATATCAAAACTGAATGCCCTCATGAACAATGCTGCATGTCCTCCCTCTGATACAAACACTAAGGACTTTCAGCAAACAAACTATTCAGCAGAAGTGTGTCAGGTGTGCCTGCATAATACTTCATTCGAGTGGGACTGCCAAGTCAGAAGTGTTTGTTGTTTTTAATTTTATTTATACAAATAAATAATAAATTATATGTATATACATACTGTATATATATACAGTTGACCCTTGATATCCGACCGGCCTGACATGCGAACAACTTGATTTACGACCAAAATTTTGGTTTTGATTTACGACCTACATCTTGCATTACGACCCGAATGCGGTCATGTGTATCCGCTTGTGCGATTGTAAACAAACAGCCAAGAGCGTTCGTAAGCGTCAGTCGGAGCCCAGATACATGTGTTTGTGGACGTAATTTCAGTCAGTGCAGTGATTTATCTATATATATAATTCACTAAGACCATGGCAAGCAAGACGCATAATTGCTAAGGAAGGTAACGAAGGGAAAGAAAGCGATTGTTAAGGGATGTTAGCTAGCAGTCTGGTGCGGCACATGATGATGTCATCAGGCTGACCGGCTTGCTTTGGAGTGTATTATTACAGCAGTTCACAATGTGACCAGCTTTGAGCTGAGTGCTCGACTACTGTCATTATTAACTTGAGAAACAGCGATCACAATCGAAACGAAGAAAGAAGTTGTGCAGAAAGTGAGAGTGGTGTTCGTGTGACTGATCTCGCTAATATGTACAGCATGTCGAAATCCACCATCTCGACAATTTTACAAAGAAAAGATTTGCATAAGGAGGCTCCTTCTAAACAATAACCACCTTCTGTTTCATTCTCCTCCTCCTCCCTTCCTGCAGCCCAAAGATGTCAAATTAAATGGTGAGTACAGTGTGAAATTGTTGTTTCTGGTAGGCTAGGCACTTTTTATAACTTTTTGGTTAGTACATTAGAAAGATTCTTGGTGTTTTGGTAAATTATGCACATTATACAACCCTTTTTTATTATGAAAAGGTTAAGTAAGTGTTGCTGTGGGAGGTTCGGAGCGCATTATGGGTATTTCAATTATTTCTTATGGGAAAAATAGTCTTGACTTACAACCAACTTGAGTTACAACCAGTCCTCGCGAACGAATTGAGTTCGTAAGTCAAGGGTCCACTATACATATATATATATATATATATATATATATATATATTATATATATATATATATATATATATATATATATATACATATATTATATATATATATATATATATACATACATTATATATATATATATATATTGTAAAAGAGATAGCAGGAGACAGCAAAAAGGTTTGGGGTTTTCCGGCCCCGTATTTTGTCGACAATCCACAATATATTCAAAAATATGGTCAAAACTATAAACAAAAAACTGTTCATATGCACAACGCCGAATCATGGCGTCGGTGGCCATTTTATGGAGGAGGAGCCGGAAATGGAGGAATGCTGGGAAGGAACTGTGAGGGAAGATGGGATCGATGACGTCAGGAAACATGGCGGAGGAAGGGCGGAAGTAGACGTAGTGCGGGCAAACCCAGCTTATGGTGGCGGAGCGTCTTTTTTCCTGTAAGGAAGCATAGGGAGAAAGTTAGTACCACGCCCTTCCCTGCCGGCGAATGTCTTCCCAGGTGTGTCAAGATCCTTCCGTGGTCTCCCACTCGCGCGTGTGTGCGTGCGTGACAAAATATATATATATATATATATATATATATATATATAGATATATACAGTGAACTCTCGTTTATCACGGTTAATCCGTTCCAGACTCTACCATGATAAATGAATTTTCACGAAGTAGGATTCTTTATTTATAAATCGCATATTTTCGCAGTTAGATTATAGAAAACCTGTTCGCGACCTTCTAAATAAGTTTTTTAACATTATTAAAGCCCTCTAGACATGACACCCTTTAGTCACCATTACACTCGTATTACCTAATATATTAGACAAAATAAGAGAACATAAGACATATTAGATGTTACAAATATCATATTATTACTAGGCTCACCCGCCTTTTAAGGCGACCGACTTTTATCCTCAAATATGTGCGCGCTCCATGTGTAAATCAGGCATGTAAGTGTAGGGAAGGAGAACATCAAAGTGCCCATTCATAGCATCTCCCGAAAACCTAAGGTTTTTTTATCTCCTCGAGTGCCTGTCCAAAGTCGTACAATGTCAGCCCTAATCTGTACCGCTAAAGACGGAGTTTCATGCACTAAATAAGCTATAGATGAGAATAAGCAAGCACCATCTCCCCTGATATTTACTATGCGGTGAGGCATTTGTACTCCATCAACATTAATTATTTCCAGAGACATAATTTTGTCTATTTTTCTAGCGCATTGTGCACAAAAGCAAGGGAACGATGAGAGCACCAGAACTCTGCTCACATCGCATCACTTCGCATCGCAAGCTGTAAGTAGTAAGTCTGTGATAAGCGGAATACCTCTACGCTTTGCACTCATGGGACAGAAGGACAATCCCAACCGCTTTTATATAGTAGATTATTGTACTGCACATTTAAATACACACACACCACAGTTCTTACACACAACCACTAACCTATGAAGGCACGACGTCAGTAGGAGAGTATTCAGGTGGTGCAGTATCTTCAGCAGGTGCGTTGTTGTCTTTTTCCCCTGAAGGAGTACTAGAAGTAGGCAATGGGTGGAGAACATCATGATAGGAAGTTGCTGGCGCTGTCTTTTCATATGCGTGAGGAGGCTTTTGTAGGGTATTGCCATCTTTGATCATATCCAAGAGTTTCACCTTCTCCTGGATAGTAAGCATCTTCCTCCGGCACTTAGTTTTATTGTCAGAAGGATTAGAAAAAGCAGCACGTTTAGGAGCCAACGTGGGGCTTAGATAAAAGTTCTCAGAAAGCATGCATAGTGACATAAGCGCCGTATGAGAAAAATCGCTGATAGAGTGAAGCCAAAGTCGGCGTGATATAGCGAGGAATCACTGTATATATATATATATATATATATAGCAGAATACCCGCGCTTCGCAGCGGAGAAGTAGTGTGTTAAAGAAGTTATGAAAAAGGAAAGGAAACATTTTAAAAATAACGCAAGATGATTGTTAATGTAATTGTTTTGTCACTGATATGAGTGTTGCTGTCATATATATAGACACAGACACACACACTTACATATATATACATACACATATATACAGTATGCATACATATACATATACATATATATACATATACATATATAGCAAAATCCCCGCGCTTTGCAGCAGAGAAGTAGTGTGTTAAAGAAGTAATGAAAAAGAAAAGGAAACATTTTAATAATAATGTAACATGATTGACAATGTAATTGTTTTTTCATGAGTGTTGCTGGCATATATATATATATATATATATATATATATATATATATATATATATATATATATATATATATATATATATATATATATATATATATATATATATATATATATATATATATATATATATATATATATATACTAGTAAAATACCAGCCAAGCAGGAGAAGTAGTGTGTTAAAGAAGCAATGAAAAGAAAAGGAAACATTTTGAAAATAACGTAACCTGATTGTCAATGTAATTGTTTTGTCACTGTTGTGAGTGATGAGTGTTGTTGTCATATATATATATATTTACACACACACACATAAACATATATATATATATATACATATCTATACATATAAACATATATACATACATATATCTACATATATACACACACATATATACACACACATACATACATACACACACATATATACACACAAATACATATATATATATATATATACATACATACACACACACATATATAAACATATATATACATATACATACATATCTACATATATACACACACAGCTATTTCAGATCAGTGCAATACGCTGTTTGTTAAAACGGTTGACTCCGCTCTTACGTGCAATAACAAATCAAATCATTCAGTTGTCTTTGCTCATATGTCATTTTAGAGCTGGACGCCTGGCATCTTTTTTTGGCCACAAGTTCGTTTCTGTTTGATGTGAGGTTCTGTGTTGTGGAGATTCTCAGGATGGATTGCAGGTGCTCATCAGTGAGGCGACTCCTGTGTGCTGTTTTGTTAGTCTTTATCACTGAGAAGAGCTTCTCACACAGATATGTGCTACCAAACATGCACAAGGTTCGAGCCGCATGTAGACGGACTTTTTGTTCTTCAAAGTCACCAAAGCGCCGTGCAAACTCAGTGCGCAACTAACTTGCAGCATCATAAGGTAGACTTGATTAACGCGGTAAGTGTTCGCAAGGCAGCTGAAGCGCTGCATTATGGGATCTGTAGTTTATTGTGTTACCAGCGCTCATATACCCGGGCCATTAATAACAATAATACAGTATATAAAATGATCTCGCGGCCGGATATAATTACACGCCGTGCCGGATGTGGCCCGCCCTTGAGTTTGACACATATGGACTAAATAGAACTTGAAAAGATATATTTTTTCAAATGTGATCGCGCAATTCAGATAGAGTTGACGCTCACTACAGCCTGCATGCCTCAATGAGTCATCCTCCCTCGCTCTTACTTTTTACCGCTCATCTAATGAATACACTGAGTATGGCTTTACCAAAACAATCATTGATGGCTAATAAAGTATCCATTATTCGAGTATGTAGATCGGGATATATATATACATATATATATACCCGCGTATTGCAGCGGAGAAGTAGTGTGTTAAAAAAGGTAGAAAAGAAAAGGGATCATTTTAAAAATAACGTAACATGACTGTCAATATACAGTATTTGTTTTGTGAGTGTTACTGAGTGTTGCTGTCATCAAGGATTTGATTATCATTATTTCTTTCAATCAGGTTCGTATTTGTAGGATGTGTTGTGTTCAAGTTACATTCCGTGTTTGTCAATCGCTGTAAAGATGACAGGTTTCATTCATCGATTCGCTTCTTACTGCATCAATAAACAGCTCGTCTTCTTCTTTATCTGAGACCTGACACACTGCATGCACGGGTTTTTTACACTGTCTTCCTTTAGCGGGACATTGACTTTTTCCACCGTGTGCTTTGTTTCCGCAGTAGCTGGATTTATGAATATGCTTATCAGACGCTTCATATTTTTGCTGCCTTTTCAATTGTGTAATTCGGTTTTGTTCAGCTTTTGGAACTGTTGCTTTTATCTGTGCACTGCGCCAGTTCACGTGAGCCACTCGGTGTACTTGCATCGAAGGTTCCCAGCTGTGCTGGTGCCATCTCGCTATGTCCATAGCTTTATTTAATGTTACCTTAGTCCTGGCACTTAAAACTTTCTCTCGCAGTTTCGCTGAGTTTGTGTCAAACACCACCCTGACCATCTCATCTTCCTCTCCATAAGCACAGTCCTTCACCCGTGAATATTTACCCGTGGCAGTTTGCTATTGGATTGCCGCTGACGGACGGCCTTATATGGGCAGGCACTAAATTACAAACGCCAGCGCAGCCTGTCTATGAACTTAATTTAAAGTGTAGGTTTACATCGTGCTTTGTTTCAAGTAGCAGAACTCATGAATATGGTTGTATATGTCACTCGCCGCTTCTTATTGTTTCGCTGCCTTCTCAATTATATAATGCATGTTTTCTTGAGCGCTTTTTGAGGTCTTCCTGGTTTTCTATGTACTGCGTGATTACGTGGGAGCGTGATGATGTCACACGAAACTCCCCCACGGCGTTGAAGCTCATCTCCATTACAGTAAATGGAGAAAACTGCTTCCAGTTATGACCATTACGCGTAGAATTTCGATATAAAACCTGCCCAACTTTTGTAAGGAAGCTGTAAGGAATGAACCTGCCAAATTTCAGCCTTCCACCCACACGGAAGTTGGAGAATTAGTGATGAGTGAGTGAGTGAGTGAGTGAGTGAGGGGGCTTTGCCTTTTATTAGTATAGATAAATATATATATATATATATATTAGTATATATATTGTCACGCATGCGTGAGTAGGAGACCGCGGACGGACCTTAAACCGCTTCGAAAGACGTTCGCCGGTAGGGAGTGGCGGGGTACTAACCTTTCTCCTTTGTCTTCCAGGAAAAGAGACGCTCCGCCATCATAGCCTTCCCGCCCCACTTCCGCCCTTCCTCCGCCATCTTTCCTGATGTCAGCAGTCCCATCCTCCCTCACGGTTCCTTCCCAGCATTCCTCCACTTCCGGCTCCTCCCCTATAAAATGGCCGCCGACGCCTCTGAAGGGGTCGCGCATATGAACCGTTTTGTTTATATTTTTGACCAACTTTTGAGTTTATTGTGGATAATTTGCAATATACGGGGCCGGAAAACCCCAAACCTTTATGTTGTTTGTTGCTCTTTTACAATATATATATATACACAGTATACAGTATAAAGAGCTTTTGTAAAAAGTCAAAGTTCTATCAATTCCCCTTGCTTCCTCTACTGTTGTCTGACAACTTTCATGTCTTCTAGCAAAGGCTCAATTAAAAAAATTACAATATGCAAGCTGTCAAAGAAGGGGCCTGAGTTGCCTCCGAAGCTTGCATATTCTAATCTTACTAGTTAGCCAATAAAAGGTGTTGTTTTGGTTGACTTCTCACCACATCCATAATGGTTAACACGGTACAACACCATGGTACTACAGCAAATGCTCATAAAATATTAGCCAAGTCAATATGTGCATCTCTTGCCATTTATTTAGTGAAAACTGGAATTATTAAAGATGTGTGAAGCTCACCATTTAGGACACAATTCCTACATATAATTTACCTCAGTAACTGGTAAATTATGATACACTGCATGAATAATCTGCCTTCTACATTGATCTGTTCATCTGACTAGTCTCATAATTATGGGTTGCCCTTCAGGTTGTTACCTTCGCCTCTTACAGTTTTTGGCCTTACCCTGGATCTGAGTGCAACAGAAATGAGCTCCCTTTAAATGAGAGGTGGGCACCATGTACCCCTCATGAAATACACTACCTTCTCTACGGTGCCTCCTGCTGGCCAGCAACCCCTTCTCATCCAGCAACAGATGAATGATGGCTTCTCGCTTGGAGTCCAGCTAGAATACACAGAAACAAAGGAGTTAGCATCATTAAAGTGCTGAATAAACAGAAACACAAATAAGAAGACTAAAATTAGGAATCCTGATTAGTTCTTGGCAGATTGATGCAAACCTCTTTCATTAACGAGGGGAGCATCCTTAGATATAGCACATTGTCACTCACTTGGTCAAGCGCTACCCACTGCGCCCACCGTGTAGTATTTTTAACCAAAATGTTACACTTTCTGTTTAATTCTAGAATTCAAGAAATTGTACATCTTATGAACAAAATGATATTATTAGTGAGATATGTAAGTTTTTCTATTAATAATTTAAGCATATTGTGTTCTCACATGTTCACATCCATCCATGCTTTTCTGATTGTTCCCATGCTTAATCCAGCAGATGGTGTATTAGGACTGAGACTTTAGCCAGCTGCCTTTTGTCTCCAAGTGAATATGGGCATCGCCTTCAAACCTGAGGCAGCCTAGACCTGCCCTGGTTTGATGAAGCACCAGAGAAAAAGGCACTTGATTTACAACATTATTATTTCAGCAGTAGCAACAAAGTCATCCTACTCGAGAGTATCCATGTAGATGGGCAAAATCTTGCACTTTATGATTTGGCTGTGAGGTACAGTATTTGGGTTGGTTTTTGACAGTAGTACGTCAGGACCCGTACCGTCTCATGAGATGGCCTACTTTTACTTCAGTTCACTTTACCTGTTCTCATTAGCTAACCCTTAAATGTGATGGTGTGGCACAATTACTTGAGATATGTCCTTACAGCACCAAATGCCACTTTAGTAAATTACTATGTTAGGGGTGTCAAACTCATATCCTGGAGGGCCACAGTGGCTGCAGGATTTTCACCTAGACACTTTATTAATTACTAGCCAATTACTACTGATAAACACACTTTTTTGCCTTAATTTTATTTTGCTTGCTTTTTAAGAGATCCTTAATTCACCAGTTAAACAATAATCATATACGTTGTACAAAGTGGGCCAACACAACAAGCTAACCTGATCTGATTTGCACCTGTGTATCCATCCTGTGAAAGCCTGAGAAATATGGATCTGTTTTGATCCACAGAGCATTCTGATGGTGCTCTCAGTTTTGAAAATGTCTGGTGTGGCAAAATATGATCACTAACAGGCCATTGAATTAAATAAAAGTTTCACTAATAACAAGAATTAAGACATTGGTTGGATTTTTAATCCCCTATCATAGCTTGTCATATATTGGGATGCTTAACATTTCACTTCTGTTTTGCTGATTTGGAGTGGTCTCCCCTAGACTTTCTCATATACTCAGATATGGGGGGGATATTTGAGGAGGAAACTGCAAGACAGTGATTATATTTTTATATTACGTACATTAAAGAACCATCAACAACAAAATCAAACCAAATTAATGATATATCGAACAAGCATTATAAAAGTAAAGTTGAATAAATTGGACTCTGCAGCTGCATAAATAAAAAATTTGCCATGATAATTTTAATTTGGAAAATAATTCAGGTAAATTACCACTTTCAGTCAGCAGAAGTGAGTCAAAAGTTGCAAGAGACTTAAGTAATGTAATACTTGTATGGAAAAGTTTGTTTATGTAAAGCAAAAACTTTCTCAAATATGTCCAATGGAAAATTGCGATTATCTCAAAGACTGGTCACTTCTCGAAAAAATGCATAGCGACAAAAAATGATTAGAATGTGGTGCTTTAGCACAATGTGATGTGAAATCATCAACTTTTCAGTAGTTTTGGGGAAACGTTTCAGGTAAAGTACCACTTCCGGTTAGTGGAAAAAGCTCAAAAGTTGTTAGAAATCTACATTTTACAATACAATACTATTTATTGTTGTATAGCCCAAAATCACACAAGGAGTGCCACAATGGGCTTTAACAGGCCCTGCCTCTTGACAGCCCCCCAGCCTCGACTCTCTAAGAAGACAATGGAAACCTCCCAAAAAACCCCAGTAGGGAAAAAATGGAGGAAACTCGGGAAAGGCAGTTCAAAGAGAGACCCCTTTCCAGGTAGGTTGGTTGTGCATTGGTTGTCAAAAAGAAGGGAGCAATACAAAACAATACAATACACAGAACAGAACAAATCCTCAATACAGTAAAAAAATACAAATTTTAGAAGTACGTAGCAGAATTTAACAATGGATGACATCACATAATATGACTTGGATTTGTTTATAATCCTGGGGAGCTCATCCATCAGGCTGCCTCCCACATTTGGCCATTCCACAGCTGAAACAGTGCTGGACCAGCCAATCCGATGAAAGGACCCCTCTTTCCCATAATTCTTGCGATCCCCCATCAGGGATGACTTTACCATAAGCGGGCACAAAAACTTGGCATGCCACATTTGAGTACCAAGAAGAGAAACAGAATAGGTGAGGGTTAGTATCAAATTATACCTATTTTGTACCTAATTGTAACTTCTATGCAAAATGTGGTTGACCTAACTAGTGTGGTACTGAGGTGTCATCTGTAGCATGGCTGCACTCGGGTCCTAATCTGGGATCCTGAGATGGTTTGTCATGTGGTGGTGCGCAATGCGCTGTATCAGCGCCAGCTCCTAACCTCTCTCTCTCTCTCTCTAACTGAAAGCATACTCAGTTTATCTATATATATATATATATATATATCATATATATATATATATATATATATATATATATATATATATATATATATATATATATATATATACACACACACACACACACACACAGACATAATTCCAAAAATGGTATTTTCAGACTCAGGGAAAATACTTTCCCTATACTTTGTATATAAGAAAGTAAAAAAAAAAAACAAAAAAAAACAGGGTCACGGGGGTCTGCTGGAGCCAATCCCAGTCAACACAGGGCACAAGGCAGGAAACAAGCCCTGGGCAGGGCGCCAGCCCACCACAGGGCACACACACACACACCAAGCACACACTAGGGACAATTTAGAATCGCTAACGCACCTAACCTGCATGTCTTTGGACTGTGGGAGGAAACCCATGCAGACACGGGGAGAACATGCAAACTCCACGCAACGAAAAAAGAAACAAGAGGTCCAAATGTTACAAAGTCAATTAAAATGAACCAAAAGAAGTCTGATTAGCAGTAGTCAGTGGTTACTAATGGAGAAATTGGCTGGAACAAAAACCTGCAGTCACTGAGGCCCTTCAGGATCTGAGTTTGACACCCCTGGTTTATGTGAAGTCTGCATATTATTATCATTATATAATTTAAAAGACTGGATTTCATTACTAATAGTTACATATACATACATTTTTTACTACTGGAGGTCACTTTCACACAATGAATTTAAAGAAGAAATGAAACTGTAAGTCTTGTGTTTTAGTGTTAAACACTCAGTAGGCCACAATGTCGTCACAGTATTTTCTCCATCTATCTCAGTGTCCTTCTAAATCTGTGCCATTTGTCTAATTGGCAACTCCAAGTCTGTACAAGGGTGTCTTGTGGTGGACTAGCATCCTGAATGGGGTCTGTCACGTTAGGCAGTAGTTCTTTGCAATTCTCTAATGATGCAGGTAGGTTCTAAAAAATGGATGGATCGAGCACTTCTTTTAAGCCTCATTATTGGCTTCCAATCTCGTTAATCAGGTTTTTCACGATTCAATAATAAACTTTTTTTAAAATATACCAACATAACAGATTACATCATTTAAAGCACATTTAAACAAATGTGACTTAATCACGGTACATCTGTAGGAGGAATCTGAACACTTCAGCCAACCCAACCACAGCTTCAAAAGCAGTCAACCACTCGGGACCCCCATCCAGCCACTGCTATCCAGGCAGAACTGAGCCGTGAGGACAATGTAGGGTAGCATTCCAATCAAGCTTGACACACAATACATGCTATGGTGCAGGTTAGGATCAGGAGGCGCTGCCCACAGAGAAGCCATAACGTGCAGGTAAAATCAAAATGAATGAGGATGATTGTCAGCACATGAACAGAAATAGAACGTTGCTTTTTTAACTTTCATGTCTGCTGTGCTATAAATCATGATCACATCAAGATTCAATAAAGCACAGAGAGAAATTGTTATTTTAGTGTTTAATTGATTCTGTATTGGGCTACATTATATAGACACTTTCTGGCACCATTATAGCAAGAATATCTTAAAATGCTTAATCCCATTTCATTTTACAGAAAATATAAACTAGCTTGCTAGATATACTCTTTACCTTGAGTCACCTTAGTCTCCTCACTAAAGCCATAACCAAGACTTACTATTTCTTTATGTTGTGAACTAGGAGTCCTAAAAGCACATAAGTTCCATAAATATCACCAAAATTGCCCACAGGAGAGTATTTACCATCAACACTCCAGATACAGTTAAAAAAGGCCTCAAGGAATCTTTGTAAGTTTAACAATGAAGCTCTGCGGAGCACTAAAAAGGAATAGCCAAGAAAGAGGAAGAGATCGAAAGCAAACATGGTCCCAATATCCAATATCCAAAACAAAGTCAAAAACAGAGCACAGGTTCAGAAATCCACTAATCACAAAAGGTACAAAGCGCAGCAAAACACAAATAAACACTCCAAAATGAAAATGAACCATCAGGAACTGTGGGAGACTCTCCATATTTAGAGAACAGAACACAGGAATTGACAACAAAGCAGATAATAAACAAAAGTATCATTAACATAGATAAATGGCAGAAAAATGACAAGAAACGTGACATACTTCCTTAGAAGGCTGGCATCCTTCAACATCTGCAATAAGGTGCTGCAGATGTTCTATCAGACGGTTGTGGTGAGTGCCCTCTTCTACGCGGTGGTGTGCTGGGGAGGCAGCATAAAGAAGAAAGATGCCTCACGCCTGGACAAACTGGTGAGGAAGGCAGGCTCTATTGTAGACACGGAGCTGGACAGTTTGACATCTGTACAGGATCATCTCCAGTTAGAGGAGCAGCTTCAGCAACAGACTGCTGTCACCGTCCTAATCGTTCCTCCCCCACACTATGCGACTCTTCAGTTCCACCCGGGGGTAAAACGTTAACATTATACAAAGTTATTGTCTGTTTTACCTGCATTGTTATCACTCTTTAATTTAATATTGTTTTTTATCAGTATGCTGCTGTTGGAGTATGTGAATTTTCCTTTGGGATTAATAAAGTATCTATAAATAAAGTGTCTATCTATCTATCTATTGAACGCCAGCCAGGGAAAAAATCTTGGCTGAAACATGACAATTTATCATCACCTCAGCCTTTAGAGTCCCACTAACTGGAGTTTTTCTTGGAGATTTTTCTAAATGTTTATAAACTGGAGCCATAACTGAACATCAGGTAAGTGTGTTCTTTATTCAATAAAATGATGTTTATTGTGTTGCAGGAGGGTAGCAACTTGTTCACATACAAATAAGAATCACAATACTACTACTACTACTGCAACATTCTGGGGAGATTATTTTCTTTAACAGGCACCCTGTGTTGAAGATAACATTAATATACTAATTCAAAAGGTTTAACTCTTTATTAAAATAATTCTACATTTTATCCATAGTTTACACCATGAACATTCTAATTTGAACCTCTGGCTATGCATTTCCATCTTCCCGGCATCAACCTTATCCCGTTCTGAAACCTTCCATTGTTGTGCAGTGCTGGCTCTAAACATGAGAGCAAGACTCACTTTTCAAAAATGTTGCCGAAACATCTTTACAAAGTCACACATTTGAATGTTCAATGCATAACAGTTGTAGGTTATTTGAAACTACTATCACTGTAAGAGCCAAACCTTTCAAGTTAATGTTAATGGTAAATTTGCAAAGATAACAGAAGATTCGGTTTTCAGTCCTATAAGCGAACATTAATGGAATACCCTTAATATTCAGCTATAACTCAGTGGGACAACAGAATGATCACAGATTGTAGTTAGACAACTAAAAATAGAAACATGAACTTTTAGAAATATTTAAGGGCATATATAATGTATCTTTGTGGTTTTATCATTAAATCTATATCTGTAAATAGAGTTAACAAATAATTCATGGCTCTTATCAAGTAAAATGTAGCAATTGTCTCTACTCCCTGAATAATCTATTAGGGCCAACAATCTTACTCGCATAGATAACAGAAGATTCTGTTTTCAGTCCTATAAGCTAACAATTTAATGGAATACAATTAGGATTCAGCTATAACTCTGTGTGACAATACAATGATCTCATATTGTCATTAGACGGCCAAATAAAAACATAAACTATTAGACAGAAAGGTTTAAAGGCATCAGTTGTCTGACTGTTACAAACTTTAGGAAGCCTTACTGTATGTGATTGCCTAGAGAAACTTGAAGAAATGTAACCAAGACATTTAATCCTTAAATGAAAAATCGCATATGTTTTCTTCCTTTTTGTGTGTATTATCAGTTTTCATCTTTATTTTCTTTTTTTCTGAACTGTCTGCTTTCAGTTTTACTAAAACCTTTAAAAGGAAGACACTTGGACTGTACAGTTTTGTTGTACACAAGTGAAACTAGCTGCTGGGACCTTTCTGGTAGCTGCATTTTGAACAATTTTGGACACCCTTGACTAATTAAGCTACACTCATCAAATTCAATCAGTATTACATCCTTTGTTGAAAGGTTGCCTCTGTGTTTACACATATATATCATTAATAATAATATTAATTCTTTACATAACTTCTAATTGTAAGGGAATTATTTAATTTTATTGTTGGGTTTTATGGAGTTTACTTTTAACTACTGGTATAACCTTTAACCAACCTTTACAGAAAATGTTTCAGGTTGGGTGGAGTACATCCCTAAACCTCTCGTCCGCAGGACACCACAGATTTCTTTAAAATACTGTCTGCTATAGGCCCCTTACCTGAGGGGACCTTACTGACAACAACAACATTTATTTATATAGCACATTTTCATACAAAAAGTAGCTCAAAGTGCTTTACATAATGAAGAATAGAAAAATAAAAAGACACAGTAAGAAAATAAAATAAGTCAACATTAGTTAACATCGAATAAGAGTAAGGTTCAATGGCCAGGGTGGACAGAGAAAAAAAAAACTCCAGACGGCTGGAGAAAAAAATAAAATCTGTAGGGATTCCAGACCATTAGACTGCCCAGTCCCCTCTGGGCATTCTACCTAACATAAGTGAAACAGTCCTCTTTGGATTTTGAGGCACTTTACACAAACATCCCCTATGATGATGGCATAGTGGCATGTGAAACGTACCTCAAACAACATAATTTATCCACAAAGTCAGTTATACAAATGATAAAATTCATTCTGACACATAATTTATTTTCATTTGGACAAGACTTCTACTTGAGCTCTTCTCACTATGCAGACCTATTTATGGCAAAATTGGAGGAAGATTTTATGACAACATGCATCTTAAAACCAATGTTGTATCTCGGTATCTCTTGTTACATAGATGACATCTTCATAATCTGGACTGCCAGTGAGAAGAACCTCCTCCATTTTCATAATGAATTTAATTCTTTCCACCCCAACATAGAGCTGAAGATGAATTACCCAAACACAGAAGTCAGCTTCCTTGACGCCACCATTCAATTGAAAGACAACACCTTTGTAACTTTTGTTTTTCACAAACCGACAGACAGACGGACCTACCTGAGAAGTGATAGTTTCCACCCCAAGCATATAAGGCACACCATTATTTTCAGCCAAGCAATACGTTACAACTGTATTTGCTCAGACCAGGATAAACAACTGCAGGAGCTTAGACAAGATTTCATCAGACAAGGTTATAGCCCCAAAACAACAGACACTCAAATAAGAAGAGACAACCTTCTGGAATATAAAAACAAAGACAACAAGAACCGCATTCCACTTGTTGTCACCTACAACCCACATCTTGAAGCACTTAGAAAAATTATAAAAGGACTTCAGCCAATGCTAAACAATGACGATCCCCTCCTATAATGCAGACAACCGCCAAACCTGCAGCAACTAATTGTCCAAAACTCCTACAGTGAACTAACAGAAAATGGCACACCTCCCTGCCTACAGAAAAGATGTAAAACGTGTCCTTACATTTATGATACAGATTGCGTAGTTACACCACACTGCCGACTAGAACATCGCACAGAGGGATCCTTTACCTGCAGATCATCTAATGTGGCTTACCTTCATTCTCTGTATGAAATGTGCTGACACTGCACTCTATGTGGGAGAAACTGAACAAACACTCCGCCAGAGAATGAACTTACACAGGTTCCACATCAAGCTTGGCAACACAGATGTTCCTGTAGCAGCTCACCTCAGCAGCCATGGACACTGCGAGGGGGACTTTAAAGTCACAGGGCTTATGGGAAACGTCAGAACACAGCAAGAGAGACAAGAATGGGAAGTGAAACCCGTGCTAAAATGTAACACATTACAACGTGGTTTAAACAGAGACAAGAGTTTTATGGCCAGATATGAGGATTGTTTGCATCTCTTGGACTGTCCCAGACAACTTGACTACAGACCCACATTGTATGGAAAAACTCATCAGAAACGTCAGTAGACTCTGTTGGACAGTTATCTTATTAAAAGATCTTGACTAGACATTGTTCTCCTGTCTTGCTAAATAAATCTTAGCCTGGAGAGGTCTACTCATTTTTTACATCTAAGATGTCTTCTCACTTGAAGGTGCTGTTATCTGTCCTGGTGTCTATAAACACAGGGAACTCCAGTCTCTGTATTACATCTTACCTGAAGAAGGGGCCTGAGTTGCTTTGAAAGCTTGCATATTGTAATCTTTTTAGTTAGCCAATAAAAGGGGTCATTTTGCTTGACTTCTCACTATATCCATAATAGCTAGCACGGTACAGCACCCTAGTACTTATGTGTGTTATGTAAAAGAAACACAAGCAGCTACAACCAACGGGGGCATTGCTGATAGGTAACTGGGGGATTCAACATCCCGATTCCAGTACAAGACTTCTCCTACAGAATTAGAAGTTCCTAGAGGGCAGTGTATAGCGCCAACATGTCAGGTCATGTCATGGCTCATCGAGGGTACTGTAGATAACACCCCTTCTGGCCTTGCCCTGTACAAATATATGGTGCTAATGGGGTGCAGGAACACTTTGTAGTATTAGCCATATTTTACATGTGAAATTCTATTCCTTTTGTATTTTGTTTTTACTTGAGGATTTTAATTTGTTTCACATTTGAAATTGACCTGACAAAGTTCATTTTTTATTGCCATCATGTTACTTCTTTATTTAAAGTGACGCCTTGAATCCTGTCACAGCTAATCAAAGCCCACTGCTTTATCCCTCTTGGATACAACTCTCTTTGTTATTTTTACCAATAGTTAGGTTTCAAAGTGGTAGGATTTTGCGTTTTTTATGACTTCTATCATTACTCGACTTACCATTTTTCTTGCCCTTTCAGACTCTGGTTATGTTTTGTTTTGCTCTCCTGCTCTTCTAACCTTTGCTTGTCTTCACCACTACTATTTGCTGCTTAAACATCTCCAGGGGCCTGATGTATACAACTTGCTTCACTTCGGACAAGTGCAAAAAGTTTGCATTTATAAAACATGAACTTGCCCTGGAAATTGACTTAAAGTTACGGAAAGTTTCGACCACCCGCAAGTCCTGTGCAGACTTTTTTGGTGTTAGGATTTTAGCGACTCTCTAAACCTTTAACGGAACAGGGATTGCATGATTTCTGCGTGACGTTCTCTAGTTCAGCACACAACTGCTCTAGGTTGTCTAAATTGGCTTATAAGTCAGTCATAATCACGAAAAAGGACACAAATATGTTTAATGATATTTAAATGACAGAAAACAGCACTTTCTCATTTTAAGAAGTTGGAAAATGTATGCACAATGTAACATTCCTCTGTGACTTAGTCAGACAAGCACTTTAGTGAGTCTTCATTGTTTGATAATTTATTTTTATTTTTAAAGTTGTGGTTTTTTTAATTATATTGTTCTCAAACAAATAAAAAAAACCTGGGCAACGCCGGGTTATTTAAGCTATATTAGCTAGTATAAGATAATGGCAAGCTACTCTCTGTGTTCAACTTCAGGATAATCTCAAACAATTCTTGAATGTTAATTATTTGAAAATCGTTTAGGGAGTCAAGACTTTTCCAAGTTAATTTTGACTTTGATAGTGATTTACATATTGAAGTGCAACATTTGATGTCATTTTTGGCTTTAGACCCATATTTGTTTTGATCTCGCTTTATTCCTCATCATATAGTCTTTATGACAATGTTTATGCCATTTCTGTGATTGAATAGTTGTTGAGGTGTACCTCACCCACATTAAAACCACTGAAAATGCATTTGATGTAGATGTTTGCCTACAATGGGCATTTGAGCATCACCTGAAAAATCCTTGAAGTAGTGAGAACCTCACCAGCCACAAGATTTAATGCAAAATTGTAATTACCAGTAAATTATTAGCCTTTTACACATGTATGCAGCATTCAAACTGTACAAAATACAATTTAGATGCATATATGTAAGCAATGCCACAAGTGCCATTTAAAGCAAATGTTCTGTGTTCGCTACATTAGAATATAGTTTTCTTCTGTGAAGGGAAACCGATTAGGTAAGGAGACATTGCAATGAACAGGATCCAATCAAGGAAAGGCTATGTGATGAGCACAAGCAAATCAAATCACAATCAAAGTCTGTCTTTTTGAAAAATTTCGCTCGTCCACACTGAAATGCTAAGGCTGCATTTTCAGAAGTATTCGGCTCTGGAGAGCGTTTCCAAAAGCCTTCATTTTTGGGAGTCAAAAACACAGGGGGAGTGTAGATGAAAGGCAAAAATGGAGACTAATATCTGTGTTTTTAAATAAACTAGGGGGCTTATTCCCCTGCTCGCTTCGCTTACCAACCAATCCCCTGGCTTGTGCTATGCGCCAGCCACTTCACATCTCTGCCGGTCGCGTTACGAAGAGGGTGGTTGAACCCCAAGGAAACGTGATCGCTCCTCTGAAACCCCCTCTTAACAGTGATACAATGGGAAACAAATACAGTTTAATTTTTTTACCTCCTCTTTGCTCGATCAGCTGCTGGGATCTTGCACACTTCTGTCGTATCACCTATGCCCATCTTTTCAATCTCTTTTCGCTTTTACAGTTTCATGAATATCGCATTAAATTTTGATTCTGTGTTTGGAATTACATCGTAACAACGCGACGTATAACTGCCCATGAGTGAATATCATTTCTTTCTCTCTACAAGAAATGTGTCTGCTAATAGCATTCACACAAATGAGAAATGATTTCTCTCGTGAGATTTCACTTACACCAAAAAACAAATCTTTTAATTCTTGTGGAAATGCCTCTTCATTGGGAAGAAACACTACTTTTTTTTCTCTGACGGCAACACAAATTAGACATTCTACAAGTCTCCGACTCTGAGTTTAAATCCAAACAATATATTCAATCTCTTTTCAGTGTTCCGTTATTTAACCGAGTAATAATTTACGTTTATTTGCGCTAATGCGATCTTTACTATCCTTTTTTGAGACTTTCGAATTTTCGCACTACCATTATCTCTAATCTGCTCTGCATGTGTATCACGACAACGTTTTTGTCATCGTTCTACTTTGTCATCTACTTTGTTTTATTTCTGGCCCCGGGCATGGTTAAATCTCTTGGCACAAAGACTCATCCCGCGGGACGTGAAAGTCTCTCTCTGAGAAAATCACGTCTCGTCTCCTTCCAAGATTTTTTTTTTATAATAGAGAGAAATGCAGTAGTGTGGACATGGCCCTAGTCAAGGGCTCAACTGATGGGAAGAGGGAGTACCAGATTGTACAAATGGGAAAGCGGACCAGGCACTACAAGTGATAATGAGGGTCCACTATATGTATAGAGTGGCGTTAGGATTATTATTGTTTTGTATTTTTTGAACTTTCCATATTTTCCTTGTGGCATTGAATACTTTTCAAAAAAGAAAAAAAAATCTTTAAATACTTGGGACACCTAGGATGTAAATTATGTTTGGGGAGGTTGAAATGTGCCCCGTACAATTCATAATTGCTGACCTGCTGTCACTGTGCAGCATCAGACACCCTAGTTGTTTACAATTTTTTGCCAAAATATTTTGTGAATTGACATGGATTAGCACCTCTCTCTATATATATGTTAATCAAGCAAACACTTTCAGGAGGCACAAACACAAGTGGCAATGGGGCAAAAGCCAGTTCTCTACTGCTACCTGTTACTGTTGTGCAACCAAAGGCAATGTCACATTATGCAGCTTTTGCAGTTAATTATCAGTTGTTGCCTTTATTATATAATCTTAGCGAGTCGGAGGCAGTCAGCGGTGGTGCACACCCGTGAAGGTCAGTCATCTACTTTGACATACCTAACAACTCTAACTAGTCTGTGAGTCACTCTGATAAAATTAAACAAGTTTGATTTTGTCTTTAGTCGTGGGGTGAGCTTTGTGTGCAGTACAATGGATAGAATATAGCGGCAAGGAATAAGACCTCAAAAACAGAAGAGAAACGTATCTCTCTGATGTCTTGTGCTTTAAATAACTTGAGAAAAAGTGAAAAATAAAGCAGAGATTATGACTGAATTTGCATAGCTGCTAACCCTTCATATAGCGCCAACTCCTTCCAGTTTCATTTTTTTTATAGGAGACCCTACAATTAGAAGTTCACATGAGCACTTTGAAAAAAAATTCTGTTTCTGTCACACGTAGGTGCTCCAAGAGCTCAGATGAGGCCCAGGCCATTTTACATTGTGAGACACTCTCATTGTTTGGGAAGACAGGCAAAAGTATATTAATGTAAAAATGGAATATTTAAAAAAAACTTTTGGTATTAATGCATGACAGTATAACATTATTTAGCTTTAGGCACTCTGGCTTGACTCAAGATAAGAAACACTGCCAAAGGGTTAAAGCGGAGGGCCTTGCACTCTTGGCTGAGATGAGGCCCCCCATGAGGTGATGTCTGTGCCAAATGACTCTGCTGGCCCTAGCCCCCCTTATCCCCCCTCATCTCAAAAGGGACATAACACAGTGAATCAGAACAGTCAGTCAGTCAGTCATTTTCAAACCTACTATATCCTAACACAGGGTCATGGGAGTCTGCGGGAGCCAATCCCAGCCAACACAGGGTGCAAGTGAATCAGAACAAACCCTGTCATTTATTGGTTCTTTTTTCTTTTTACACATTTGGTGGCAACAGTTGTAATTGTAATGTAACTTCTATAGAGCATTAGAACAATCTGGACGAGAACAGGCCATTCAGGCCAACAATGCTCTCTACACACTCAATGCTTCCAAAATATCATCAAGTCTAGGATTCCAGAAGACGAGGAAATACTAAGCAGAAGAAAAAAAAGACTTTTCTTTTTTAAAAATTGCTAATGCATTCACTTTTTCTGCTTGTTAGTGGCATACATTACTGAAGAAAGGACTGAGCTTGAGTTACCAAACTGTCAGAAATTTTTCTTTGATTCACGGAAGCATGGTGGCACATTGGTTTGCACTGCCCTCTCATACGAATGGCAGCCCAGTCACTGGCTATGGTGTTTGCACTTTCCTAAGAAACTCTGTAGGCTCTGTGACCCTTCATTGGACTTAATAGGTTTGGTAATCAATGGACAAATATATTTGTAAACCTGTATAGTATATCTCTGGGGTTATAAGTAAAACTATAACATAATAGTCTCAAACTCTGTTAATTTAATGCTTGGCTCTAAAGGGGTGGCAGCATCCCAGCAGCATTGAGCACAAGTAATAACCAGGCCTGAACAGGGGGTCAGGCCATCACAGGGCCCACTGATACACACACACACACCAAAACTTGCACCCCCAAAGGTTAACCTGATCAGGGAATCTTTGGGAATGTGGTTAGCAAACCAGAGGGCCAGCAGGAAAGTCCACACATATGGCAACGGGGTATAGAATTGGTACTCGGGAAGCTAAAGTCATGCGGCAACAGTGCTCGCCATTGTATTTCATACTTCCTAGCCTTGCGGGGCTCAAACAAGAAAACACATCTGAGGACATCTTGTTGAAGAGTGCATAGTGAATACTTCTTACTTATTTAATTGAGAATACTTCTCAAAAAGCCTCCCCCAATTTGCTCCAGTTCATGTACTTTAAACATTAAGTGTTTGAGTGTCATATTTTTCCATAAGTATTACACAAATACGTAAAATAGGTATGCAACGATAAGGAAGCAAAAGAAACTGAACAAAAGACTTCAAAAAACCATCAGCTAGCTACTGTCTTCATGGGCATTTTTAACATTTCTCTGAGAGTTTTATCTGTCCCCCCCATTTGATTTACAACTTACAGCCATCATCCCTGCCCCAAACTACTGTACAGTGGATTTCCTTAATGACTATCGACCAGTGGCACTTACTCCCATAGCCAGATTGGTGCTGGGACACATTACCAACATCATTATGGATGGTCTGGAACCCTCCAGTTTGCCCACCATCACAACAAGTCCAGTGAAGGAGCCATTTCTATGGCACTTTATTCTACCCCAGCTCACCACTAAGCTCCTGAATCTAGAACTCAGATTTTCACTGTGCAGCTATGCAGCTGGATCCTGCATTTCCTTACTGGTAGAATCCAGAATGTGCGTATTGTTAGAAACATTTTGTCCACCATCACCATTAACACCGACACACCTCAGAGTAGCATGCTGAGTCCCCTGCTTTATTCCCTCTTCACCTATGACTGCATAGCCAAGTACAGGTCCAACATCATCCTCAACACCAATGTCATCAGTCTGATCAGTGAGGATGATAAGCCAGCCTGTGGAAAGGAGGTCAGACTCCTAGCAGGATGGAGTCAGGACAATAACCTTACCCTGAATGTTACCAGAACTAAGGAGCCAATCATGGACTTCCACAAGTAAGTGACAGAACAACACCCCCTTTTATTTTGGAAGAGAGGTTATGGAGCAGGTCAGCAGCTTTGGGTTTCTCGGGGTCACCCTCACTGATGACGTTAAATGGTCATGTCTTACTGCAGCTGTGGTAAAGAAGGCCCACCAACATCTCTACTTCCTCGGGAGTCTGTGGATGGCCTGGATGTCACCTACAACCTTGAGCAGCTACTACAGGTGTGCTGTTGAGATGTGATCGCATCTTGGCATGGCAACTGTCTCAGCTCAGGACCACAGAGCTCTACAGCATGTGGTGAAAGCAGCAAAGGATATCATGGGCAACACAGCTCACTGCGATCCATGACATCTACACCACTCGCTGTTTTAGAAGATGAATGGTAACAGGCCAGACCCACCCCAATAAGATTGCCACTTCTCATGCTCCTTCACTCTGGAAAACACTTGAAGTCCATCTGAAGATGTACTTCTGGGTTCAGGAACAGTTTTTACCCAACTGAGATAAGACTCATGAAGAATTGGTAATCTTGTTTTGAACATCATACTCTGTCACTATTCACATTCACTCTATTGCTTAATGGTGTTCATGCTTGTTGGTATTTCAGGTTCAATGTCTGCATGGGCACACACAAGTAAACATTTCATTGTACATAGCACTTGTTTATATGACAATAAATTACTAAATGCTTGAGCACAGAGAGAAAATAAAAATCTAAAATTGTTATCCATTCAAGAGCTCAGTTGCACAATGTATTCGAAACGTGATTAATTTATATATCTTGCCATCTTGTTACATGGCATAACAGCAGAAAATTATATTTAGCAAATATTATGGTTAAAACTCTGCAGCCATGTTTGTTATCTCCAATTAGACAGTAATGATAACTTTAGTTTTTCGTTTAAATGTGCAGTTAGAAAGAGGATGTTGTGCAGCACATTGGTGTCAGCATTAGGCACATTTACTGTTGTGGTTGTACTGACTACAGAAATGGCCATCTCCCATGGCCCTACATTATCAACGAACTTAACGGGAGTTTGGTAAACTGGGTTTGACGGCACAGTGCTTAATTCAAATGTATATTTCACAGTTTATCATTATGTGAATGCAAGCTGCCAATTCTTTGAACCTCACATCGACTCCGACTGAAATATTGTAACAGTGAGTGACTGAGACAAGTAGCCCAGGAATGTCTTTATATGCCAAAGTATAATCTGGATTTACAGAATGGTTTTCCCCCTTGCAAAAGGTAATGTTTATTTTTAACACATGTAATTTCTCCTCTGCAAACATGACACACATGTATATGTTCAACGGGTCTTTTAAGGAGACGTTTCAGCCATAGAAGGTTTACTGTCGGTCAGATGAAGTTAACAAGAGCACCATTACTCTCTGCTGTTTAAAATCACCGCCCCCACCTTCAGCACCACCTTCAGGAGCCATTGGATTGGTTTAGAAATATGACACTCAGTGAACTGTCTAATTCTTCCCACTCAGATTTAACTACAATTCCCTCATGGTTGTCTCCAAATGTGCGTATTACACATCTGGCTCTGAGAGACTACATACTTCCATGTGGGGCAGCACAAAGATTATTATTCAATTAAATACATTTGTAAACAGTCATCACTATTTTTCATTCTTTTGATGTCATAAAGAAAAGACGTCTTTAGTTTTTCTTTATTATACAGTACGAGTCACTCTTGTATCTGTTTAAAAAAAAAGAATGAAGTCTCCATGTGTTTGTTGAAAAATATTTTACTGGGAATTAATAAAAAAAAGATCAAAGCCAAAAAAAATACCACACATATCAAGGTTGAGTGTGATCCCATTGTGGCATTTGTGGAAACACCCCTGGGGATTTTCCTCTCATTTATCATTTCAGTTTTCAGCATTATAACATTCTCCATTCTCTAAAAACATGAATCAGGACTGGGATCCCATGGGTCCCAACATAAAAGTTTCACTCTCATGCAGGTGGGAATGGGTGGTGAGAACTGAGATCATGGAATAAATGCAACATGATAAACTGCCGTCACACATGTGCGATTAGGAGACAGCCAAAGAGTCCAATTCAGGGCGTGAAAAAGGGTTAGTAAAGAGTATTAACATTTTATGGTCCTGTACTGATGACCTCACTTCCTTAGATGACCTCACCCTGCTTCCTGCCGCCATTATATAAAAACTGATCTATCCATTTTTTGTCATTGGTTTTTGTTATTTTACAGGGCATTAGAACAGTTTCAGTCCTTTGTGATCACTCAACAACAATATACAGTATGGGGCAATTCCCATCTTCATTTTACCCTACTTCTATATTGTTCTACCTTGCCTATAATGTTACAAAACCTCCAGTAAAAATATGAATAAAATACTTTATAAAAATGTTGTGTTGCTCATGTTTTAAAAATCCAATCATGAAAGCTATTTTATGTACTTATATCCAAGCACTAGATGCTCAAAACATATTGAGAAAATGGAGTCAGCAGATAAGCAGCTGGCAATCAAAACTGGCCAGCAGAAAAATGATGGATGATTTGAAACAGGTATTCACCAATTTTAGATTCAAATGGAATCTGTGAAAAGGAGAACACAAAAGGGAAAGGAAGAACAGAACAGAGGCTAAAGGAAGGAGAGAGAAGCAGGCAGGAGAGAGCTGGTGCAACAACAAGCTGGAGAGGAGGCAGGTAACCAGAAGGAGAGTCCCTTGGGGAGTATGTGGCTGACCCTCAGGGACTGAAGAAGGTTACTCCAGCTGAGCGATTAAGGAGCTGGGTCGATCTGGATGCCACTTCTGTGTAAGTCAGGGAGGTATCAGATGGGGAGCCCTAAGAGGGGCCACAAATGGCCATAGGGACCCGGGCCTTGGAGTGAGGTTCAGATTGGGAGCCCTGCTGGATCCCATGAGACAGTAGGGATACAGACCTGTAGAAGAAGGGTAGGTGTGCCTGTCGGTTCGGCATCCTCTCCTTCTGCAAGGCCCATCCAGGATAAGGGGAGGAGCCTCCAGGCTGGACATGCACAGGGCTTGATGGTTTGTAAAGAAGCTTCCTGCACTGTGCTTTAACCTTGTTTTAATGGATTTATTTATTTATTTTTAAACCTGCACTATCACTTGGACTTTTTATGGATTATTTATTTATAACTGTGGAAAGCCAATGAAGCAATTAAGACAAAACACACCATCATAAGCAATCACCCCAACAACCTTCCGTAGCTATCAGAGCATGCACACTGGCGGAGATCGAGCTACCTATTTATTTATTTAAAAATGGACCATTGGTGCTTAGCTGTGGACCCACTATTCCACATACCTCCCCCCCTTTAAGTCGCCAGTTTCATGGAAAGGCTCAACCCCTCAACCACAGGTCCACGGCGTGGTCCTGTCGCTGTACTAAAACAAACAAAAGAACTAAAAGTAACCCTTGCATAAAACCAAAAACCATAGCGCCCCCCCCCCCCCATAAAAACAAGACATTAAAAGAAACATGGACTTTAAAATGACAAATAAAACTTGGCAATAAACACATGTCCATTAAAAAGTTCAAAGTTCTAAAATGTTCTCCTTTGGCTTTAGTCCAGTTTGTACTTTAAAAGTCAAGCACCTATCCAACTTGCAGACCCTCCGTTCAATCTTTGTTCCCTACTCCCTCAGCTTATCCCACGGCTCCCACCAAATATGGTGGAAATATAAATTTGGTGTCTCCAGCCAGCTGTGACATTTTTGTTTAACAATATCAGTCACACCAAATCATGTTTCAGAGGGAAGCATTTGTGCACAATGTTAGTGCTGAGCAATGCATCAGACTTGTATGTTAAGACATTCACATCTATGACTTTGCAGCTGCTAAAGGCTTTGGGTAGCTTGCTCAATACCTCATTGACATTTCTACAGAAAATCCTGTTGCTCATCAAACAATGTGGAAAGTGTGGGAGCAGTCGATGATATCTGCATGAATGTGTGGCAGCAAGCGGACATGGGATTTAAAAACAAACTGTCTTGCTTATAAGCACTATGTCCTACCAACTCAATCCAATTCAGGATCACAGGGGGCCAAAGCCTATCAGGTGCAATGCAGGGAGCAGGTCCATCACAGGCACCTCTCCTACACACCTATAGTCACAATTCAGAGTCGCCAACTCATCAAATGTGTGGGAGGAAAATCAAGAACTTCTGGGTAAAAACAAAAACAGACATGTGGAGAAACAACAACCCTGGGCAGGACTCTCAATCTGTGAGTGGCACACATGCTTTTGAATGCTCATTTCTGGCCCTTTTTTTGTTTATTACATATTTTGGCCCGATGCAAGTAAAAGTAATCAGATAAGGTAGGTATTAAAAACAGTCTTGCTTTTTTTCTCCTTGGGAAGGTCATCAAGTACTTTGGACTCCAAAATGTACTCTCCCAAGATAAAGCCCTCAGTGTAATGGTTTTAAACTTAGAGCAGCGGTATCCACACCTAGAAATATCTGTGGTCTTCTGGGCCTACACACAACACAGCAATAAAGGGCCCAATCACAAAATGATTACTCAGTGAGATGCTTTTAGTCCAGGGCATAATCAAGCACTACATTTACACCCACAATGTCCAGTCTTCTCCAGGGTATAGTGGTCTCTGCGGGACTCTCTATGGGCATATAGACCTGCCAACCAAAACAAGTCTGGACTCTTCTGTGTTTACATAGAACACAATACAGGCCTCGTATGTAACATGGTGGTCTAGGCCAAGATTGCGGACTCAAGATGTTCAGCCTAAGTGGGATTTGGTTTAAATGTGACTCTCTACTACATTGTCAGCTCAGTCTTCTGGCAGCCCTAGCCCATAAACATTTTCAGGGCATCCCGGCCACAATCCCATTGTACCTCAGGACCCCCGTTTTGCTTGCACATTCCACGGATCACATTTCTTGCTACTAGTATAACCCTTTCAATTTAGACATCAGCAGTTGTCAATGTCTCTCAGCAGCTAGCTGCCAAAACCAGCAAAGTGCAATTATGTGGTTTTTCAATAAACTGACCATTTTAATTTCACACAACATTAAAAAAAAAAGGAAAGTATTATTCTTGGCTTTAAATAAGGTTGCCTTGTGAAAATGTTATGGTCTGGGTGGTATTGGAAATCTGCCACTACTCCTAGAATACTTTAGAGATAACTTTGACCAAAACATAGTCTTTTCTGGTTTTGTAAGAGCCTTGTTGCTTTACCTTTGTGATATCAGTCAATATAGCTGGTAGAACACCATGGAATGTGCGCATTTGCCTAGAGTTCCCACAATAGCTCCTATATATTATTGCTTTGCAAAAAAATAAATAGCAATAATCCACACCATGAGTGCTGTGGTAGCCACATGCAGATCTAGGCTGAACCAGACCACCTTGTCTTCTAAACCTTCCTAAAAACTCCCAAGATGTTTCTAGCCAAGTGTATCCTAGGAGGTGCCAAGAAGCATCCCAACTACTAACCAAAACCTCCTCAACTCACTCTTCCTGATCGGGAGAAGAAGCAGCTAAAATCTGAGGTCCTCCTATAATGCCGTTGCTGTCCTGTCACAGAGTGAAGACCCTGTGTAGGAACTTGAATTTGAGATCATATTCTTTCAATCACCATTTAAAGTTCCAAACCATTGATAAGGATGAAACTTTAGGCCAGGGGTGTCAAACTCCGGGCATGGAGGGCCGCAGAGGGTGCAGGTTTTCATTCTAACCCTTTTCCTAATCAGTGACCAGTTTTCATTGATAATTAACTCCTTTTCTCCCCTTGTTTTTAAGGATTCAGCCCTCTGAATTTCTTTCTTTGTTCATTAAATGGCAACCAAACAGAAATAAGATGTGAAATGAGCTAACAGATGACCAGCTAAACTGGGGCTTCAAACTCCTGCCAATTTCACTCCAACCAATCTATTAATGAGACGCTGATTCTTGCTGTTAATTAAAACCGTTATTTAATTCCATGACTTGTTGCTGCTCTCATTCTGCCACAGCAGATGTTTCCAAAACTGTTGACTTTTCTGTTCTTTCTAAGAACACCGTCAAAATATTTTGGTGACCTGAGAGATCAACCTTACCGGGACCATCACCTTTCTTAATTTTCAGATATTGTGTGATGGGCACTGGTGAGCTGGTCATGTGGTGGCTTGTTTTGTGTCTCATTATTGTTTGGCTGCTAATTAAGGAAAAAGAGACAACTAAGGGGCCCAAGTCAAGTTAATTAAAACTAAGGCAAAAAAAAAGTTAATTAGCAGCAAAAACTGGTCATTAATTAAGGAAATTGTTAAAATGAAAACCTGCAGGCACTGCGGCCCTCTAGGACTGGAGTTTGACACCCGTGCTTTAGGCTGACCAATATATAAAGTTTCAACCATAGATTTAGGTCCTGCTTCACCACCATAAAATAGTGAAACTGCATTAAGCATGCCCGTCTATCAGAGTAAAGGCACTACTCCCACAGATAACAATGGTCCTTATCTCATGAACCACACTGGTCCTTCAGCTTAGCCAGTCAAGGCAAAGAGCAAGAAAGCCAAATCTGATCTTTAGTGGACGATGGGCTGAAACAGGCAGATGATGGAGTATCCTTTGCTGAAATGTCAGCCTGAGTGTGGTGTTCTATATGTTGACCTTTTATAGTGATGTCACGGCCCCTGCAACCACCTGAGCTACAAATGCTTTTCTTTACCTTACCTGGTTAGGTTGCTTGTGTGTCCAGTCTGTGGAGAGCCAAATTTGATGCCAGGTAGGTTAAAAAGTGGAAAGAATTAAGGGCAAGTCCAAACCTTGTAACAATGGTGTCAGAAGGAGGATGCCCGTCTCTGAGACTGGTGAATTTAAGTGGATAAGAGGATAACTGTCTTTGATGTTTTAGTCCACTGCAGTGACTCTATGACCACCACAAATCAAAGGAGTGTTAGTCACCTGTGACACATAAGCTTTTAAAGTCCCTTTAGTTAAATAATTTGTGTTTCTAATCTTAAAGGGCCAAGACCATAAAAATAAGGTTCCAAATGGGCGACAAATACCAGATGGTGCTAAAGGCAAATGTCATCTCTGTTATAATGATGAAAAGGATGCCTAGTATGGTAAATTTAAGAGGGGGAAGAGAAACATTGTTTGACATGTCACTCTGGAATTTTGCTTTTCCATTATCACCAAACTCTCTAAAGTCTGAAGCTGGGCGCGCACATAGCTTGCATGTGGTGAGCGACCAGAATACATTTACATTTGTTTATGGTGCGTTAAAATTCTCCTAGTAATTAAATGGAGGTGTTTTGGTCAGTGTCCTATAGCTAATAATGTCACAGCAGAGGACAGGAGACTATACTGATGGAAGAAAGTTGTGCCTGCTATTGTAGAACAAAAGGAAAAGGTGGGGACCTGTTGTGTCATATTCAGCCCTTCATTCATCATTCTGGCACCAACCTAACCAGCCTCTCCTTGAAATTCACCATTTTGGATACATGGAAACAGCCTAAGCACCAGCCGCGCAGGTCTCCAAATCTGACGTCACTTTCGATGCACGGACGCCTCAAGTATTAATTAGTCTTAAGCCTGCTATATGCTTTAATTGAACAACTTTTTCACCTACATATTCCTGTAAGCATCAGAAATATGTAAGTGTAACCACATCAAAGAATCCCCGGTGACATCATGTCACTGTTTAGCTTTGATGCAAATCTCTATGCAAAGATAGAAGACTACAGTGGATGCATCGTCATTGTGCCAGGAGCCATTTTTAAGCAAATAATTTGGTGGCTTAGATGGTCTTTGTTTTGTGCAGTACTTGCGTTTTGGACAAAATGGATTCATAAGGGCAGTATAAGGACTATTTTGGTTAAAGTTTTCAACAACTCGTAACAATGCTCAAAATAATGGAGAATAACAAAGAAACTAGACAAAGTGTACATTGTGTGCATCCAAAAATATCATTTCACAACCTAACCCGGGGTGCTCATGTTCAGTTTGGGAGGTCCACAATGGTTTCTGGTTTTCGCTCCAACTCAATATCTTAATTATTGCAGCAGCACTTGTGTGCTTAAATTAGCTAACTCAGTGGTTAAGAGTTCTATCACGTAGCTGCTTCTGTGAATCTCAATTCTGTTGAGTACCTCAGACAAGTATGGACTGTAATTGAATTCTTTGTGTGATAGTGTCAACAAGGTACTGTATTCAAAGGTTGTTTGTCTAGCTGACCATGAAGAGGGAAATCATATTCCGAAGCACATCAGCCAAGGAAGACTTTATTGGATGTTAATAACAGGAATCTGAATCTGAAAAATTGTCCAGCCATTATCAAGTTTTAAATGCTTACGTTAATACATTTGTAACAATACCTTGCACTAATGACTACAAAACACAACGAGAACCCTGAGGGCTTTATGTTGGAAGCTGTAAAGCTTAAATATGTTGTCCGTTTTGGTGGTTTTGTGATAAATGTGCTTCACTTGCTCATTTTAAATATACTGTTTTTTGGCAAGTGTTCTCAATGCTGCAGCGTGTTTCTTTAATGAGATGCACAGAGGTTTCATTCATTCATCCACTGCTTATCTGGGACCTGGCAACAGTCTTAGCAGTGAGACCCATATCACCCTTTCCCTTGCTATACTTGTCAACTCATACTGTGGGATCCCAAAGCATTCCCAGGCCATCTCAGTGATATAATAGTCCCAGCAGGCCCTGGATCTTCCCTAGGATCTCCCCCAAGCTGGTTGCGCCAGTAAAACCTCCATAGGGAAGCCTCCAGGAGGCCTCAGTATAAGATGTCTGAACCACCTCAACTGGTTCCCCTGGATGTGGAGGGTCAGCGTCTCTGAATCTCTCCCAGATGTCTGTGCTTCTCAAATTATGTCTGAGTGAGAGTGAAGATACCCTGCAGAGATTTCTCATTTTAGCCGCTTTTACCCACAATGTCATTCTTTTGGTCATCACCCACGTTGGTGGACTGATAAATTGAAAGCTTCGCATTCTGGCTCAGATGCTTTATCGCCGCTACAGATCAGTATCACGATAGCATATGTGTGCTCGCCATGCTAATCTATCCATCCATTCATCCTTTTCCGCTTATCTGAGATCGGGTCGCGGGGGCAGCAACTTAAGCAGAGATGCCCAGACTTCCCTCTCCCCGGCCACTTCTTCTAGCTCTTCCAGGGGAATCCCGAGGCGTTTCCAGGCCAGCCGGGAAACATAGTCCCTCCAGCGTGTCCTGGGTCTTCCCCGGGGCCTCCTCCAGGTTAGACATGCCCGGAACACCTCACCAGGGAGGCGTCCAGGAGGCATTCTGATCAGATGCCTGAGCCATCTCATCTGACTCCTCTTGATGTGGAGGAGCAACGGCTCTACTCTGAGCCCCTCCCGGTTGACTGAACTTCTCACCCTATCTTTAAGGGAAAGCCCAGACACCCTGCGGAGGAAACTCATTTCAGCCGCTTGTATTCGCGATCTTGTTCTTTCGGTCACTACCCATAGCTCATGACCATAGGTGAGGGTAGGAACGTAGATCGACTGGTAAATTGAGAGCTTTGCCTTACGGCTCAGCTCTGCACCAATCCGCTTGTCAATCTCACGCTTCATTCTTCCCTCAATTGTGAACAAGACCCCGAGATACTTGAACTCCTCCACTTGGGGCAGGATCTCTCCCCCAACCCTGAGAGGGCACTCCACCCTTTTCCAGCTGAGGACCATGGTCTCAGATTTGGAGGTGCTGATTCCCATCCCAGCCGCTTCACACTCAGCTGCGAACTGATCCAGAGAGAGCTGAAGATCGCGGCCTGATGAAGCAAACAGGACAAAATCATCTGCAAAAAGCAGTGACCCAATCCTGAGTCCACCAAACCGGACCCCCTCAATGCCCTGGCTGTGCCTAGAAATTCTGTCCATAAAAGTTAGGAACAGAATCAGTGACAGCAGCCCTGGCGGAGTCCAACTCTCACTGGAAACGGGTTCGACTTACTGCTAGCAATGCGGACCAAGCTCTGACACTGGTTGTACAGGGACCAAACAGCCCTTATCAGGGGGTCCTGTACCCCATACTCCTGGAGCACCCCCCACAGGATTCCCCAAGGGACGCGGTCGAATGCCTTTTCCAAGTCCACAAAACACATGTAGACTGGTTGGGCAAACTCCCATGCACCCTCCAGGACCCTGCTAAGGATGTAGAGCTGGTCAACTGTTCCGTGACCAGGACAAAAGCCACACTGTCCCTCCTGAATCCGAGGTTCAACTATCTGATGGACCCTCCTCTCCAGGACCCCCAAATAGACTTTTCCAGGGAGGATGAGGAGTGTTATCCCTCTGTAGTTGGAACACACCCTCCGGTCTCCCTTCTTAAAGGGGAAGACCAACACCCCAGTCTGCCAATCCAGAGGCACTGTCCCCGATGTCCATGCGATGTTACAGAGGCTTGTCAACTAAGACAGTCTTACAACTTCCAGAGCCTTGAGGAACTCCAGGCGTATCTCATCCACCCCCGGGGCCCTGCCACCAAGGAGTTTTTTGACCATCTCAGTGACCTCGGTCCCAGAGATGGGGGAGCCCACCTCCGAGTCCCCAGGCTCTGCTTCCTCATTGGAAGGCATTTTAGTGGGATTGAGGAGGTCTTCGAAGTACTCCCCCCACCAACCCACAATGACCTGAGTCGAGGTCAGCAGCGCACCATTCCCACCATATACAGTGTTGACATTGCACTGCTTCCCCCTCCTTTGATGCCAGATGGTGGACCAGAATCTCCTCGAAGCCGTCCGAAAGTCATTCTCCATGGCCTCCCCAAACTCCTCCCATGCCCAAGTATTTGCCTCAGCAACCACCAAAGCCGCATTCCGCTTGGCCCACTGGTACCTATCAGCTGCCTCCAGAGTCCCACAGGACAAAAGGGTCCTGTAGGACTCCTTCTTCAGCTTGACGGCATCCCTCACCGCCGGTGTCCACCAACGGGTTCGGGAATTGCCGCCACGACAGGCACCGACCACCTTACGGCCACAGCTCCGGTTAGCCGCTTCTACAATAGAGGCACAGAACATGGCTCATTCGGACTCAATGTCCCCCACCTCCCTCGGGAAGTGGTTGAAGTTCTGCTGGAGGTGGGAGTTGAAGCTACTTCTGATTCTTCTGATGCAAATCCATCTGTAAATCTCACCATCCCTTGTCAAATGTCTTTCTCATCTGTCAACAATGGTATGTTACCTCAGCCAACTATAGAAACAGAAAGACAACAGCTGATTCTGCAAATATTGGACCTAATGATGCCATTTCCACACCCTCCACAGTGTTTGGGACAAATATTTCAGAAGTGATTAAAGGGAACATTGTAGGCTTTAATGGTATTTGCTTACACTTTGGTCACACCATGTAGAAATTACAACATTTTTTCTACATGGTCCCCCTTTCAGGGTACCATAATGCTTGGGACAATTGGCATAACAGGTGTTTGTGATTCTTCAGGTAGGCTTCATTGCCTCATAAGATACCTCGGCTTGCTTCTACCCTTTGGAGTCTGGGGTCACTATTGTTTAACAATGAGGACAAGAGCTGTGCCAATGAAAGTCAAATAAGCCATTATGAGGCTGAAAGTCAAGAATAAAACCATTAGAGACACCAGGAAAACCTTAAAACTACCTAAATCAACTGTCTGAAATATCATTAAGAAGAAAGAACGCACTGGTGAGATCAGCAATTGCCAAGGGACTGATAGGTCCAAGGAAGACCTCCACTGCTGATGACAGAAGAATCCTCACTATGGTAAAGTAAAAGCACCAAACATCTGTCCAAGAGATGAGAAACGGTCTTCAGCAGGCCAATGTGTGTGTGTCAGAAACGACTTAATGCAGAGGTCTTCACGAACAGAAATACAGAGGCCAAGATGAAAACCACTAGTTAGAAAAGGACTTTAAACAGCCTGCAGAATTCTGGAAAAATGTATTGTGGCCAGACGAGACAACGATGAACCTGATCAGAGTGATGGCAAGAGCAAAATATGGAGATGAAAAGGAACTGCCAAAAATCCAAAGCAGACCATTTCATCTCTTAAACATGGTGGTGAGGGTGTTATAGATTGGGCATGTATGTCTGCCACAGGTACTGGCACACTTCTCTACATTGATGATGGAACTGCTTATAGCAGCTGCACAATGACTTCTGAGGTGTCCAGAAATAGCTTATCTGCTCAAGTTCCAGTAACTGCCTCCAAACTCATTGAATGGAGCTTCATTGTGCAACTAGATAATGATCTCAAACATACTGTTAAGACAACACAGGAATTTTGTTAAAGCTAAAGAGTAGTAAATTCTTGAATGGCCAAACCAGTCCCCCAATTTCAAGCCAATTGAACAGGCCTTCCATATGCCGAAGAGAAAACAAGCAGGAGCTGAAGATGGCCGCATTAGAGGCATGGCAGAGCATCGCCAGAGAAGACACTCAGCACCTGGTGATGTCCGTAAATTGCAGACTTCAAACAGTCATTGCATGCACAGGATATGTGACAAAGTACTTAATATGCCAACCCCTGCTGTGTCTTAAACATTATGGTGCCCTAAAATGGGGGGACCATGCAGAAAAAGTGCTGTCAATGGTGTAACCAAAATGTATGCAAATCCCCTGTAATGAAAGTCTGCAACGTGCACCTTAATCACGTCCAAATTGTTTGATTTGTAATTTTAAACTTTGGAGCAGAGGGGAAAATCAAGTCATCATGGAGGAAGGACACTGCATGTATATAACCCTATGGAGGGTAGACTGTGACACATCCGGATCACAGAAAACAGGACCTTTCTTGTGATTGTGCAAAGATTTAAAAAAAGCTTGAGTGTGATGATTAGCTTGATGTGTTCTCTTTAGAAAGCAGTTGATGTCTGATATTAAAACCACACATCCCTTCATTTTAAAGGGGGTGCTATATTTGTCTCCAAACAAAAATACAAACTGGAAGTGAAGAGTTCATGTTCGTGTTTTTTGCCACTGCACTGCTGCAAACCCTTATGAACATCTCAGCTGAGGCTAAAGGTAAACGTTCAAACTTGTCAGAATTACAAGAACATCATGCTTTAAAATGAAAAAAAAAAAGTGCTCTTCATTGAAATCATCGCCTTGGTATGTGCGCCGGTGCATTGAGCGGGCCGGAGAGACAGAGAGCAGCTCGTGTATTCTCCTGGGGGAGGTCTCAGAAGTGAGGTTTGCTTAAAGAGTTTTCTCTTTTCCAACTAAAACATAAGGAAAGCCAAGAGAGAAGAGGCCCCAAGTTAGAGGGGGGAATAACCGACACGCTCCGGGGCTGGGGCCGAGCCAGCCTGACAAGGGGTGCGTGGGGGGGCACCGTTTCCTTTAGACTGCCAGATGCACAGTTTGAGATCACAAAACAGTTTTCAATTTCTCTTCTATTTCAGGTGGCAGGAAACTTCAATTATGTTTCGCACTCCCATAGTTTAACCCTCAAAATTCCCTGTAGCTTCCCCCTCACATATCTTGATTATAAAAGTTAAACGTTTGTGCTTACTCTACTGGCTTTTTACAGTTGTATGTTATATAGTGCCTTTGATATTGGACAAGGTTCTTGACTGGTAAAACAGAGTTGTTTCTGTATTCTATAACTTGATCTCTATAAAGTGAAGTGACTCCCAGAATTTCATTGTGAGTGCATGGTGGGATTTGGACTACCATCCTTATGGTTTCCAATTCCCAACTCACTAGGTCCCATTACAATGCAGATTAGTCGTGTAGAAAATTTAAAATTATGTGTTGGAAATGTGTGCATGTAGTAGATTAAACTAAAGCACATACGATCTAGGTGAACGATAGATATTGTAAGAAATTTAACAAGACTTTTGCTAAACAGTAACAGATGGAGCATTTGTATCGACAACAAAGGGTTGGGTCATGGCAGGACAAGCTGACAACTAAGCAGGCATTTGCTCAAAGGCCAAAAGAGGGCAAGAAGACACACTAGATGTCAACAATTTTGATGCACACTGGGGTCAGTTGAAGAGGCCAGTGCTGTCCCACGCATACAGAAAAGGGCCTGAAAGAGCCTCACTATTTATTCATCACGAGCCTGAAGCACCGCCATCTCAATGCCTGCTATTTTGGGAGACGCGCTGCATCTCAGAAACGTTTTACGGGAAAAAAGTCATCTGGATTGTGCAATGGCGATCTGTCTGTTGGGTTACTGCTGTTTGCAGAAGAGGGGGAGGTGGCAAGAGCTGCTGGGCAGCAAAATTCTGAAAACCTGTTCATTTCAGGAACACATTACATCTATTACTGGAGGACAGGGAGTTGGAGAACATCTAAGCCATGCTGGGTGTATGACAGGACCCAGCCCTGAATGGGACTTGTGCTCATACAACTGTGTCATCCCGATACAAAGCTAAGATCGTGGAAAATCCATTCATTTTCTAACCAGCTTATCCAGTCTGGGATCATGAGAAGCAGCTGCTTATTTGGACAGCACGGCGTGCAGGAAGGCAACCATCTCAAGACCCAAATTCAGATACAAAGATGCTCTCAGAGCATTGCCTAAATATACAAAACCATGACACCTGCTGCTGTTACACTCTTGTGAACACTGAGCACAAGCAAAATGAGACAAAAGGACAAGGAGCTAACAACATAGAGTACTAGGTGAGCACAGCAGGAGAGAGTGGCTGCCTTGTGTACCTACCCTACAAAAAGAAGTTATCCTAATTTACCCAGACTGCCTAGACACCATGCTATATCTGTAGTATAGTTACTGAATAACAGGAGCAAAAAGGTTAAATGTAATGGATGATACAACCGGATATTGTCAGGTCTGCTTAGTCAGATTTAGGGTCGAGGGGGGCTGAGCCTATTCAAGCAGTACTGGGAACAAGGCAGGAACCAACGGTGAATGAAGGAAGAAGGTCCAAAAGGAAAAAAAATACACCGGCATTCTAATATTGTGCCAAATTGGTGAAGGCTTTGAACCCAATACTATATCTGTGATGTGGCAGCACTGTCCACTGTGGCACCCTATACAAAATTAATTTAAAAAAATGTACGGATTATCACTTACTGATGTTTTAATTTGTGTAAGAAACAAAGCTCAAGACAACCTGCCATCATAATCTACCAAATCTATTAGAAGTTATTCACTGATTTGGACTAGTCCACATTTTATCATCTCATAATACACAAGTAAAACTTCACACAGATCATAATACGTTACAGGGTCTCCGAGTATGTCACAAAAGTGATGACTGCCACCCTTGGAAGAGACACTCACACTAATGTCCAGACTCACACTTAACAAGGCAGTTTAGAATCACCGGTTTACTTGCATATCTTTAGGATACGAGAGGACAGTCCCATGCACATCAGGTGATGGTCAAACAAATCCCACAAACAAAGACAGGGTTCGGATTTGAACCCTGGTCCATGGCAATGTGACGGTAGCAAAAGTAACCCACTGTGCTTCCAAGCAACCATTTCTTATAAATTTGGAAAGTTTTGCCCCAGCACACCTAAACCAGCTCTAGTGCAACTAATTATGATTTGCGAATAGTCGAATGTCAAAGGCTGGCAGTATCTTGAATTCTGGTTATTATTATTACTTTACTTATTTGGCAGATACCTTGATTCAATGAGACTTAACAGGCTTTGTGATATAATTGGTTACCATTCTTTCAGTGGACCCCCAACATTTCATGGCCCTGAGGCCCAGAAAAAGCAAACCTTTCCAAAAATTTAAATAGTGGAAAAAATTAACCAACATTCATATACCAAAATATATGCAGAAAAATTAAACACTAAGTAATAGTAAAAATCAAAAATTAATTATGCAACTAACATTTCCTACAAAGAATTAGTATGTGTTTCAGGAATTGCCTAAATTTCAAGCAACGTTCTATTGAAATTATAGATTTAATAAAACTATCCCTTACCTTCTTTGATAGAAAGAACATTGAACTTTGTACAAATCAGCAGTATTACTAAAAGAATTGTCATCATTTACTTAATGCAATGCAATACTAAAACTTAATGTCTTTTTATCATATCCACAATAATATATAAAAACTACAAAGGTTAAGATGTTCATTCTTTGATCTCGTTTCATTGTCTAGAAGCCTATCATCATCTTTTGATTTCCCATATTCTGACGTTCCTTCACCATCGTCTGTCTTGCATTTTCTTTATTTGCCGACATGTGTGCCTTGGCCCTGCATGATTATTTAGCTGGGAGTTTAACATCATCACTCCAGTTCATAAGTACATCACAAGTATCTTCTTATACAGTATAATATGCTACCGTGGCTGTTCATTTGTCTGTCCAGGATTTTAAATCACCTGTAGCTCACAGACCGTTTAACCTATTGACCAGAATTTTGGTACACATATACTACATGACGTCTGCTATCCACTTTCAGGGTGATGATTGACCTCCAAGGTTATTCCGTTTTTTATTTTTATTTTATTTTATCGTAGAATCAACTCTCGGCAGTTGCCTGCAGGGCAGTCGTGTGGCGCATGCATATGGGTGCCGTTCTCATCCCTACCACCTTCACCCTTATGTCCTCTAGCTCTTCATATCTTAAATCATTCTTGAGGCAGATTGAAGACTTAAGTGCCAGCTTACATAACTCCAGTTCTTAAATCCTTACACTGGCTCCCGGTTAAGTTTAAAGCAGATTTCAAAATCCTCCTTTTAACATATAAAGCATTAAATGGCCGAGGTCCGGCTTACTTGTCTGAACTTAATTGTGACTTACAAACCAGAGTGCACATTAAGATCTCAAGATGCCAGTCTGCTTATGATTCCAAAGATTAATAAAATAACAGTGGGAGGTCGAGCTTTTAGTTACGGGGCCCCTAAACTGTGGAATGGTCTGCCTGCTATTATAAGAGATACCCCTTCAGTCTCAGCTTTTAAATCTCGGCTGAAGACTCACTACTTCAGTTTAGCATATCCTGACTAGAGCTGCTGATTAACTGTACAGACTGCATCTCTGTTGTTAGTCATTAGCACTAAAACATAAGTAACACGATAGTTATAATTGGATACTAACCCTCACCTACAGTATTCTGTTTCTCTTCTCGGTACTCAAATGTGGCACTTGGTGCCATGGCCCACCTGCCAAGTTGTTTTGCCTGCATAGGGTAAAGTTAGAGAGAGAGAGAGAGAGAGAGGTTAGGAGCAGGCGCTGATACAGCGCATTGCCGCACCCACCACATGACAAACCATCTCAGGATCCCAGATTAGGACCCGAGTGCAGCCATACAACAGGTGACACCAGCACCACACTACTTAGGTCAACCAAATTTTGCATACAAGTTACAATTAGGTACAAAATAGGTATAATTTGATACTAACCCTCGCCTATTCTGTTTCTCTTCTCGGTACTCAAATCTGGCACTTGGTGCCATGGCCTACCTGCCAGGCTGTTGTGCCCGCTTATGGTAAAGTCATCCCTGATGGAGGATTGCAGGAATCGTGGGAAAGAGGGGTCCTTTCATCAGATTGGCTGGCCCAGCACTGTTTCAGCTGTAGAACGGCCAAATGGGGGAGGCAGCTTGATGGATGAGCTCCCCAGGATTCTAAACAAATCCAAATCATATTATGGGATATCATCTACTGTTAAATTCTGCTCCGTACTTGTAAAATGTTTATTTGTATACTGTATTGAGGATTTGTTCTGTTCTGTGTATTGTACTGTATTGTATTGACCCCCCTTCTTTTTTACATCCACTGCACGCCCAACCTACCTGGAAAGGGGTCTCCTTTTGAACTGCCTTTGCTGAGGTTTCTTCCATTTTTTCCCTACTGGGGTTATTTTGGTAATTTTTCCTTGTCTTCTTAGAGAGTCAAGGCTGGGGGGCTGTCAGGAGGCAGGGCCTGTTAAAGCCCATTGTGGCACTCCTTGTGTGATTTTGGGCTATACAAAATAAATTGTATTGTATTGTATTAAGTGAAAAATTAAGGAAAACATATTAAGTAATTGCAGCACAAACACTGACTTAATCAGTTTTAACACGAAAAGTTGCCGACGAAAGAAAAGAAGAAGCAGGCTGCTAGGGTGGAGAAAAGAGGAGCTGCTCAGGAAGCAGCAAGTGCATCAACCTCGGAGCAAATGAATGCTAAACGTACAGAGAAAGAGAATGAAAACTAGAAATGCTCAAGTCAAGTGTATTCACTGCACATTATCGTGCAGTCCAACGTTACTGGTCCTATATACTGTATTTCACAATTATATATTACTAGTTGTACCCGGTTGCTTTGCCCACATAATAATGAAACAGGACAAACTTTAAAAATCAACAGACGTTGGCACTGTATCTGATTGTGTTCATCTCTGACGGGACAGCGTTCCTCACGTAGGGAGAAAAGAACATGGCCCTGATATCTCTGCCAATCTCTCTCTCAAAAACGTCAAACGTTACTCCTTAACAATCTGTAGATGATAATATCTGTTGAACAAACAGGTATCGCTAGCTAAGCGGAGGAAAGGTGCACACTGCACTCCAACAAGTGGCGAGACGTAGACTATAACTTGAACTGAGGCTGGCGCCCCGCCCCCTGTTCACAGCCCACAGCCACTCTGTTGGATTTGCATAAATACATCGGTACTTCAAGCGAACTATAGTACTTAGCGCGATGACAGAAGTCGCAAAATCAACCGGAAAATTCAAGCAAATTATTGAAAACAATCAGATCTAAATCCGTTAACTAATTCTCTCATGAAAAGCGGACAGACATACAGAAGGAACGCGCTTGAGTGACAAAATTTTTAAAACCGTCTCTTAGCGAACACCTATGGACCAAGGGTAACCTACATTCCACATTCCAAGTCCCAAGTCCTCATGGTCCGGGAGATTTTGTGATGAGGGAGTCAGTGGTATTTGGCTTTATATGTATTGTTATGGTTGTGCATTAAACAAGTAAAACAAAACAGCTTGCAGAATGCAAACCTTAATTACTGCTTGTATACACACCTTGTGATGAAGGCCAAAATGTCATCCCCGGCTTTTCAATGGATTTTTAGGGCTTTCCTCAACACATTTTGACTGATTGTGGAGTGATGCCTGTGTGAGGAGTTTCACTACGTCTTTGTGTGTTGTGATGTGAATTTGTGGACACCATAATTAAAAAAAATAATAAATTTTCTCCAGAGGTTAATACATTTTTATTTGTACTCTTTGTTGTTATGGTGCGACAGGTTTTCTCGCCCTCCAACTACGAAGTGGATCAAGCGACATTAAGAATCTTATTTAATGTAAACTGTTTGCTCTGTAAAGTGCCACGGGGAGATGCCATATGAATTAAGGAATGAGTGATGGACTGCATAAATTTAAACTACCTTAATAACAGAGGTCCAAAATGAAACATAACAGACAATCAACCAATGAAGCCATCTGTTTGCACCCCTACAGGCCCACCACCAACCACTGCGCCATCTCTACAGCTGTAGCCGCCTGCTTCCAGGAGGGGCTATTGCCAACATGTTGTGCATTGCCTACATTTAATTTTTAATTTCCCTTTAAGTTATGGGGATCTCCACTAACCCTACAGTCCTAGAAATGTACATCCATAAAGAAAAATGGAAACAGCAGGCATGAGCATGAATGTTCTTTTATTTATTGCCTGCTGCCAATAAGGAGACTTAGAAATACCTAAAAATGTGAATATTTGTGTTACTACATTTGTGCTGTTTTCTGCACATAAGGTTCTTTTAAGATGTGTACATCTCTTTGATCAAAACATAATATAAATAATAAAAGCTAATGATTTTGTATTTGTGATTGAACAGACATTAACCAAAAGCAGGTTCAGCTGCTTAACTTATGAGCAGGCAGCTCTTTAGATTTAAAGCAAATCCGCAGCGGGTAACATAAAACAGTGATGGACCACGTGCTACATGCTGCTTGGCAGCTGTGTCATATGCAGTAGAACGCCTTGCCTCCTGGTCAGCCACCAGAAGTGTTGCTTCATACCACGAGGCTCAGAGTGCTTTGTCAGCAGGAATGCCTGGGAGTGGTGCAAGTAATGTACATGAAAAGCATTACGTTTCTTTAACTAAGAAATAAAACTCAGATGCGTTTTTTGCAAACCATGGTATGATCCCGGCAGCTAATACTGTAACACTGTATTTTCCTAGAAGCACTGACGTGCAGCTTTACAAGTCATGGTGTCACTAGACCTTCCATCGATGTCCTAACAGCAGTGTAATTACATTTGTCAGACATCTACCACATGCTTACGCATCACTCACTACCCTCCGGCTCTTCTACACTACTTATAAAAAAAATATTTTGTTTCACTTTTAAAGATAGCTAACATTTTGAAATCGCTGAGATTGCTTTTAACTGCCCAGTTTTACATTGTTGTTCATCGAAGTCAAAATGTTAAAACACAAGGACATAAAGTTTATAATATGGGACAAATTTAAATTCACGCTGTGCTTTTTTAAATCCTGGGTTACACCAGAATCTGAAGTTTTTGATGTTAAGTCTTTTTTTTTTATCAGATGGCCTACTGCCATTTTTAATTAAACGTACTCATTTAATAGGAAGCTTTGTTTCTGTTCCCAGTTTTTAATCAGACGCACGTGGCTTCAAGTGACTTACAATTCCCATCACATCCTTTAATGCACCAGGACATTCATTTGTAATTGTCTTGTGTGTGTCAAGCCCCACCCTTTAATTATACCAATGAGTTCACAGAGCTGTTAACGAGCAAACACAAGAACCAATTAGCATACAGCAGGCCTAAATAGGAGCAGCTTGTCTTGCACTAACTCCACAAGTGTAAGGTATCCAATGATAAAGACAGTAGTGACACAGTGGTAAACGCTATCGCCACACGATTAAAGGGGCTGGGATTGGATCTGTCGCTCAGCCGCTGTGTACATGCATTGTGCAGGTTCTCTTTACCATCCAAACACTCAATACTGTCCCTATTATGGACCTTCAGATGCTGCAAGAGGTTCTGGCCCCCCATAACCCTTCAATGGAGACTACAGGTTTAAATAAAATGGGGGAACTGATGGATAAATGAAAAGGGTAGGGTGTTTCTTCACCCTTTTAAGGGGTGGGGATTTTTTGGCTTTTTATACAAGTTTCTGAATGTTGTTAATCTCTCTCTCTTTTTTATGTATTCATTTTTTTACTAAATCAGTTAAAAATTGTCCTGGAAAAATTGGTGCCAATTGCATCTTGATAAGAAGTTCTGCCTTACAACTCCAAAGGCCTGCAATCCGTTCCTGACTCCGATTCTGTTTGTCTGAAATTTGTAGAAAACCCACCCAGAGATGGGGAAAGCATACAACAAGCCTGTGTTTGAAGAACTGGGATTATACAATTGATTGGGGGGAGAAAAAACAAAAAACATATGCATCACATATGTCTGGTGCTCAGGATGTGATGTTGTAATGGGTTGCCTATTTATTTCCCTTGGACAACTGCTCATCGTCCATCATTTAATTAATGGACAGATACTGTTGGTTTCCCTTATGTTTTGCCAATTTCTACTTTATTCTCAATGTGTTTTAACAAATCTGCATTTTATGTGCACTAGTTTTGCATTTAATAATTAGCATAATCTATACTGTATTAAACCGAGAACTGTTCATAGCACTCTGTGCTTGCACTCTACAAAAATAAGTTGTAATTGGAAGTGGCACTGCTAATGTTGTACTACCGTCACTTGTCTCAGTGACTCAAGTTAGAACAAATGTCATTGTACAGTGTGTACTTCTTTATAGATCCAGCGTCCTGAAGTTAAATCCTGTGCCTGGATGCTGTCTGTGTGCATATTCTCATTATGTATGATTGGGCTTCCCTCCGAGTACTTTGGCTTTAGTCCCACATCCCTAAAAACAGGAGTTCAAGGTTAATGGATGATTGCAGATTGGCATCTGTGCAGGTGTGTGCAAGAGTGGGCACCACGATGGAGCTGTAGAGAGCGGTTTGGTGCCTTCCATCCAGAATTACCAGGATTGGCTTAAGCCCAAGCATGACCCTGAACTGGATAAAGCTGTTTGGAGGATGATGGGCACACTGTGTACTTGACAATAAATCTGCACATTTCAACTGATCTATTCCAGGGTGTACAACACACAAATTTTTCAATATTTTTTGAGAGATGATGCACACAGTTTGGCATTTATGAGTTACAAGACAGTGAACAGAAATGTCCATCCATTTTTTAACCAGCTATCTTCATCATCATCTTATCTGAGCATCACACACAAGTCAGGATCGAGTCCTGGATGTGGTCGCACTCCATCACCCGGTACACTCAGGCATCCTCTCACTCACTGACTAGGAGGTAGCTTAGAGTAGCCTACATAACCTGCATATCTTTGTAATAGCCTAAAGTACTTGAAGAAAAGCTCTCACTGACATGGGGAGAATGTACAAACTTCACACCGTCCCCAACTAGGCCAAAAATGGGATTGGGTCAAGCACACACGCCATGAAATGAAATTGAAGTGGGATTTTTCATCTGATAATAAAACAGATTAACAGAAAACCAGCAGCTATGAGGGTCCAGAAAAAAATGGGACTAATTATCATCAACCGTGGAGTTCATCCATCCTCAGCACACTTTCATCAGGGTCCGGGCTGCAAGAAGCTGGAGCCCCTATAGAGTTGCACCACAGGATGCACCCAAATACCGCATGTGCCAACTGGAAGATTATGCATCACCAGTCAATAAAATCTGGGATGGCAGGCAAACATCAAATAAAAGGAACCCCACCCTAAAAGAAGTGGGTCGACAACACTGCCAGATATAACCCCATGCCACCCTCTGTAGAACACATAATTCTGTTTTAAGAATATCATCATTCTAAAAATAACAAGGAGGAATAAATTAAATGAATCTCAGTCACAAGGTGATGAACGCCAAACCTACAGTGGCAAAATGCATCATAAAACAGGAACCAAGTCTGAGTAAGATTGATGCCAATCCACTGCAAGGCACAGACACACTGGAGCAGTTTAAGGATGTCAATGCAGGCGCATCTTTGGAATGAGTGATGTCACCGGAGCACATTTAGACAATTAGTGAGAACATAGGAGGAATGTACAAACTCAACCAGCGGGTGACTGGGCTCAGAACTAAACATCACAACAATTTTGAAGAGAACAAGCCGATCGTCCAACAAACTTCATCAGTCCTATTTACCAAACTTCTACAAAAAAACATCAGATTGAGTTTTGAAGGTCCCCGAAGTATTACAGTACTGTCTATCTGGTAACTTAATGCAGGTGTCTGTGGTTCCCTGCCTGAAGAAATACATTTTTCCAAAATTTTCCCTTAACAGACTTCCATCTGTGTCTCCATCTTCTTGTCAAACAATTTATTTTAAAATAACAGCAGGGATCCACTAAACTAATTCCCTTCATAATTTTAAACACTTCAGTCGCGCCACTTCAAATTTCTGTTTGCTTTAACTGAAAAGGCTCATCTCCAATGTTCACTCAAATCTTAGACCTCAAGTTGCTCTTCTCTGGTCTTTCTCTAGAGTTGCTAAATGGAGACAGCTTCAATATGGAGGTCAAACTGCACACTGTACTCCAGAAGAGGCCTCACTTTAGGAAAATGTCCTTATATATATATATATATATATATATATATGTATATATATATATATATATATATATATATATATATATATATATATATATATATATATATATATATATATATCAATAAATGTATTCTCTGAGAGATGCAGTAAAAATCTGCAACTATTGGCAATTTCAGATTGAAGGTGTTCCAGACCCAGTTACCATAAACATCAAAGATGCATTCTTTAAGAATACAATTGTCTCTCATTTTATTTAGACACTTGGAATAAGATAAACCAAGTAGTGTGGTAGACAGTAAGACTTTCAAAACTCAACTTGATGTTTTTTTGGAAGAAATAAGTGGATAAGACTGGCGAGCTTTGTTGGGCTGAATGGCCTGTTCTCGTCTAGAGTGTTCTAATATTACAACAGATTTGTCTTAACCAGTTAATTAAAGTTCTTCCACACTTTAGTGTAATATGGATTCAGGTAATGGAGGCATTGAAACAGGGGAAAGGAAGCCAATTTGTGTTGTAAATTCACTTAAACAAAATTTTGTCTTTTAACATTAGTGCCAGAGCCTGATGACGTGGTACATGTTGGTTGGTAATGCAAGTAAGTAGTTCACTGCCCTTTGTACATGTAACACTATCCCTATTACTACTACAAACCTCCCTTGATCTTTAATCTAAACATCATGCTATATAATCTAACATTCTGTTTGCCTTCTTAACGTTTTCTTTACCCTGTAAGAAGAAAGTAAGGAGTCCAATACGACTCCTGAGTCGTTCTCATGAGATATATTTTTAATTTCTAACCTCCCACTGTGTAATTTGAAAATAGAATTTTTACTTCCTGTGTGTAACACCTTGCATTTACTATTTAATTTTATCAGCCACAAATTTGCGATGATAGGGCTGATTATAAATTATCTGCCCTTCAATCAAGTTTGGTAATGTCCGCAGAATTAACCTGTATAATATATTTAGATCACGGGTGGGCAAAGTCAGTCCTGGAGGGCCACAGTGGTTGCAGGTTTTTGTTCCAGCTCAGTTGCTTAATTAAAAACCAATCCTTGTCAATTATTTAATTTCATGGCTTGCTAGTGCTTTAACTTTGCCATGACAAGTCATTCTAATATCCTAGATTTTTTTTTCCTTTCTAAGGATATCATCCAAGTGATCTGATTTCTAAAACAGATGAGTTTTTCTCAGTGCTTTAATTTTTTCTCTTCACTTTCCTCCCAAGTATTTAATTAAACCCAATAGTGCATGATGGTAACAAGCTAAATGGAGAAATGCTGCTCTCTTTTGTCATTTGCTTCTTATTGCTAATAAGGAGCAATTAAAAACTAAGACTATAGCTGTTTAAGACCACAATAAGGGCTCAAAATCTTAACGAGCGAGACAACTAAAGTGAAGCAGAAGTGTCACTTGATCAATAAGTGCTTCTTATTAAGCAACTGGGTTGGAGCAAAACCTGCAGCCACTGCGGCCCTCCAAGGCTGAATCTGCCCACCCCTGATTTAGATCAATCGCCCCCAAACTCGGTCCTGTGGACCCACTGTGGCTATAAGTTTTTTGTTCCAACCAACTTCCATTTTTAATTGGACTCTTAGGCTAATTAAGCGAGTCATTATTTTCTAGTTTCTGTGTTTTGGAGTCAATATAGAAATTACAAACTAAGGTTGGTAGATTTTCATAAAAATGTAATACGCAGTTATATGGGGAATATGTATTCTTTTGAGTTGTTAACGGTATTTTCAACCTAAGTTTAATTTTGCTTTTCCAGGTATTCTGGTTATTTTATTGATTATTTACTAATTAGTGGGTCAGACACTGAAGTCGTTGCAGCGTTCATCATCCTGGGTCTCTGCTCTGCTTGTTGTTAATTGTCAGTATTAGGGTTAAATGAAGGACACAAACTACACAGGAAAAGGGAAAAATAATAGAAAAACAACAAAAGAGAGTTAAGCATTTATTGCTTCAGAAACAAATAGAAATATTTCTAAATGTCTTAAAAATGTCAAAACCATACTCTTGTGTTTTTGCAGAATAAGAGAAGTGTAAAAAAAAGGCCAGCTAATTAAATGAGATCAGTTGTTATCGATTATTATCACCGATTTTGAATCTGATTGGAACAAAAACCTGCAGCCACAGGGGGTCCCCAGGACCGAGTCTGGGAACCATTGATTTAGATCAGCCCTGAACTCTGATGGACAGCACCCTAAACCTTTGTTTCCAGTGTTTGCCCCCTTCCATACACTACACCCTGAACTCGCACTTCTTATAGTTTGATACCAAACCTCTCATGTGGTATCTTCTCAAAATCAAGACACATACATAATGTCATATGCACATCTCAGATCGTATTCTTTTGTTGCTTCCTCACCGAATTCCAACATGTCGATGAAACACGACCTTGCGATCTAAACCCATGCAGACTGCTCACCAAAACACCTGCTCTTGACAAGTCTTGTTCAGTCTTCTCCTCAATAATGTCTTCTATTACTTTACCCATGAACCCAGAACAGTAGTGCAGAGGACCATAAGGATCAATCAGTCCGTCTCACACAGTCTTTAATCAATTACAGGACAATCCAGTTAGGCGTGATGGAGTCAGCTTTCCTGTTTGTTTTTTCTGCACTTTTGACTCCCTCACATTTCACACATTTTATTGCCATATTTCATTTTTAAAGCAAACTAATTGAAAATCTCCTTTTCTCTGTCCCACTCGGTACATTTGTATTTAATAAAGAATCTTGTACAAAAATCCCTGTCACAGTCTATTTTATAGAGCCAACAAGTGTACATCCATCCAACTTCTGAATCTAATTGATCCTGATCACAGTCGTGGGACACCACAAAAACCAGCCCGCTTACTCATATTAGGCTAATTCATCCAACAAAATGTCTCTGACAGGAAACTGATGTCCAGATGTATGAATATGCAAATATCAAACAGAATACACACTAGCCAAGAACCGAGCCCAGATTCAACAGGAGTTCATTCACACACTTCATGATATCAAATAAGGCTCTTCAGAGAGGTGCCATAGGGGAACCATTTTTTGGTTCCCAAAAGAACAATCCACATGAAGGTTACAGAAAGAGCCCTTTATTTATTTAAAGTTGTAACAAGTTCCATAAATGACTATGAAGAGTAAACAGGTTTGTGAAATACAACGAGTTCATGATTTTAAAATAACAGGCGCATGATTTCTGTTTTTCAAATCACATTTTTTTTTTTTATGCAAAGAACCCTCTGCAAAATGAAACGGTTGTTTGTGTATGCACTCTTAAAAATATCAATTCTAAAATGGCACTCTACTGTGGTTAATTGTAGTACCATTTCATGGCAAATTTACTGAGCTCACTTTTACAACACTGGGTGCTTAAGTATCATCTAGGCAGCATCAGGCTTCAGACAGGACTCGGCCGTGAACTGGACACCAGTCCATCTTGCGGTCCACTCTCTCACACCCACACTGAATTTCTTTATCTTCTCATATCACCCTTTCAACTGTAGGGAGGTAAGCACCTGCATTTTAATCTCCAATAGCCACAACAGCTAAGGAAATGCTCTTTTATTCAACTGCTTGTTTTATGCACTCAACAGGAAAACAACAAACTGACTATGAATACCCGAGAGACAGCAACTTATGACCCGGATACTGGCTGGGCAGAACAAATCCTCCTAGTGTAATGAAGAGTGGGCCTTCCATGACGTATTGACAACACAACAGAGCATCTAAAATTGTCAAAGCTACTTAACTCAATTTGAAGTTACTGTGGAGGCAAGAATATCCTGAGAGTCCTGGAGTCCACCTCATGACCCACTCACACAGATTGTACAGTTAATTTGCAACCACAGATTAACTTAATTTGTAAATCTTTAGGAACAGTATAGGAAATGCTACCCAGACACAGGCAGACTCTACACACATGGTGACCTGACTCAGGATACAAACACAGAACACTGAATCCATGAGGCATCTGCTTTACCCACAGCACCACCGGCGAGATTAGCAACATGTGATTGTTTCTTTCTTTTGCTGGTGAAAGCCCTTCTTAAGGGGGACATACACCGGCTGTTACCAAATATTCAAGGAAAAGTGAGACAAATCACTAAGTAACCAAATCTGCACAGACTTTTTTGCTGAGGATATGGCAGACTGGATTTTGGTCATCAGATACTCGCACAGTTCAGTCAAACACACTCGTAAAATAAAAGTGCCAGAGTGATTCTTCAGAGAGATCCCATATAGGGGAACCATTTTTGGCTCTCAAAAGACCCCTCCACATGAACGTTCCAGAAAGAACCGTTATTTATTTAGGTGCATAATATATAGTAAATAACCAAGACTAGATGGTAACAGATTTGTGAAATACTAATGGTTATAATTTTAAAAGAACTCTTGCTGTATAACAATGGTTATGTCCATGTTTATTTAATCTGTTACTGTCCTGCTAGGTAACCTACCAAAAATTAAAGACTTTTTTTTTTTCTACATATTCATATATTTAACAAAGCACAAAGAACCAATGCAAAGAATTCTTCCAAGAATGAAACTGTGTTTCGTTAAGCAAAGGTTCAACAAGGAACCACACAACCCAGTGAAGAACCACAAAGTGCCATTAAAGAACCAGCATTTTTAAGAGTGTACTCTTACAAGTAAAAGGGGCCACAGTGGTTCTTCAGAGTGATACCACTTTTTTGATTCCCAAATGAACCATTCACATGAGGTCCCAGCAAGACCCTCTATTTGTTTAGATCAGTATCTGGTTCTATAATTAACAATGAATAGATGGTAACAAATTTATGAAATACTAAGAGTTCTTGCTGTATATAAAGGCTGAGTTCTGATTTTTCTGGATTTGTTAGTATCCTGCTTGCCGACAGCTAATCATTAAAGTTTTTGTTTTTGCATATAATACGGAAAATTTCAAAGCCCAAAGAACCAACTTCATATACAAAGAACTACTCCAAGAATGAAATGGTTCTTTGTCAATCAATCGTTATATGCGGAACTGAACAACCAAATAAGTGTCATTGAAGAACGAGGACTTTAATAGTGTATACGTACGAGTTTACTTTTGAATCGGATTATATAGCGGACTTACGAATAACAAGTGCAGGCAAATAAGTACCAAGGTAAACACACAAGTGGCAGCCAGGAAAACTAATAAACCGGAAACCGAGTATTAGGCAGGTTACTGTACAAATATGAACTGCTGCCATTTCAGATTAAATAGTACTTGAAATAAAGCCCTTGTTCTTAATATGTGCGATACATGCAGGTTTCACATAAAGGGGAAGCAGATCGCGCCTCCTTTTGCGGCATATTATTTTTTTCATTCTTTAGTTTCAGGACAACGAAAAACGAAGAAGCGCTTCTGTGGCTTGTGTATCAAGCTCCAAACGTCCAGTGCATTCAAATCACGCAAATGCTGCACAAGGTAACACCGACGCGAATTCATTTGGTGACAAGGCCAGGGGCCGTGTGTGCGTACACAAGTGTGCCGCGCGACTGACTGGCCGACCGGCGTCCCGTCTGGATAGGCGTCTGAGTCTGCGACACGGCATTACAGAAAAATAAACGTTGTCCACAGATGACGCACGGCACGGACTGGCTGGAGTCCGATGCTGACGCATGGCACGGACCGACTATTGTCCCGTCCTACCCTTTACTCGTCGCGATCGTGTTAGGCTCCGACATCCCATACATCCTCAAATGAAACAGTGAATTTAGAAAATTAATGAATGATGCAGTGTAACACTTTAGTATCTTTCATGAACACAAAAAAAAAAAGCCAGGCGTGCTGGCAGACGCTGGCTTTAATGCCTCCTTCAGCTTTCTGCACCCTACCTCGGACAGGCGGTCCTGCAGAGTCTGGAACGACTGGGACAGAGTTCGAGTCTGTCCCAGTGAACAGGCGGCCACGAAGAGGCTCAGCAAAGCCACCGAAATTGCTAGCACAGCGAAGACAACCCAGATCCCGGCTCGCCGGGGTTTCGTCTGCCGAAGGAGCAGTCGCATTTTCCTCCAGGCGCCGTAATCATTTCAGCCTGCGCTCCAGGAGTCTTCCTCCCATGATCTTCCTATTGCAGACGGAGGTGCAGCTGCAGAAAACGAAAAATCGTAACAATCTAGCGTCCCAGAGAAAAATCAGCAATTTTTTTTGTTTTGTCCTGTGAAGAAAAGCAACTTCAAACCCGCTCTGCCTTTCCACCTTTCATTCTTTCGGCTTTGCAGAGTGAGTTGGCCATAAACAAAAAACAATCTGCCAATTATTACGTGTTAGTCATCCTTTATCACGAGCCCCCCTTTTTTTCGTTTAACCCTAATCAGCGATCTCGAAATCTTCACTTCCTTTCAGATATTTTCACCGCCCCTTTTCCGCGCTAGCTTTTACAGTACGAAAAGTCCGGTGGCGCTGTTTGAGTGAACCCGGCCGGACGGGCGCCGCGGGATAGGAAACTGCAGCCCAAGTCTCGCATGCGTAGGTGCTAAATCAAAAGTGCACGCGTACAAATCCATCAGTTTCAGGGAAAACAAATCACAAACTTAACTTTAAACAGCAATGCAGCCAGCGGCTTCGTGTTAACGTCGAGCCTGGTAATTTAGTTATGGGGTGGCGAGGCCGTTCAGAGTTTTCAGTCTAACCGAACTCTCGGCTAGAAGTGAATTCTTACTGTCCATTAAGCCCGTCGGATAGGCTCCATCCCCTCCTCGCCCATGCACAGGATAAATCGGCTTTGGAAAATCTCGTAGTAGTAATCTGTGATTTTCAATGTTAAACATTTATATTATCCGATTTATTATGTCAGAATTCTTCAGTTTTGTGTTTGTTATCTGTAGTGGCGACATGATATTCGTTCTTTTGCAAGAGATCCGAAAGCGCGTCACGTCCGCAACAGGTGAGCTCCTCAATACTGGGACCCTCAAGACCTCCCACAAGTACAGAAAACGTGCAGTTTATCTTGCCGAACTGATGTACCATCGTTTTGGTTGCTTGATTCCGACTTTGTGGCAGAACTCAAAAGGCTATTCAATTTTTTTTTGTCAAAGCACCTCAACATAACGAGCCATTACTGTGAGTGGAGAGTTAGATCTAAGCAGGCGAGTTTGCTCCATTGATCTAAACCGCGTTGTCGGAAAGAGCTCCGGCATTTGAACGACCTATTAACTGGGATAAGCGGGTTCAACAAGTTCATAAATGGAGGCCGTTGAGAGGGGCAGTACAAAGTGGCACCAAGCCCCGACCTTATAAGACACCTCGGATAAGGCGTTATTTGCATATATACGTGTATTCAAACGCCACACACGTTAAGATCTTCCGGGAATGCGTCCATTAAAAAGTGACTCCCGGGTAGCAGACATTTGGAAACGCACATTCAACTCATTTGCGCCCCATTTAAGTCTGCAGGCGAAACTCCAAGAGGAGGACCCATTTAAGGGACCTGCAAAATGAAAACACAAATGATGACACCGAACAACATCACATTAAAGTTACAAACATTCTGAAAAGAATGACACCAAACATATATACTGTATGTAGGTTTTAAAATAAGCCCGATTTAAAGCGAGACAAAAAACGTGACATAAAAACATCACATAAAATTGTTGCACAAAATCGTTGCACTTTTAGGCTTAGGATTTTATATATAGAGAGTAGATATACAGGGAAACCTCTGCACCCCAATTCCATGGCATGTCTGCCAGCCTTTATCTTTTCAAACTTGCACCAATTTTTGGTTCTTGCTGCACATCCTGTGAGCTGAATCCACACAACCTTTCTCCGAGGTATTGTCAGCTCTAAGATGATCTTCTTTTACTCAGCAGTCCATATGACCACATCTGGTGCCAAGCTAGTCAACAGACCTGTTTCAGGGAACTGTAGCTTCCTCTCCAAGACCATCCTTAGCTCCCATTCCTTGGCTGAACACAGCAGGTTCTGTATTACTGGGCTAGGAGATTTAAGACTGGCTCTTTCTTTGATGAAGGCAATGGTGCTTAAGGCCTTGGCAGTAGATTGGTGTTTCTTCCTTCTAACCCTCTTCAAAATGTCTGCAAGGGACTAAGAAAACTTTGTCCTGGTGCCACCCGAATCTGTCCTGGGTTAATACTGCCTTGCAACCTAAAAGAATGAGTACCTTAGTTCCTCTCCTACCATACAGCTTCCATAGTGAATTCTCCTTCCAACGCCACCTGTGCAACTTCCTGATGCAGACTGCCTGTAATAGGAAGGAAAAACGAAATGGTTTCAATCCTCCATAGGTCCACCCACGAGATTTTCCTCTGGAGGAGGTCATCTCTTGCCCAGGCTCCCTAAATTGTTATCTTTCGCTCTCCTCCTGTCTCCTTTAATGTTCCTTACCTCATCTTGGATCATTGCACTTCTTTCCCTATTGGATATTCTCAATGAAGAACCAGCATAGCACTTGTGATCTCATCTCACTACACTCCTGTTTGCCCACTAAAGTCCTCTGATTCTGTTAGTCTCGTTGTGCCTACAATAACTTGTACTCTATGGGTGATGAGGCCTTCAGCAGTATAGCGCCCAGACTTTGGAATGACCTCCTGAAATGACTTGGATCAGCTGACATTCATTCATCTATAAAACAAAATCAAATTCATCTGTTCAGGAAGGCCTTTAACTTAACCTGACATTCTGCCCCTTCCTTCATTTCACCTCTCTGTCCATTAGGATAATTTGTGTGTGTCTGTTAATATCACTAATGATGTCATTTGTTCAGGCTTTTCTTTTAGTTTTGAATTTAGTATTTTACATTGATTTGTTGTCTTTTATTCTTTTTAATGCTCTGTATATCCTGTATTTATCTGTTTTATTGTCCTATGCAGAACATATTTGTATTCAATGTTACATATACCCTGCTGTTATTTTTGCAACTCTGTGAAGGGCTTTGAGCATGGGAAAGGTGATTATAAATAGAATTTATTATTATTATTATTATTATTATTATTATTATTATTATTATTATTATTTTATTTATTTATTTATTTATTTATTTATTTAAATTTTTTTAACATGGGCGTTTCTGTCTCTTTCAACCCTAAGAGGTGTTCAGTTGCTCAGTAGCGTTATCTGTCAGTCCTCGTATCGTGCAGTAATATTTATTAATTCTCACGTTTAACGGCTCAGTGGTGTGAAATTGAGCGCTCACAGCTCACAGCTCTGGATGACTGATTGGCTTCAGAGTCCAGCCCAGCTACTATCTTGGTGAGTTTACAGGCTCTACTCCTGCCTCCGAGGATGTTCTGCAGGTGCTCCAATTTTCGTCCCTCGTCCCGAAGACGTGCAGGTTAGGTGTACGGATCATTTTAAATCTGTCCTAATGATTTCGGTTTGCGCTGGATGTTGCGGGGATACGCATCGAATCTTGCGAATCAACAATCGAACACAGTTGAAAACGATGAGTGTATATTTCATTATTTTCCTCTAGATGGCAGCAATGAGCTTATGGCTAAACGCGTCTTCCTATTTTTGAGAATCGTCTTTAGGATTCCAACTTCATTTTTTCAATGCGATCTGTGAATTTGATAATGTATTTATGTATTTTTATTTTTTGAATCGGCTTTGAACTTTTGAATTTATATAACCTAGTAAATCTGATGCACACACATTTTTTCCTTTATTTTGTTCCTTTAAACCGCCAGTGTCATTCCGTGTACTGTACTGTATTTTATAAAGCATGGTTTCTGTTTCTCAAGGTTGAATGTTTGCTCCTCTTGGTATTTCTGTTTCCTTCTACAACCCACAAAAGTTACGCTGGAATTGTATACCTTTTACTGCTTTTGTGTACCACGCAATCATTGTCTCATATCCTATTAACATTACAGTCTTGTCATTTATTGTCCTTCAGGTCAGTTAAGGAACTTTCTTGTCGAGCTGGAGACAGTGTTCTCATTCATCCCAGATGACATCAATCCACTTCTAATCCTCTTGGACCTGAACATCTACATGCTACTGACTTCCTTGATCTATCCTAAACCACTTGGACCCACTACAGTTTGCCTGTCAGATAAAGATTGGTGTGGAGGATGCAATTATCTGCCTGCTCCACAAGGCTTATTGTCACCTGGACAGAGCTGGCAGCACTGTGAGGATTTTGTTTTATTAATGTTTCTCGAGCACCTTCAATACCATTCAGCCATCTCTATTACGGAGTAAACTCGGAGATTTGCCGGTGGATGAGCCTATGGTGTCCTGTATAACATCACTTCAAGAGAGGCCACTGAATCAACAAGATAATGAAAAGAGCAGGCTCAGTTATGGAAGCCACTCTGGATGCCCTAAAGGTCCTAGCGAAGGAGAGAATTAAAACAAAGCTGAGTTCCATTATGAACAATGCCACACATTCTCTCTCTGAAACACCAACACTGAGGACTTTCAGCCAATGAATTATTTAGCAAAAGTGTGTCAAAAAATGTGACTGGGGCTTCTTTATACCAACAGCAACACGCCTGCATAAAGCCTCACTGGGCCTGTGACAGACAAGTATCTATCTATCTATCTATCTATCTATCTATCTATCTATCTATCTATCTATCTATCTATCTATCTATCTACCTACCTTCTTCCCCTTGGCTGTACATCCCAGACACTCACAAAACTTACAAAAGTCTGGACCTTCCTCTGTCAAGTAATCAAAGCAATACAAATATAACTGTTGCTCACAGTTTCTGCTTCTCCCCACTCATCTCTGTCGTTCCCCCCCTTGTGTCCTTCTGCCATCACCTCCTCACTCTTTCTCTTTTCTCTTTCCTAGTCTCCTCTGCCTTTGCTCCTCTTGTTCTCTTCTATATTTAATGCTGCTACTAATATCTTGTTTTCAGCTCTGTCCTCATGTCTTAATACTATCTGTCTTCTTCTTCTTCAGGCTTGCAGGCGAAAGGCCCTTCTGTCAATGGCTCTCTGAAGTAGTCAATAGATCAGTCTTAGGATAACTGAAGGGAAATGGAGGATGTTTAAGGCACCAGCTTATCTTGGGAAGTATCAATCTTTTATCCTGTTTCTCTTCAGTCTCTACTGACACCAAAGTGATCTTTTTCAGGACAGGGTTAGGAGTATCTCTAACACACCATCCTCCACAACCTCCATTTCTAACATCTTTGACTGTTGATGACTTTGCTACCTTACTTTGTAAAAAGGTGACAGCTATGAGAGGTCAGTAGAACTCACCACCACAGCCAGTTAGTCTGATCCCTCCATCTCATAGCCAAACATTTTCTAGTTTCTCTTGACTCTCTGACACTGCCTCCAACCTCCTCTCTGGCTGCCCTATTACTGGTCCTGTGCCTTCTTTCTTATTGACTGAGCTGTCTTTAACAATGTTTATTCTTTTGCTCTGAAAAACAAACTGATCAGTCACGATCTAGCCAGCTTCAGTTTAGGCTATTCCATCAAGATGGCTCTGTTGACCATTGTTGGTACACTATGGCTGGTTACAGCTACCACTATGTCATCTATTCCCATCCCTCAGAGCTGGAGCCACACTCTTTCCAAACCGCTTCACAGTGTCATAGCTTCCAATGTCACTGCTTTGCTTGTCAGTCCATCCGGAAGACAACACAGTTTCAGGTAGAATCTCAACATGACTTAGTGACTTTGAAGCTTGGATGAAGGAACACCATCTTTAGCTCCACCCATCAAAGACTGAGCACTCATCATTCCAGCGAGTGTTTTGATTCAAAATAACCTCTCTGTAGAGTTTGGCTCATTATCATTAGGACCTACCAAGTCACTACATAACCTGGGGGTAATGACCAGCTGACTTTCAGTGATCACATGGCAACATCCTAAATCTCCTGTTCATGCAGATTTATTCTGTATAATATCCATAAGATCAGATCATGTCTGATAGAGTATGCAACTCAATGTCCTGTCCAGGGCCTGATTACAGCACTTGACTACTGTAACTTCTTACTGATAGGGGTACGAGCATGTTCAGTCAACCACAAGACAGAAACATGTTACTCCTTCCTTCTGGACATTCCACTGGCTGCCTATGGTAACACATATTATGATCAAGTCATTGATGCTAGCCTAGAGAGCAGTCATTGGTTCAGCATCTTCTTATTTTGAGGCTCCTTCTCGACCATTCAGGTCAGCTAATGAATGATGTTTGGTGATACCACCTTCACATTACATTACATTTCAAAGCAGAGTCTTTTCTTTTGTAGCTCGTCTCTGGCAGAATAAGATGCCCACATTCATCTGAACAACTTACTCCCTCAGTGTATTTAAGAAGCATTTGAAAACTTTCCTGTTAGTTAAAATCTTCCTAATTGCTTTTGATGCAAGGCTCTTTTTATAGTTATGGCCCTGTTACCTTGTGGTTTAATTGGTTAAATGGTTGCTTACTTGCAGTGTAAGGTTTAGAACATTTTTTCACTTTTTGGTCAATTTTTGTGACCTAGTCTAGTAGCACTTATTTCTAAACAGTTGCCTAACTAATGTTGACTTGATTTGTAAGTTGCTTTGTAAAATCATTTACAAAATTAATACATGTAAATATCATCAGTCATTGTCTAGCCTGCCTAGTCCTGAACAGAACTATCCCAGCTAGAATAGGTCGCAAGGCAAGGACAAACCCTGAACAGGATGCCAGTGCATCGCATGGTGACACATACCAACCTTAACCACACTATAGGGCCAATTTAGTACTAGCAATCCATCTAACTTGTATGCTTTTGAACTGTTAGAGGGAAACTGTACAGACACGGGGAGAAGATGCAGACTCCATGCAGGAAGGACTTGGGATGTGACCCGTGGTCTCCTTACTGCGAGGCAGCAGCACTACTACTGTGCCACCCTACACACGTAAATGTAAGATGTGCTATGAATGAGTCAAATTAGAGACAGTGTGCCTCCTTAGACCCCACTTCTCATCTAGGTTTTCTCCCATGTTGCAGCTGTTGGGAGAAGTTTTGCCACTCAGGCACCCTTATGAAATGAGTAGGATCAGAAAATGAATGGCAGGATGGATAATATAATCCTGTATAATATATTGCAATATTCACTAATCATGGCATTGGAGAGTGGCAATGTGTTAACATGTTGATTACTACATCCATCCATTATCCAACCCGCTATATCCTAACTACAGGGTCATGGGGGTCAGCTGGAGCCAATCCCAGCCAACACAGGGCGCAAGGCAGGAAACAAACCCCGGGCAGGGCGCCAGCCCACTGCAGTGATTACTACATGCAAGTAAGAATTACACTGTACTCTGTATATGTGACAGAAGTAACATTTTTGAAACCTCTAAAAAAATTCCCAAAGGAATAATAATCTACAACATAATGAGACAGGGTGGCCTCATAAAGCATCAAATATTACCAGCACAATCTGCATTATGGTCTCTTACTTGGCAATTATCGACAATTAGGAAATGGACACATTAGGGTATGTATCAACACAGTCACTATTGTAAACTATTACCAAAGTTTCACAAACTGGAGTTTAAGTCCCAACCCAGTCATTGTCTGTGCGCAGTCTCCCAATGTCTGTGTGGGTTTACCCTGGCTAATCTGATTTTCTGTCTCATGCCAAGAATGCACAAGTTTGGATAATTCACAATTCTAAATCAGTTCAGTCCAAATGAGTCTGGGTGCATGACCTGCGATGGACCAGTGGGAGCCCAGTTTAGACTGGGTGTCTTAACGTGCTCTGTGCTGCCTGAGAAAGTCATAAGCAGGAACATTAAATGGATTACAGTTGCATACAGTGAGTCCTGGGGCCTGGAGCTTATCTCAATGACATCAAGGTGTCAGTGCACCACAGGGTTTATCATCCATTCTAAAGCACTAAGAAGTGCAGTTTCAGTGCAGAGTTTGCCTACTGAAATTCAGTCTCAGTTTAAGACACTATATTATTTGAAAACATAGAGACATAGTCCCTCCAGCGTGTCCTGGGTCTTCCCAGGGGCCTCCTCCCAGTTGGATGTGCCCGGAACACCTCACCAGGGAGGCGACCAGGAGGCATCCTGATCAGATGCCCGAGCCACCTCATCTGACTCCTCTCGATGTGGAGGAGCAGCGGCTCTACTCTGAGCCCCTCCCGGATGACTGAGCTTCTCACCCTATCTTTAAGGGAAAGCCCAGACACCCTGCGGAGGAAACTCATTTCAGCCACTTGTATTCACAATCTTGTTCTTTCGGTCACTACCCATAGCTCATGACCATAGGTGAGGGTAGGAACATAGATCGATCGGTAAATTGAGAGCTTTGCCTTACAGCTTCACCACGACAGACCGATGCAGAACCCTCATCACTGCGGACGCCGCACCGATCCGCCTGTTGATCTTACGCTCCATTCTTCGCTCACTTGTGAACAAGACCCCGAGAAACTTAAACTCCTCCACTTGGGGCAGGATCTCTCCCCCAACCCTGAGAGGGCACTCCACCCTTTTCCGGCTGAGGACCATGGTCTCGGATTTGGAGGTGCTGATTCCCATCCCAGCCGCTTCACACTCAGCTGCAAACCGATTCAGAGAGAGCTGAAGATCACGGCCTGATGAAGCAAACAGGACAGCATCATCTGCAAAAAGCAGTGACCCAATCCTGAGTCCACCAAACCGGACCCCCAGAATATGGAAATTCTGTCCATAAAAGTTAGGAACATATTCGGTGACAAAGCGCAGCCCTGGCAGAGTCCAACTCTCACTGGAAATCGGTTCGACTTACTGCCAGCAATGCGGACCAGGCTCTGACACCGGTTGTACAGAGACCGAACAGCTCTTATCAGGGGGTCTGGTACCCCATACTCCCGGAGCACCCCCCACAGGATTCCCCGAGGGACACGGTCGAACGCCTTTTCCAAGTCCACAAAACACATGTAGACTGGTTGGGTAAACTCCCATGCACCCTCCAGGACTCTGCTAAGGGTGAAGAGCTGGTCCACTGTTCCGTGACCAGGATGAAAACCACACTGTTCCTCCTGAATCCGAGGTTCGACTATCCAATGGATCCTCCTCTCCAGGACTCCCGAATAGACTTTTCCAGGGAGGCTGAGGAGTGTGATCCCTCTTTAGTTGGAACACACCACACCCTCCGGTCCCCCTTCTTAAAGAGGGGGGACCACCACCCCGGTCTGCCAATCCAGAGGCACTGTCCCCGATGTCCATGCGATGTTGCAGAGACATGTCAACTAAGACAGTCCTACAACATCCAGAGCCTTGAGGAACTCCGGGCGTATCTCATCCATCCCCGGGGCCCTGCCAACAAGGAGTTTTTTGACCACCTTGGTGACTTCAGCCCCAGAGATGGAGGAGCCCACATCCGAATCCCCAGGCTCTGCTTCCTCATTGGAAGGCATGTTAGTGGGATTGAGAAGGTCTTCGAAGTACTCCCCCCACCGACCCACAATGTCCCGAGTTGAGGTTAGCAGCGCACCATCCCCACCATATACAATGTTGACACTGCACTGCTTCCCCCTTCTGAGACGCCGGATGGTGGACTAGAATCTCCTCGAAGCCGTCCGAAAGTCGTTCTTCAAGGCCTCCCCAAACTCCTCCCGTGCTCGAGTTTTTGCCTCAGCAACCACCGAAGCCGCATTCCGCTTGGCCTGTCGGTACCTATCAGCTGCCTCCAGAGTCCCACAGGATAAAAGAGTCCGGTAGGACTCCTTTTTCAGCTTGATGGCATCCTTCACCGCCGGTGTCCACCAATGGGCTCGAGCATTGCCGCACAGGCACTGACCACCTTACGGCCACAGCTCCGGTCAGCCGCCTCAACAATAGAGGCACGGAACATGGCCCATTCGGACTCAATGTCCCCCAGCTCTCTTGGAACATGGTCAAAGTTCTGCCGGAGGTGGGAGTGATGACGGGCACAGAAGTCCAATAACAAAACACCGCTCGGGTTCAGATCGGGGTGGGGGGACTGGGGGGGGCTATTCCTCCCAATCACGCCCTTCCAGGTCTCACTGTTATTGCCCACGTGAGCAATGAAGTCTCCCAGCAGTACGAAGGAGTCCCCAGAAGGTATGCCCTCTAGTACCCCCTCCAGGGACTCCAAAAAGGGTTATTATGAAATGAAAACATTATTATTATGAAAACATTATTACTGGAATTTGTGAAGAACAATATCAGATTTTGAATTGCATTATTATTATTAAGTTAGTTAAAAAATAAAAATAAATTGCAAAAAAGAGGGTTTTCCATCTACCAATGGCAGTGAAATTTGCAATATGTATAACAATACGCATATTACCCAACTGTGAAGAGTTTTTTTTAGACAAATTTAAAAAGGATGCCCTGGATTTTCATTTGGGCAATGCATGATTACAATACAAATAAAGTGCACATTATTTTTACTTCTCAACTAATGTCCCTGAGAGTAGATAAACAACAGATAACGCAACACAACGCTGCAGGATTTAACTGCAATAAGCCAAACGCAGGCTACATTGAACAAACAAGTGTAAGGTCACACTACTTGTTTTTGCTTTTCATTTGCTTTTTTTTCAATATTTGTTAGAAGTTCTTCGTGAATTCTACCACTTTATTAAATGAGTCTGTAACTGGCATGACCAGCACCAAAAACTTCCTGTCATTGCCTTTTGATTTGCATTCTCAAGCCGCCTTTGTGATGTTGGTGGGTGAAACTTGAGTGCCAGTATTGTGATACTGAAGAGAGTGCTGTAGCAAGAAATGACGGTAGTATTATATTATAGTCTGCTACAGGGTCTATATTATATTATATTATATTATATTATATTATATTATATTATATTATATTATATTATATTATATTATATTATATTATATTATATTATATTATATTATGGGCATGGTGGCGCAGTGGGTAGTGCTGCTGTCTCGCAGTTAGGAGACCCGGGTTCGTTTCTCGGGTCCTCCCTGTGTGGGGTTTGCATGTTCTCCCCGTGTCTGCGTGGGTTTCTTCTGGGTACTCCGGCTTCCTCCCACAGTCCAAAGACATGTAGGTTAGGTGCATTGGCGATCCTAAATTGTCCCTAGTGTGTGCTTGGTGTGTGTGTGTGTGCCCCCTGCGGTGGGCTGGTACCCTCCCCGGGGTTAGTTTCCTGCCTTGCGCCCAAGTGGCTGAGATTGGCTCCAGCAGATTCTTGTGACCCTGTAGTTAGGATATAGCGGGTTGGATAATGGATGGATGGATATTATATTATATTATATATTACAAACACAGACACATATTAATCCCTGACACACTAAAATTTTACTTCCTTTTTAGAGCATTCCCATCTTCTCTGTATTTATGAAACAGACTTCCACAATGATGATCTCAGGAAACCTGCTTTTCGATAACGGAGGATATCCTCCTCACGTATCTGTCAGAGTTTGCAGCAGAGAAAGAAGCATGCCTCACATTATTCAAGCCAAGTAAAGAACCAGAAACAGAACCCAATAGTAGGTGACTTCCTGAGGTCATTACATGTTACTTTTATTTTACTCCCTGAGCATTATGCAGACTTATTACATCCAGATATCAGTTCCTACTGATGATGCCCCATTAAATACAGTTTTTCTGATTAGAAATTGTTTAAAGTCCACACTTGCCACCCACTATGAATGCTTTCTATTACCCCAGAGACCACTCTCTTACTTGTAACTATACTTTCTTTCATACATCGGGTCAAATATCCCTGGAATTTGCTCTTTTATCTGTACAGACCTTATTATTGGACAGCACTGCAGGCTTGGAAGGCATTTCAGAATTCTATCAATGTTTATAAAACAGCTTGCTTTTATACTCTGAAAGAAACTTCTTTTACTCAGCGTCATAAACAAGAAGCAGAAAAAAACTCCTCTTAGAATACGACATATTCTCCTCAATGTTTGTTATACGTGGATTAACACAGTTTAATCTCATACACTGTACAGATCACAATATCTAAAATTTACTAAAGACTCAATGCCTTCTTGAGAGAAGTGTCACATACTGTGACTTTGCCCTCAAATCACTCTTTCTCATCAGAGGCCTTTGGCACATCAGTAGACCTTCATCCTCTTTATCTGTCACTTTAGGAATTTCTCTTAACGATCACTCCAATGTAGTTGGCTTTGGTACGTTTCTGGCATAATCCTTGAACCCTCTAGTACCTCTTTCTTCATTTTGGCTAGAGATTAACTATATTTTCTGAAAATAGAATAAATGCATTTTATTCCACAAGGATCAACACAGCTATTCCTTTAGTCATGACATCTTGAGATGAACCTTAACAAAATATCCTTGGCTTTTCTAATGTTTCCTTCCTAAGTTGTCACCGTCATTGTAAAATTGATGTGGATGACTGAGAATATAATAATAATAATAATAATAATAATAATAATAATAATAATAATAATATAACATTGTCAAATCATCTTTGTAGTCCTGGGTGATGGTGAGCCAAGGCCTAGCACAGCAACATCAGGCACAAGGCTGTAAAAACCTTGGATTGGGGCCACTCATTGATTCTCTTGCATGATTAAATGGATTTATATACTGTATCTGCATTCCAAATAATGGAATTTAATTTAACTTTATTTTACAAAAGAGGAAAATTTAGTTTGCTAGCAGGTTTTACAGAGAGACCATGAAGTAACATTAAATGTAACATTCAAAACACATCAACAAAGAACACAGCCATCAGAGATAAACTTGTGCAAATAAATGAAATATAGCAAAGCCACTAGATGGCGTACACATGCACCTCAGTTCTCACTACGAAAGACGTGTGTGTCATTCCAAAACAGCGCAAACATTTTTAGTAATAAAATGCATTGCAGTTGTCATTTCAAGAGATGGTGCATTACAAGCATTAGCTTTAAAAATTCCAGCTGTTTTTACAAACTTCTACTTTTTGTTTTTAAAGCTCCTAATGACTTTACTACACTTTACATTGTGGACTTGCTCTGCCCCTACTCAACCACCAGGTCATTGCAGTCATCATGTTAGTTATTTTTAAATGTGCCTCAGTCCTTATTAAAATGGAAGAGGATTGGGCCTTTGCAGTCATCACCACAAGATCGTGGAATAGGCTAAACATTAGAGCTGCACTGTCTATTATCATTATTCAAATATGGACTTATTAACTATGCAGATTTTTTTATACTTTTGCTTTCTTAATATTTCTATTTTAATGGTCATATGATTTGTAACTTTGTTGTCCTTTTCCTCGCCTCTTACCTTGTCAATGTACAGCACTTTAGCTAACACAATAATGTTTTCTAAATAGAATTTGATTTGCTTTGCTCTACTTATGGTTTGGTTGTTGTTGATCCCAGGTGTGGGCAATGCTTTGTCCCATTCCTTCAGTAGTCGGCCTGCTTTGGCACATGTGGACAGAAGTTCAGTGTAATTTTTCTTTCTGTGTTCAGAAGCTCTTCTCCTTCTTAGTTTTGGTTGCAGCTCGTGGTCATGAGTAATACTACAGTTTCTCTGTAGGTTCCACACATCATGGTCTTCTTTTACTTGCAAAAAAATCTGCTGGGCAGTCAGTGACCAGTCAACTTCCTTCAAAAGCAAGATACACCTGTTGCTGTACATTCGGTTTCTCTTGCTTGTGCCCCTTGCCCTACTTTGCTGGGTACCCACATCCAACTCCATTATGGAGGGTCTTCCAGTCAGAGTAAAAGGAACCTTTCAATTCCGTGTTCCAGTCACAGCTTAGGCAACGGGGTCTTGCTGTGGAGAAGTTATGGCCAGGTCAGCAGAAGAAAAGATGCAATGCTTGCCAAAGATCATTATGAGAGGAGCAGAAGTTATACCATTGGTTTCTTGGCTGCACATAAGCACAAACTTTTGGTTGAGAGTTGATGCAAAGATTGACCATCAAGGTTGCCAATGGTTGAGCTCTGGCTCTTTATTCACTGACCAAGAGTTTAAATTGTGCATTGTGAAGACATCTCTGGATTTTATTTGCTTGTGATTCTTATAAGATGAGACCCAAAATCTACATTATAAAGAGAAACCCTGTGAGGAGAACAAACACTTGAAGTTATGAGTCCTTAAGCAAAGGACTTGTGTGCGAAAGCAAATGAAAAATGGGGAATACCAGTCTGTCCCACAACAGGATTGTACTTCCCAAGGAAAGGCTTTCAAGATTAATATGCTGTTTACTTAAAACGTGTTGGATGTTTTGGTCTTCTTTTTATCTAAAGATTTTTAAATGTACGTATTTGTGGCATGAGAGCCATCGAGAATTTCTGTACGAATCATAACAACGAATTGCAGAGCTTACTCTTATTAAAACTTGAGCAACTGCAAGTTTCGTTTCTTGTAAATGAAGGCTTTCTTTAGCAATGTAGCCGTTTTCTGGAATTTTCTAATTTTTTTATGCAGATAGCCTTGAACAGAGGAGTTACTGTTTTGTCCTTGGCCATCTTGTGCTCCAATAAGATAACAAATATATGACTCTGTTGGCAGAGTTTATCTTTTTCTTAATGCACTTGTCATTTTGGAATCAATTACTTTTTAAGCATTTTAAATTATTTTTACTGTCTTCTTAAATAAACTTATTTCTCATTAAAATCTATATAAATAAATTAATTTGTCTTTAGTAGAGAAGATCTTCATTTGACTGTTTAAACATTGTCTTGGGTTAATTGGTTCTTCTACACTGTGTGGCTAGCCCAATACAAATGACTCTATTACGGGCCAGAGCTTATAGGCACTTGCACTAACAAATTGGACTTGCAGTTTCAGTGTGGTCACTGTTCAGGGCTTAGTTGTGTGATGCGTACCTTGTGGGAGGTTAATTTTGAGCTGTCCACATGCTTCTGAATGATCTGTTGTAAGTTGGCTGCTATATCGACTCAACATTGTCTTCTTGTGTGAAAAAATCTGTTTGCACGTATACGTGGATCCAAACGCAGTGCTTACTGTTAAGGTCTCCTCTTTCAAAAATGACAGTTTGTCCATCAAACTCTCCCAACAGGCCACAATGGATGCTGTTTCCTCAGGGTGAGTGTTTTCAAGTGTTTCACGGAGCTCCCTGAATTTACATGTCCACAGTGACGATGTTTGAGCTCAATATGCTGCATTTCAAACTCCTCAATCCCCATCCACTCCATCAGGGGTACAGCCAGATGCTTCTTGTCCAAGTATTCTGGATCAATAAAACAAGAAAACATTGGGCCTTTTTTCATCCGACACAGTTTTTGGCGATAACTTAATACACTGAATCATTATAAGAACCTCATACCAGCTGTCAGGCACCATTGTGGAGAAATGGAGATTTGGGCTTTCTTTGGAACCATGGAATTTGCAATCATTAATTAATCTTTATTCTAGAGCAGGGGTGTCGAACACCGCGGGAACACAGGAGCAGAGCTTAGAAGCTCAATCCTATAGGGGCCCGTGGTCACCGCCAGGGGGTGCCTCGATGCCTGAAGAGCCCTGGCCCTAGGCACTTCCACCACACCTGGAAGTGCTGGGGGGAAGAAGACCAGGGACACCCGGAGTGCTTCCGGGTGCACAACAGGCACTTCTACCACACCCGGGAGGGCTGGCGGAAGGTTATCGGAAGGCACCTGGACCTCGTCCGGGTGAGCATAAAAGGGGCCGCCTCTCTCCATTCAATGGCTGGAGTCGGGAGGGAAGAAAGACGAAGCCTTGGAGGAGAGGAGTGGAGGGGGACCTGAGGAAGGCAGTATGAGAAAGGCCTGGACTTTGGGGGAGTGCTGGGGTTGTGTGTTTCATCTTTGCAAATAGTGTTGTAAATAAATGTGTTGTGGGCTTAAAACAATGTCTACCTGTCTGTGTCTGGGCTGTGTTCCACAGTGACTATAGTTCTTTGCTTGAAGAACATTTGTGCAATATCATCCTTTAGTAAGTTTTCAATTGTGTCCCACTGTCCTTGTTGAACAATTTATTTTAAAGTAATGGTCAGTTTCCACTGCACTAATTTCTTTCATAAATTGAAAAACTTCAAATATGTCACCTTTTAATCTCCCTTTACTTAAACTGAAAAGGTCGAACTCCTTCAATGTTCTCACAGCTCATACCTCTCAGTCCTGAATCAGTCAAGTCTCTTTCATTTGGACTTTCCCTAGCAATGCTATGTCTTTTTATGTATCATGGAGACCACACTTTCACACAGAACTCCAGGTGAGACCTCACGGGTGCAGTATATAACTTAAGCCTAACCTCTCTTGACTTTGTACTCCATACATTATGATATATGACCAAACATTCTGTTAGCCTTCTTCATAGCTTCTGTCTTCATGTAGATAGTGATGAGTCCACTGTGACTCCCAGGTCTTTCTCATGAAGCGTACTTTAAAGTTTCAGACCTCTCAGTGTACATTCATGTCTAAGATTTCTACTTTCTCCTTGTAATACTTTACATTTACTTCCATTAAATTTCATCTGCCGTTAATCTACCCAAGTCTGTCACCCTGTAGCATTTCAGCTGGTTCTGCATTATTTGCCCTTTCACAAGGTTTGGTACCATCTGCAAACTTAAAGAGCTCATCGTTTATATTCTTCTCTAAATCACTTAAGTATTTAAAATGTGTAGCAGCCCCAGCACTAATCTCTCAGGGACACCACTTTTCACATCTCCTAATTCTGAAAACATTATTCTTGCCATAACTCTTTCTTTCTTTCCTTATTTCAGCCAAAGTAGTGATGCCACATTGTTGCAATGAGTAATGTCATTGTGTCAGTCTATTTAAGATGTCAGCATTTATCTATGTGCTGGATCATTTCCTTTAAACAAATATTCAAACTGCAATTCTTGTAGATTTAGTTTGGGCAAAATTATTTCCTCCATTATGCTTTACAGTTGCTCTTAGGGTAATCTGTTGTGCCAAATATATCTTCCGGTACTGTGGGCAAATACTTTAACTCCATCTTTGTCACATCTGGTCTTTGCCTAGGTATTCATAAGCACATTTTAGTGTTGCCCTATTGTTCTTCTTGGACAGCAAAGGTTTTCTCCTGGCACACCTCCCATGTAGATTTAAGTTGTACAGTCTCTGTCTAATGGTAGGCTCATGTAGTTTGGCATCAGCAGTGGCCAGCTCTACCTGTAGGTCACATAATGTAATTATGTGATTCTTAAAGACTTCTTTCAGCATCTTGTGTTCTACTAAGGCTGAATGTCTGGGGTAGCCTGGCCTGGAAAAGTTGGCAGTTATTTGCAATCTTCTTCACTTTTAGATGACCTTCCAGACTATTAATTTGTTGATTTCCAGCTGCTTGGTGATCTTTTTAAATCCCTCACCAGGCTACTAAGCATCTATAACCTTCTTCCTGTAGGCCTCAGAATGATTTTTTCTATCTAGGCATGGTGATAACACACACTTTTTTGAGAAGGTGCCTCCACGGAAGCATGGATATCAGCTTTAATTGAAAGGTAAGAGATTACCACTGAATAAAACATGAGGGCCAATTAAAACAAAAGTTCAGGGACAAAAGGAAGTCAAAGCTGAACCTTTACCTAGCATTAGGGCTACTTAGAGATAAACTAACCATACTAGAAGGTTTTGTTTGAAGGAATTTATCCACCAAGGGATAATGCTACATATCGTAAAACTCGTGCATTCGGCATTAATGCACTTCTCATGTTCACATGACATGAACTTCATGTTTCAAACAAAAAAGATGGTAATAACCAAAATGAAGAATTAAACTTTAACTAAAGAGATAGAGATCCTCTCTATTGATGTTCTAAACATTTGCACCTGATTCTAATTTTAGTATTTGAGGTAATGATAAGTGTATGGGTGTACTTACTTTTTCCACGTGCTAAATTTGGTTTTAGTGTTTATTTAAATTATACAGTGGACTACAAAATGTAAATGTGGCATGATATTTGTTATATTATGTCACCTTTATATAAAGATACTGTTTAAATGAAGATGACATCTTGATATGTCCACATATGGAAAATGTAGAGGGTGAAGTACTGCTTTGATTAAATAGGCTGAAATCAAACAAATAACCAGGGCCAGATAATATTTAGATCTTAAGGAGGTTAGCAAGTACATATATAAACCCTTGGCACATACATTTAGGAAGTCAATGCGCACTGGGGAAATTACAAACGGCAAATATGACCCTGCCAAGAACAGCAGTTTTTTTAACAGTCAGCGTGAGTTCAGAAGAAGGAGGTCATGTTTTACCAACATGCTGGAATTCTATGAGGAAGCAACAAAAGTTTATGATCAAAGTGGAGCTTATGATATTCTTTATCTTGACTTTCAGAAAGCATTTGATAAGGTGCCACATGAGAGGTTGGGCATCAAGCTAAAAGAAGTAGGAGTTAAGGGTGTGGTGTGTAAATTGGGGCAGAATTGGTTCAGACACAAGAAGCAGAGGATTATGGTGTGAGGAACCTTATCAGGACTGAATGATGTTAAGAGTGATGTCCCACAGGAGTCAGTGCTGGGGCTGCTTCCATTTTTAATAGATATAAATGATTTAGATAGGAATATAAAAAACAAGCTGGTTAATAGCTGCAGATCATACCAAGCTAGGTGGATTAGCAGATAATATAAAAAAGAATTGGTTCATTACAGAGGGACTTGAACAGCATATAGGCTTTGACAGATTTGTGTCTGATTAAATTTAATGTAAGTAAATATAAGGCATTACACATATGAAGTAAAAATGTTAGGTATGAATACACAATAGAAGGTCTGAAATTCAAAAGTACACCTTATGAGAAAGATCTAGGAGTCATATTGGACTTGACATCTTCCAGAAAGTGTTCAGAATCCATTAAGAAGGCTAACAGAATATCAGGTTGTAATTTGTTACATTGTATGAATCCCTCTAAATTGTAATTCCAATGAGGTTATGCTGCAGCTTTATAATGCAATGGTTAGAACCTACCTGGGGACTGTGTACAGTTTTGGTCTCCATACTACTATAAGGACATACCGTAGCAGTGCTAGAAAAAGTCAGGAGAAAAGCAATTTGGCTGATTCCAGGGCCAAAGAAGAGGAGTTATGAGGAAATATTAAAACAGCTGAACCTTTTCAGTTTCAGCAAAAGAAGATTAAGGGGTGAAATGATTGAAGTATTTAAAATTATGACATGAATTATTATAATGGATCGAGACTGTTATTTAAAAATGAGTTAATAAAGAACTCAGGGACAGAGCTGAAAATTTGTTAAGGGTAAATTTCACACAAACATTAGGAAGATTTTCTTTACAGAGAGAGCCACAGACACATGGAATAAGCTACCAAGTACTGTCATAGACAGCTGGACTTTAGGGACCTTCAAAGATGGCCTTGATTTTATTTAGGTAGAATTCAGTGGATTGGATTGTCAAGGTTTGTTGGATTGAATGGCGTGTTGTCATGCGAATTGTTGTAATGTTTTAATGTTAATAAAGAAAAAAAAATGTCATGTGCTGTACTTACTTTTTCACATGAATGCATTTAGAGCTTAAAATCCTGCATGAACTCTTGCAGTTATCAGTGTATTGTCATTACACAGTTCACACCTGCTTCAAAAACACATTAACACTCTATGTGTAAAGAAAACACACGTGATGATTACCAACCAATGGCATTCACCCCCATTGTCATTGAAACACTGGTGTTGGGGCACAATGAATGAAATATTCTTTATTGAACAGGCCACCTTTGGCTTGCATATCGTCCTTGTCAGAGTCCAGTTTATCCATCGCAACTCAGCATTTCACACTGTTGGACAATCAAAGGTGATCACCAACACTTTGAACTTCATTCAAAGTATATTTTAGGTTTCCTATCTGGTATATGTGGTCTGACGGCATCACTCCTTCTATGATGACCCTTTACCTCAAGCAGTGTGAATGATCCTGTCATTATCTGGCAAGCACTTAATTAATTGTATCAACCTACCAGTATGTTCCATTCACCTTGTTACATTTAAATTGATAGAAATGCATAGTTAGACTGGAAATTCGAAAACTTGGAACAAAACTGTACTCTGTTTTTGACCAGGAATATGAAGCACTGATTGCTCCATTGAAGACTAAGTTTAAAGACCTCATAATGCTTCATGTAAAATCTGAGATCCCCCATGTCTGTGCTTGTTTTCATCTGAGGCAGCTCCAAGCAAGTTTTTGGCTCTGTGCCTTTAAAAAATTTAATCTTTGCTTTCCGTTCCTGCTAAAAGACTAAAATCCATTAATATGTCCAATGACTATAAGAACATTAATGCAGAAATGTGCACTCTAAATTATTTTCTCATTCTCAAGTTACCTCTACTGCTAATGTAAGTGCATTTTTTTCGCACAGGTAACACTGTGGCCATAAGCTGCTCCTATTTGGCTCCCAGGCCATTAATTCAGATCCAGATTTCTACACAAACAGAGAATAGCAGCTGTTCCAAAGCTGAACTCCACAGGACCGAGAAGCTCATCGAGTTTTTGACTGCTAGCGAATCCATTTCTGTAGCGGACTCACTCCTCTTGAGCTCTGCTATACTAAAATTGAGGATCTTCATTTTACAAGATCTTCTCAAGATAAAAATTATTGAACTCTGGCAAAGGAATCTGGCTTGGAATTTTACTCTGCATGCTAAGAACAGTCCTCCACCTCATCTTCCCATTTAAGTCTTAGTACAACTATGGCAGTAGTTATCCTTCTTCTCCGGAACCTCTATTTGTGTTCTTTTTGTACTTATAAGGATGGATGCCAAATTCCTTGCCAAAGTTCTTCTCTTGGCACTGTGGTTGTCAATTCTAATTTGATCCACTTTGACCAAACAAGGTTTATCAGTTCTCTTATAGCTTCTGACAATATCTGCTGCCTTCTTTATGGCTGCCAGTGCTCCTTGACTTATGTGCACATTATAATCGTCTTATCTCTTGTTTCTCCTTTCATTTCCGTCTTTGCTCTCTCCTCATACTTCATGACTTCCCCTAGTGTGCAGCTGGTCACCACAGTACAAGAAACACATAACAACACTTGAAGCTTTGCAGAGGAGAGCAACCAAGTGCATTCCAGGACTTAAGGACATGTCCTACTTTGACAGACTCAGAGACTTAAACCCATTTAGTCTTGAACAGAGGAGACTGTGAACAGAGGTCTTCAAAATTGTCAAAGGCATCGATAAATTAGATTCAGCAACATTCTTTCAGCTTAAGGGTGAATCATGTACTCGAGGGCATCAGTCTAAATTAATGAGAAGTGCATTTAGGACTGGAGCCAGAAAGCAGTTCTTCACACAGAGTTGTGGCACTCCAGAATAAACTAGCAAGAAATGGAGTTGAAGTAGAAACCTTGACAACCTGTAAGGAGAATCTGGATGAGATATTAGAACAGTTAAGCTACTAGCTAACAAGCAGGATTGATGGACTGCATGGTCTCTTCTCGTTTGTCAAAGTTCTTACCTTTCTTATCTTTCTAAAATCTGTTACCTGTGTGTCCTCTTTACTCATTCATCAATTCTCTTACTCCCATTGCTAAAGCTTTTTGCTCTCTTCTCTGTAAACCATCTTGTCAATCTGTTTCTCTGTTCAACAGATGAGATCATGACCACCTCACAACCCATTTTACTGGAAAATTGTTTGCAAAACATGAAACCATACTCTAGTAATCCAAAGCACTAGCTTCTCCAGTTCCAGCTTGTATGCTGTGCGTGTTTAACAACACTAAGATGTTAAGGCAAGGGATCACTCCAGCAGTGTTGTTATTTGGCTTCTCTAAATGAACCTGCAGCTTTCTTATACTTATTTTGGTCTTGTCCAGCTGTCTGCTTTGTCCGATCTGTTGTTTGTCACCTTTTATCTTCCACTATGTTTTCTGCTATGTCTTGTAGTTATCTGCATCACCTCATGGCCTGTATTAATTTGTTTTTGTATTTTTTTTCCACTGTGTGGATGAGTTTCAGTGTGTCTTCCCACACTTAATATGTGCTTTCTGAAAGTCAGAAGGTTGCTGGTTCATTTCACACATCTCACTCACTGTGCCAACCCGGACAAGTCACTACACTTACCTCTGCTCCATAAACAACTCTATATACCATGGGTGTCAAACTCCGGTCCTGGAGGGCTGCAGTGGCTGCAGTTCTTCATTCTAACCATCTTCTTCATTAGTGACCAGTTTTTGCTGCTAATTAACTTCTTTTGCTTTAATTTTAATTAACTTGACTCAGTCTCTTTTTCCTTAATTAGCAGTCAAACAATAATGAGACACAAAATGAGTCGCCACATGACCAGCTCATCTGTGCCCATCACACAATATCTGAAAATAAAGAGAGGTGATGGTCTTGGTAAGGTTGATCTCTCAGGTCACCAAAACATTTTGACGGTGCTCTTAGAAAGAACAGAAAAACAACAGTTTGGGAAATGTCTGCTGTGGCAGAATGAGAGCAGCAACAAGCCATGGAATGAAATAACGGGTTTAATTAACAGCAAGGATCAGCTTATCATTAATAGATTGGTTGGAGTTTGAAAATCCCAATTTAGCTGGTCATCTGTTAAATCGTTTCACATCTCATTTCTGTTTGGCTGACATTTAATGAAGAAAGGAATAAATTCAGGGGACTTAATCCTTAAAAACAAGGCTATTAAAATGAATGGAAAAGAAGTTAATTAGCAGTGAAAACTAGTCACTGATTAGGAAAAGGGTTAGAATGAAATCCTGTAGCCACTTCGGCCCTGCAGGCCTAAAGTTCGACACCCCTGCTACAGTATATACTGTACAATTTAACATTACTTAACATTCTCCAACTAACTTAATCCATTTCAGGATCCTGGAAACACTGAGCTCAGGGCAGGAACCATTCCTGGACAGCAGACCAGCACATCAAAAGGACCACTCGTGCACACATCTACACTCACACTCACTCACTCACTGGGCCAGTTTAGAGGTGACTGGGAACTTAGCAGATGTCTTTAAGAATGTAGAAAGAAACTGGAGCACCTGGAGGAAATCCCACATTGATACAGGGAGAGCATGCAGACCGCACAGAGATGACAACAACTGAATGCAGGATTCAAATCCTACCTAGGTTTATAGGGGTTTAATTGTTATAGTGAAATTCTGCCTTGCATGTGCTGATCAACATGCAACATGACACCACACTCTGGTGCTGTGATTTATAGTAACTGTGGAGGATGGCCAGGATCCTTACTCGGGGGAGAGAGCATTAACAGGACATATTCTCCACTGGATGGCTATATGGTAGCCCCCCTGGATTCCCACAGGGTATCATTGGGACTTGAGGTTTGCTGACTAAGCCCTGTTGGGGTCCGTAGGTACCACCAGGGGGTGCTGCAGTGACTGCTTACCCCTATTTCGTTGGGCTCCCACCTAACCCAGAAGTGCTTCCAAACCATGCTTACGGAATACCGAACATACTCCTGGGTGCTGCAAAAATAGAGCCACCTGCCCCAGCTCCGGGAGTGGGAGTCGGGACGAAGGGGACGAAGCTTGGCACAGAGGAAGAGAAAGAGAGAAAAAAAGAAGACGAAAAAGGCATTGCTGTATGATTATTTGTACCTGTGTTTGTGCTGTTGGAAACTCTTAGAGGCAAGAGTTTCCCAAATACAAGCTGTGTGTCGTGCTGGACTTGTGCCTGTGTCTGTCCGTGTCTGGTTTGGGCAGCTGGAGCACCCCTTTCAGGCCACACAACCTTACCTCAAAATGTGCCTTCCTTATTTGAAAAATTTCAGAACACTTTTGTCAATAGCTATGCAAGTTAAACCCAGCTAGACATTAAAACATCAAGAATATACACACACACACACACACTGTATAGCGAGTAGGTAATTAGAAAGTTTTCAGCCTGAACCTGAAAGGGTTGTTCTTTTGTGTTGATTTTATAAGTAGTAAAACATTGTAGCTCGTGGGTACCAAAATAAGACAATTACTAGTATTGTGGATGATTGTTAATGATGGTGGTCTCCTCTAGACTTTCTCTTATACTCAGATATGGGGATGGATATTTGAGGAATAAACTGTAAGACAATGATTATATTTTATATTATCTATTAAAGAACCATGAACAACAAATCAAATCAAATTAATAATATACTGAACAATTACTATAAAATTAAAGTACCACTTCCGGTTAATGGAAACAGCCCAAAAGTTGATAGAAATCTGTGTTTTGTACCTAATACTTATATGAAAAATTTGGTTGACCTAACCGAAAACGTACTCAAATTATTGTGTTTACATACACACACACACACACACACTCACACAGACAGAAACACAGACATAATCCCAAAAATTGCATTTTCGGACTCAGGGAAGTCTAAAATGGAATGTTGGAAATGGAATATCTGGAGAATCCAAGAAAGTCAGGGAGGTCTGAAATGTCGAGATTCATCAAAATCTCGTCATTGAATCTTTGGACGATTACAATACTTTCCCTATACTTCGTTTATGAGAACATAACAAGAAAACATGGATACAGATACCTGAAAAATCAAGGATTTGTGTTATCTTGGACAGTGGCGTATGACAGGGACTGGGACACGGTGACTAGGTGAGGTGTCTGACAGTGTGTTGTTCTCTAGCACTAGACGATGTGTACATATTGTCACAGATGGCTGGGGGTGGTACCTGGCCGGGATGCTCAGGAGGACCGGAGGAGGGCTTACACCTCCCTCAGACCACGTGGAGGCGACCGCCCTGGTGGCTATGGGGACTGTGGTCACTGCCAGGGGGTGCCCCAGTGCCTTTGGAGACCTTTGGAGCACATCCGGGTGTGTATAAAAGGGGCCGCCTCCCTCCATTCGATGGCTGGAGTTGGGTGGAAGAGGACGGGGCTCGGAGGAGAGGAGTGGAGGCGGTCAGAGACAAAGAGAAAAGGCATTGTGAAAGGGCCTGGACTTTGGGGTGATTGGTGCTGTGGCACCAGGTTGTGTGTCATACTTGTATATATATCTTGTAAATAAACATGTGCTGGGTGACAAACGATGTCTGCCTGTCTGAGTCCAGGCTTCATAGCACAATATACAGTGCAGAACTGAGGCTTACGATTGTGTTAACTACAGAAGGGTGATATATACAAAAGTTCTTATTTGGTTCAGCAATCCAAAATCAAGTGAGTTAAACTAGTAAGGAAGAAAAAGAGAGAGTGCCAGATTCTGAAATTTCAGACTAAAGCGTATTATTTGATCAAATCAGATGGATGTGCAAGAAAGGGGACAAAGCAATTGTGAGTTTGTTTAACTTTCAAAACATTGATTGGGAAATGCAAAAGAGGAAACTGATGGCAAATGGCTGGTTTCTCATCCCATTTGTTTCAAGCCGAACATGTGGTGATGCCTGTCTAGATCTCATCTTTTCGGAAAATCAAGCCAGATTAATAAAAAAGAAGTTGCTGATACTTTAAACAACAGTGATCACAACATGATGAAGTTTGATATCATCTTTGAAAACACACAAATGTTTAACAAAACAGACTTATAATATGAGGAAAGCAGACTTCACAGGGATGAGGATGAATTTAGAAAACACAGAATGGGAAAGGAAAAGCACTGCGACTACAAAAGATAGATGGTGATGAAACTCAAAATAAGACTATTTAAAAATAAGACTATTACTAAATCCATTAAAACAGAAAAACTAAAAAATTGGCCAAAATGGATAAAAAGGTAATTATTTAAAAAGTTAAGCTGACAAGCCCACTGTACAAGATAAAGAACAGCCAAATAATTCTGACTTAGAGGAATACTGGAAACTACAGCAAGAGATCAAATAAAGCATTTAAAAAGTCAAAAGTGAAATGGAAAAAAAAAAATTGTAAGTCAAGCCAAAGCAAATAACAGAATTTTTTTGAATCATACACCAGTAAAAAACAAAATAAAAGGGAATTTTAAAAAACCCCAGAGACTCAAAAGGATAAATCATTGAAAATGAGAAGGAAATAGCAAATGAACTTAACAAATATTTCTTCCAAGTATTTATAAAGGAAGACACACAAGGAATGCCCCATGCAGAAGTAAAAACAAACCTTGAGTTCATAGATTTTTAAAAGTCAGATGTGCTTCAAGCCTTCAATATGTTGAAGACTAATAAACCCCTGAGGTCTGATGGGATTTAACCAATTGTATTAAAAGAAATGAAAGAAGTCAGCTATAAACCCTAATTAAGCATACAGGGTGGTCCAGATCTAATTATGCAGATACAGATCGCCTGGATGACTTTGATTTATGCTGGGATGATTCCAGTTCGGCACGAAGACAATTCTTCATGTCGTCAGTTTGCACACTTCTCGATGGTCCGGGATGTTTTGGGTGATTTTTGTATGTAATAAACTTAATAAGTTATAGTGTAATGAAAATTGCATAATTAGATCTGGACCACCCTATATTTGAGCAGTGATTTAAGAAAGGAGAAGTACCTGAGGACTGGAAAGTTGCAGATGTGACTCAAGTCTTCAAGAAGGATGAGAAAATGGACCTTGGTAATTGTAGATCAGTAAGTCTTACTTCTGTATCGTGTAAAATTATGTACACTATAATATGAAATAAATTAGAAAAGTACAAGTACTTATATGAAAATAACATATTTAATAACAGACAGCATGAATTCATAAGAGGAAGATCCTGCACATTGATTTTTTAATTTTTATTGAGGAAGCAACCAGGATAGTTGACAAAAACTAAGCATAAGAGAGAATTTACTTTGGCTTTCAAAAACCCTTTGACTCAGAAGCACACTGAAGATTAATTCTGAAGCAAGAAGCTGTAGGCATCAGAGGTAACCTGCAAAACTGGATCTCTAGTTGGTTAACCAGCAGGAGACAAAGAGTACAGATAGAGGAGAATGTTCCACATGGAGTGAGGTCATCAGTGCACTCCCCCTGGAGTCTGTCCTTGGACTATTACTTTTTCTCAGTTATTTTGATTATATAGATTTTGCTATAGTCAGTAAAGTTATGAAATTAACAGATGACTGTAAAAATGAAGAAATAGCAGAGACCGAGGAGACATCAGATGAATCCAAAAAGACCTGGATGATCTACCTGGAAAATCCAGTTTAATGCAGAAAAGTGCAAAGTGCTACATGTGAGCAACATCAATGTGAATTATAAATACAAGACAGGAGACACTGAAATACAGGAAGCAACCTCTGAAAGGATGTAGGGGGTTTATGTTGAAACACTTTCATCAACCAAGCAATGTGCAGAAGCGATTCAAAAGTCACATAAAATGTTAAGTTATAATGTAAAAAAGTGTTGAATCTACAGTATAGTACCTCACACTATGTAACACATCAGGAGTGTTACTACAAGAACGACATAGCAGCACCTGAAGCTGTGCAGAGAGCAACCAAGTGCATCCCAGGACTTAAGCACATGTCCTGCTCCAACAGACTTAGAGAAGAGACTGCATGAGGACCTAATCCAGGTCTTTGAAATTCTTAAGGGCACTGATAAAAGTAGGTCTAGCAAAATTCTTCAGTCTTAACAGTGAATCACAAAGTCAAGGACACCGTTGGAAATTAAAGGGAAGTACATTTAGGACTAAAGCCAGGAAGCAGTTGTTTACTGAAAGTTTTCTGGGACTCTGGAGCAAACTACCGAGCCATGTAGCTGAAGCAGATAGCTTGACAACCTTTAAGAAAAATCTGGATGAGATGTCGGGACAGATTAACTACAGGTATTAACTCAACAAATGAGCCAGAAGGATTGAATGACCTCCCCTTGCTTGTCAAATTACTTTTGTTTTTTTTTTCTTTGTTCTTATGAATAAAAGATCGATAAATGCAGCTAAGCAAATGCATGTTTGCTTTGCTGTTTGTCTTCAAGCACTTGGGATTTGTAATTTGCTGCAGATAACAGCACAAATAAATGAATAAATGTTAATATAATCACTTAGTACTTAGGAGGTGTTCAATGGCCACAGAGTCAATCTGATCTTTTTTCCAATGCTGTAATATTTGTAACTGTGTGTAAAGAATCAAAATTAAACTTAACTGTGAATCATGAGGGTTTGAAATCTGCATACACACAGATACAGTATATGCAAAAGCCAAAATAACAGCAGCACAGTCAATATACTTCTTAGATACTGTAGCACCCTTCACCGTGAACATTATTCTAAAGTGCAGTAATTACCTGGAGACACAAGTCACAGGAGGTTATGCTTAAGCTTTATAATGCACTAGTGAAGCCTCACCTGAAGTACTGTGTGCTGTTTTGATCTACATATTACAAAAAAAAGACATAGCAGTGCTAGAGAAAGTCCAGAGAAGAGTGGCCAGGCTGATTCAGGACTAACAGGTATGAGTTATGAAGTTAAAATGAAGGAGCTGAGCCTTTATAATTTAAGCAAAAGGAGTTTAGGAGGTGACATTACTGAAATGTTTAAAATTATGGCAGGAATTGGTCCAGTGGATCAAGACGAGCTCCAGCAGACCCCCGTGTCCCTCCAGTTAGGATATAGCGGGATGGATAAATGATGGATGGATGAATGGATCAAGACGATTACTTTAAAATGAGTTCAGCAAGAATACAAGGGCACAGTTGGAAACTCACAAAGGGTAAATTTCACACAAATCTCAGAAGGTGTTTCTTCACACAGAGAACTAGAGACACATGAAGGGCAGTGGGGGTGTCAGAACTTTCCAAACTTTTTGAAAGATTAAGGCAAATAGGACTGGTGTGCTTTTTTATAATCATCAAAATTGTTCTAACATTTTAATGTTGTTATATTTGAATCACTGAAAATGTATATAGTGCTCCCAAAGGTCAAAGATGGAAGCCTTTAAATCTACAATCTGGAGGAACTGAAGTCTAGCTCTCTGGCAGATGGAATTCATTGTTTTTCTGTACAGGTATGTATAATGAAATAACAGTAAGAATAATCCCATAGTTACATATCCTTCAGCATCCTTCTTAGTGTGCTATCATGAATGGAGCACCCAACACACTCCTGCAGCATATGTACATGCATGACAACAATAATGTGCATGATGGTGTGCTAAGGTGTAGATAATATGCAGCATGTGACAGTTTTTAATAAGAAGGCACTGCTTACCTGCAATATGATCTGAACAAGAAGCATAAGTAGGATTGATTTAACATATGTGTGACAGATTTCTTGCATTACGCAGTTACAGGTAAGAACTCGTGAAGGTAACAGAGGAGATGAGGAGGCGATGGGTAGGTATGGTGTCAAGAAGAGGAATGAAGAAGGTCAGAGGATATTGGATTTTGCCAAAAGTATGGACATGGCTGTGGTGAATACGTATTTTAAGAAGAGGGAGGAACATAGGGTGACATACAAGAGTGGAGGAAGATGAACACAGGTAGATTACATGCTATGCAGAAGAGTCAATCTGAAGGAGATTGAAGACTGCAATGTAGTGGCAGGGGAAAGAGTATTTAAGCAGCATAGAATGGTGGTCTGTAGGATGATGTTGGAGATCAAGAAGAAGAAGAGAGTGAGGGCAGAGCCAAGGATCAAATGGTGGAAGCTGAAAAAAGAAGACTGCAAGGTTGAGTATAGTGAGGAAGTGAGACAGGCACTGGGTGAAAAGTTACCAGACAACTGGTAAACTACAGCAGATGTAGTAAGAGTAACAGCAAGAAGGGTGCTTGGCGTGACATCCGGAAAGAGGAAGGAGGAAAACGAAACCTGGTGGTGGAATGAGCAAATACAGGAGAGTATACATAGGAAGAGGATGGCAAAGAAGAAGTGGGATAGTCAGAGAGATGCAGAAAGTAGACAAGAGTACAAGGAGATAAGGTGAAAAGTGAAGAGAGAGGTGGCAAAGGCTAAGGAAAAGGCATATGATGAGTTGTATGAGAGGTTGGACACTAAGGAGGGAGAAAAGGACCTGTACCGATTGGCTAGAGAGAGGGACCAAGCTGGGAAAGATGTGCAGCAGGTTAGGGTGATAAAAAATAAAGATGGAAAAGAACTCACAAGCGAGGAGTGTGTGTTGAGCAGATGGAAAGAGTACTTTGAGAGGTTGATGAATGAAGAGAACGAGAGAGAGAAGAGGTTGAATGATATGGAGATAATGAATCAGGAAGTGCAACGGATTAGCAAGGAGGAAGTAAGGACAGCTATGAAGAGGATGAAAAATGGAAAGGCCTTTGGTCCAGATGACATACCTATGGAAGCATGGAGGTGTTTAGTGGGGATGGCAGTGGTGTTTTTAACCAGATTGTTTAATGGAATCTTGGAAAGTGAGATAATGCCTCTCACTTGTACTGGTGCTGATATTTAAGAATAAGGGGGATGTGCAGGACTACAGTAACTACAGGGGAATAAAATTGATGAGCCACAGCATGAAGATATGGGAAAGGGTAGTGGAAGCTAGGTTAAGAAGTGAGGTGATGATTAGTGAGCGGCAGTATGGTTTCATGCCAAGAAAGAGCACCACAGATGCAATGTTTGCTCTGAGGATGTTGACGGAGAAGTTTAGAGAAGGCCAGAAAGAGTTGCAGTGCATCTTTGTGGACCTGGAGGAAGCATGTGACAAGATGCCTCAAGAGGAGCTATGGTATTGCATGAGGAAGTCGGGACTGGCAGAGAAGTACGCAAGAGTTGTAAAGGATATGTACGAGGGAAGTGTGACAGTGGTGAAGTCTGCAGTAGGAGCGACGGATCCATTCAAGTTGGAGGTGGGATTACATCAGAGATTGGCTCTAAACCCTTTCTTATTTGCAATGGTGATGGACAGGTTGACAGACGAGATTAGACAGGAGTCCCAATGGACTATGATGTTTGCTGATGACATTGTGATCTGTAGCGATAGTAGGGAGCAGGTTGAGGAGACCCTGGAGAGGTGGAGATATGCTCTAGAGAGGAGAGGAATGAAGGTCAGTAGGAACAAGACAGAATACATGTGTGTAAATGAGAGGGAGGTCATGGAATGGTGAGGATGCAGGGAGTAGAGTTGGTGAATGTGGATGAGTTTAAATACTTGGGATCAACAGTACAGAGTAATGGGGATTGTGGACGAGAGATGAAGAAGAGAGTGTAGACAGGGTTAAATGGGTGGAGAAGAGTGTCAAGAGTAATTTGTGACAGATGGGTATCAGCAAGAGTGAAAGGGCAGGTCTACAGGACGGTAGTGAGACCAGCTATGTTATATTGGTTGAAGACGGTGGCACTGACCAGAAAGCAGGAGACAGAGCTGGAGGTGGCAGAGTTAAAGATGCTAAGATATGCATTGGGTGTGACGAGGATGGATAGGATTAGAAATGAGTACATTAGAAGGTCAGCTAAAGTTGGACGTTTGGGAGGCAAGATTGCATTGGTTTGGACATGTACAGAGGAGAGATGCTGGGTATATTGTGAGAAGGATGCTAAGGATAGAGCTGCCAGGCAAGACGAAAAGAGGAAGGCCTAAGCGAAGGTTTATGGTTGTGGTAAGAGAGGACATGCGGGTGATGGGTGTGACAGAACAAGATGCAGAGGACAGAAAGATATAGAAGAAGATGATCTGCTGTGGCAACCCATAATGGGAGCAGCTGAAAGAAGAAGAAGGTAAGAACTCAGCTAAACACAGAAGAGGCAAAAAGTATTTTCCATCCAGAAAAATTGTGAAGACCTCAAAAACTCTTTAGTGGGCTTCACTTTTTGCAATTATGAAATCGCCTGTGAATCTTATTTTAGTGTTAGGTTTGCAAAATGGTGTGCGACCTGAACCTTACTTACTCTTTACAGCAAGAATGACGTTTGGGGGTGGCAAGTGGGGCAACTGCCCCAGGCCTCACACCTAAGGGGGCCCCGCTTTAGAGTTTCACGTGTCCTGTTCAGGTAGATTTGTCAAGTTATATTCTCCAGTATATATATATATATATATATATATATATATATATATATATATATATATATATATATATATATATATACTGTATATATATATATATATACTGTATATATATATATATACTGTATATTTGAGATGTTTCTAAGAAGAACCCTTTTAAAATCCCTCTTCAAGGTCAAATTCCTTTCATGTACATCTTTGAAAACGTTCCATAGTCCACCTTCATCGCCCGAAAAGGGTCACCAGTATAATCCCTTCCTAAAATAGGTAGAGCCCATTATTCGCTGGGTTGGCTTCTCCTATCTATAGAAAAAGACATTGCATCCAGATTAGACTACGAAGATGTCATCAATGACTTTTCCAATAAAAGCAAAAAAAGTGGATTTTCATCTCTGAACCTGGAAACCAGTAAGAGATTTCATGATGATATCGCTATGTTAATTTCACACTTCCTGTCGAAACACTGAAACTCACATTTTATTTGTAGGCCATAAACATGTCCGAATATTAATGCACAAAAACATGTATCGCTAATGATAACCGGCTGACATGTCATCAATGTGAGTTGTGACTATGACATCCTGCATATCCAGATTCAGAGTACACTTGCAATTTGGGTACATTTTCTAGAAGAGGCCCTGCTAATTTCCTCATGGCACCACATCGCATTTCGCACCATCATGGTATTGTCGTGAATTATGAATTGCACTTTTTTCATAGATTATATTGTTATATTTGAATAAAGTCCACGTGTTATCTTATAATTTTAGCTGAATACTGGAATGAGAAAATATGGTGCATGTTAACATTATTTTTATTAAATTCGCATGCAAGTTTATACAGTCCACACATACAAGTAACAGAATTTGATGTATCTGGCCCTGCGTGGGTTTGGTCAGCCCTAGGCTCCACGCACCCCTAAGGCCGCCTCTGCTTTACACTCATCACCAATATTAAAATTGATCCAATTTTCAGCTGTTGTGCTCCTTACTGTTTTCCGCTCTACCTAACTGCCTGTTGCTTAATTAAAAACAAAGTTTTTTAAAATTGTTCAGCAGCAAATGAATTAAAGCAGTTTGACTCTTAGCTGTCACTGCAGCAGTATACAATCTTTCAGAATATTCAAGATTTCTGAGAGTCAGCAGACAACAAGCTAGAGAAACCATCAGATTAAAAGTGCAACTAAAGTACAAACAACACTGACAATTTAGGAGATTATCTTGAAGGATCAAAAGTTGGCAGCCGCTGTAGCCCTCCTGGGTCATGGCTATCCACCACACACGTGGCCAGGCAGAATCACTGAACATAGCTGTGTGCCCAATAATGAGTATGCTTTAAACAGGAGAAATGTTGGATTTTCCATCACATAATATTCTCTGACCTCCTTAATCCATACTGGGCATTAGACAGGAATGAACCCTGAATGGGGGTCAGTGCAGCATAGGAAACATTAATGCACCCCCACACAAAGCCAACATCGAATTACAACCTAACTAAGCTGCCATGCAGACTTCATAGAGGCAGTGAATGAATACAGAATATGAACCCAGGACACTTGAATCATGAAATAGCAAGAGTATCTTTCTGCCTGTCTTTTTAGAATTTAGCCTTTTCCTAAAGTCAAAGGGTTCATAGACTTTCATGGACTTGCTGCACTGTTTAAAATCATCAGAACTGCATAGACATACTGTACACCAGGCTAAATGATAACTTTTATTCATTTGTTGCCTTTGCTCCCTCTGGTTTTATTTCAAACTGTTCATTTTTTGGGAAAAACATACACATTTTCATTGTGTGATAATAAGTCGTTATATTTAGATTTAAGCACATTTAAGCACAACTTTAAAATCGTTTTTGGCTGGTAGTCAGAGAGCTCAGTCTGCCTGTGAATGCAGTTTAGTTTTCCTTTGGTGTGCATTTCAATTCCTGTACTGCCCTCTTGTGCTCAGCAAGTGATTCTCTTTAAAGTCTGTGTTGGCCATTAAATTTGATGAGAGAATTTTTCCATCTGATGGTTCCAAAGCTCCTTTATCTGAGATGACTTTTCCATATCCAAGGGAGCAGCCTGTCTGCAGAGCATTGGCACCAAGTGCCACATCCAGATACCAAGAAGAGAATCAGAGTAGATGAGGCTTAGTAACAGTTTATAAGTATTGTATTACTAATATTTCTGTAGAAATGACTTATAAACAGAGAGGCAGTATGGACTGCTAATCAGCAGCTCTAATCAGGGTGTCCCAGACTAAAGCCTTGAGTCTTTGGCTGGGATTTAAAAGCTGAAACTGAAGGGCACCTCTTATAGTAGCAGTCATATCAATCCACAGCTTCAGGGCCCTGGAACTAAAGGTTTGACCACCTACTGTTATTTTAGTAATCACTGGAATCTTTAGTAGGGCAGCATCTTGAGATCTCAATGTGCAATCTAGTATGTAAGTAATGATAAGCTCAGATAAGTAAGCAGGACCTTGGCCATTTAAGACTTTATATGTTAAAAAGAAGGATTTTGAACTTGAGAAAACTGGAGTTATATTCTTATTCATATTTTCTGGTTTTACGGACAAAAAAAAAAAAGTAATTCACAAGTTTAAATTGTAAGCAGAATAGTTTTTCTTTCTTGACATTCATTGGTTGAGTTTTAATGCTAATTTATTTATGTACTGAGAATGATTCCAGATGTAAAGGGAAGCACAAAGAAGGCAGCTACATCAGTCCAGAACACATTGTGAATTGGACATCTTTGCCTGGTCAGGATAACAAGATAAGAAAGTTTTGGCTATAGAAATAAAATAAAAAAGTAGAAAACCCCCACAGCTCTAGTGGTCAGCAGCACTGGCTTGTTGCATTGAATAAAATATCAGCAGAGCTTTGTAGGAACTGCAGTTCACACAAGAATCTTTGTGAAAGTCAAGCTGATCCAGAAGTCCTCCTGGTATTCACCTCTTAAGGACCTCTAACTGTTTATACAGAAGAGTTTGGCTGTAAGGTGAAAGAGAAGTACAAGTAGAGGTAGAAGCCAGAGGTTCAATAAGTATCAGGGAGGTGAAAAGGTTTGGGAATTGGCTAAGTGCTTTAGTCACTGTACACAGGAGACTGGCTCTGCCAGAAATGGAACTAAACAAAGAAGAAAAGGATACACAGAACAGGCGAGGGACAATCCACATCTCAGAATCTAAATACATACAAATATCAAAGAAAAGAAAGCCCAATGCACTAATCAAGAGATGAGTCAAAAATAGCTAAACATTCTAAGCAGGCAAAACCACTCAACAGTTCCATATTTATCCAGAATCTTGGACACAGAGGGGTCTGTGGTGCCGATCTTTATACTGTCACACTAGTGACATGACCACTTGTTACCACTTGGACCACACAAATTAGCAAAGGGTCACTGCATCATGGTATAAAAAAAAAGCACAAAATGGCGGAAAACAAACAAAATGGTGGCACATAATGATGAATGAACTTAAATTTACAAAATAAGAACACTATTTGAAAACATTGTAGAAAATTTACAAATGCAGAAAATCTTAACAAAGACAGAACAAAATCTTTAGAAGTAGTTCCAGGGGAGCTGTGTTTTGTATTGTTATGTTATGTTCTTCTAGAATGCAAACACTCATTTGTATTTTATTTCTTTAAAAAACATCCCATTTATTCTTTTGAGACCATTTGTGGTTGTTCTGGGTGTGGTGACTGCTGAAACATTAACAAAATATTCACAAATACATTTACGGTGTGTGCAATGTTATGTTTACATGCTCCTTACTGTCATATGTACAGAGAATAGTGACATTTTTCCTTGCATGTGCTAATCATCATAAAACACGTCACCTCTCTCGAACACCATGATCAGAGTAGACCTTAACTTGAAACTTCTATCATATTTAATTGCTTAGGCTCTCTTTTGCTGTGTTTTTAATGTTGCATCTTGATGTCTCTTTAAAAACCTTGCTGATTTTCCTCTTGGGGCAATAAATGTACAACTGAAATTGAGATTGAAACTCTTGGCTTAATATTTTTACAGTTTAATCTGCCTGGATTGATCTACCATATGTGTTAATAAAGCCCCCTTAAGCAGTTCTATTAGCGTCCTGGGGTTCATTTGTAAAATTTTGCTTGGATTTGAGCAAGAAAATATGCACCTGCCAAAACACAGGAAAATGCATATGCCAAAAAAATATATTTATGAAAATCAAATTAATAAAACCAGTCATACACAAATTTCTAGGAAATTTACTGTTTATAAATCCCAAAACTCCTTGCAAATATGCATACATAAGTGTACCTCAAAAACCGCCCTGAAACATCCATATATGGAGCATGCTAATCAACACATACAGCTGCAAACACAATGCTGCAGAACTTCATTGGCTGGTTGAGCAGCTTTCCATCTGACGCATCGAGACCCTGACACCTGCATTCAAGAGTATCTGGATACATATAAAGTATATATTACACAGTACACAGTAGACAAACATTTAACACATATGCTGGCTGTTAACTGGTATTTAGAGTTCCACTTTATCTTGGCACATATACACTTACCTAAAGGATTATTAGGAACACCTGTTCAATTTCTCATTAATGCAATTATCTAATCAACCAATCACATGGCAGTTGCTTCAATGCATTTAGGGGTGTGGTCCTCGTCAAGACAATCTCCTGAACTCCAAGCTGAATGTCAGAATGGGAAAGAAAGGTGATTTAAGCAATTTTGAGCATGGCATGGTTGTTGGTGCCAGACGGGCCGGTCTGAGTATTTCACAATCTGCTCAGTTACTGGGATTTTCACGCACAACCATTTCTAGGGTTTACAAAGAATGGTGTGAAAAGGGAAAAACATCCAGTATGCGGCAGTCCTGTGGCCGAAAATGCCTTGTTGATGCTAGAGGTCAAAGGAGAATGGGCCGACTGATTCAAGCTGATAGAAGAGCAACTTTGACTGAAATAACCACTCGTTACAACCGAGGTATGCAGCAAAGCATTTGTGAAGCCACAACACGCACAACCTTGAGGCGGATGGGCTACAACAGCAGAAGACCCCACCGGGTACGACTCATCTCCACTACAAATAGGGAAAAGAGGCTACAATTTGCACAAGCTCACCAAAATTGGACAGTTGAAGACTGGAAAAATGTTGCCTGGTCTGATGAGTCTCAATTTCTGTTGAGACATTCAAATGGTAGAGTCAGAATTTGGTGTAAACAGAATGAGAACATGGATCCATCATGCCTTGTTACCACTGTACAGGCTGGTGGTGGTGGTGTAATGGTGTGGGGGATGTTTTCTTGGCACACTTTAGGCCCCTTAGTGCCAATTGGGCATCGTTTAAATGCCACGGGCTACCTGAGCATTATTTCTGACCATGTCCATCCCTTCATGACCACCATGTACCCATCCTCTGATGGCTACTTCCAGCAGGATAATGCACCATGTCACAAAGCTTGAATCATTTCAAATTGGTTTCTTGAACATGACAATTAGTTCACTGTACTAAAATGGCCCCCACAGTCACCAGATCTCAACCCAATAGAGCATCTTTGGGATGTGGTGGAACGGGAGCTTCGTGCCCTGGATGTGCATCCCACAAATCTCTATCAACTGCAAGATGCTATCCTATCAGTATGGGCCAACATTTCTAAAGAATGCTTTCAGCACCTTGTTGAATCAATGCCACGTAGAATTAAGGCAGTTCTGAAGGCGAAAGGGGGTCAAACACCGTATTAGTATGGCGTTCCTAATAATCCTTTAGGTGAGTGTAGTTTCCATCCATCCATTTTCTAACCCGCTGAATCCGAATACAGGGTCACGGGGGTCTGCTGGAGCCAATCCCAGCCAACACAGGGCACAAGGCAGGAACCAATCCTGGGCAGGGTGCCAACCCACCGCAGTGAGTGTAGTTTCACGATGCTAAGTCTTTATGGACAATGTCTGATGTTGTGCTGAGCTGTTGCTTTGTTGTTGCTCCAGATTTAAGTGGAGGATTCTTTTCACATTGGAGTGCACTCTTTCTTTTTGCTGCATGATCCTTGTCAGTGCTGTGCTATTGCTTCCTCAGCTTGCCTTCTGCTCTCATTTGCCACTTCATAGGGGAATGGCATTAGTCATTTGGCCTAAGAGTTTAGATTTTTCTCAGCCTGGCCAGACAGCTTTGGCTTGACAGAGTGGGTCTCCTCTTTTGGTCCACAAAGATAAGAGTTTAAAGAAAGATGCTCATAGCTTTTGGTTCAGAGATCAGGATTCAGATGTTTTTAGTCATTTTAGAGAATTCCCCCTCCCTGGGGTCCCCAGAAAGAATCCCTGAACTTCTCACAACTTGCTATTCTTTTGTCACTATTTTTCCTTCTCACTCTTTGAGAGACGGGGTACATGTGGCTTTAAAATAAGGTTGGACCTTCTCCTGACTCTATTAAAGTTGCTTCAAGTTACAAAATCAGTGTCTTTTAATTGGTGGGTTCTTTTGACTATCTTTTTTGTCATCCCTTGAACTGGTCTTTGCCCTTGCTTGAGACCATTACACACTTTCTGGCTCAAGAGGTCTGCAGAGGGGCCTCTGGAGAGATGTCAGACAGATCCTTGTACAAGCTGGAGTCCAGTCACATAAGTTTGGAATGCAAGTGGGGGTTTTGTGCAGCTGGATGCCTGCACCCCTGTTAAATCTTTTTTCTTAACAGTCCTGGTGTACCACTAAAGCCTAGTAGATTACAAGTGTCTTAGCAGGTAGCCACTATCACTTGGCACAAGTAATGATCTGAATGATGTTACAATGAATAGTACAGGTCAAATGAAAATCTGAGAGATCAGTCAGTTACCTTACCAACAAGCCGGCCATCACATACAATACCGTCACATTTGATGAGCTACTTTGGCTCAAAATAAATGAATCACAAGTTGATCCAGGCTACTGAGACATGGTGTTTGCCAGTCACATCTCTGATGATTTGTGCATCAATAGGCAGTCACTACTTACAGTTAAATGCATTTTTGCTGGGTGCCCTTTTGGCAATAGGAGTGCGGCAAAGTGATCTGATTAAATTAGGAGAACTAGACGCTGCTGTAAATTGCCTTTTTAAGTTGTCTAAAACATGTTATGTTTATGTATGTGCACCCACACCATGCAAAATCTAAATGTAGTGCCTCATCGGTCATTTAATGGCTTCCAGCACAGCAGGCATGATAGAGGGCAGTTTGGCTGAGTTAATCCTGACCTATCAGCCAGTGACAACAGGTAGTTGATAAAAATTATTGAAAAAACAACAAAGTTCTTCAGTACAAATACATAACATTGGCCCTTTTAAAAGGAAACTAAATACAGTCTGTACATCATATACATCACTTTTGAGGTGTAATATGTTTGTCACGTGAACACACAATATAACAAAGGCTCAGTGATATGAATTATTATATATGGGAGGGATCATTTAGCTAGTTTGGCTGAATGTTCCTGCTGGATCAAGGGAGTCTCTACTTCCCAGTTTCTCCGAAATGTTGCATACTCATATTTCAGAGTAGCTGTTGTCACACACGTGTGCATGGGAGGCAGCTAAAAGGCTCAAAAGACGTGAATTCCTCACCAAACCAGGGGATGGCAGAGTGCACTAATCCTTGTTCTATTTCATTGACAGGCCGATCACAGGAAATTCTGCTTGGGTTCGATGATGTCACTTCCAGTTCCATGCAAAGACGACAGTTCCATCTCTGGCCATTGAGGATATCATTTCTGGTTCCGGCTACGTCACTTCCAGCCACAAGGACGTCATTTCCGGTTCCTGTCTGATGACATAATTTCCCGTTTCCCACTATAAAACCACCATGTTTGGCTCTTTGCTTTGTTCTTGTTCTTGACTAAGATCTGTATCATTGAACCACAACTTTCGCTTTATTTGGCAGCCAAATTGAAGTATACTTGTGGTTGCCCCCAAACCTCTTTCAGTGTTGTGTGGAACTTATTACACTGTAAATATATGCAAGCTTTTGCATCAGGTTTTCTTTTATAAATAACAACATTTTTTTGGGAAGTTTCATACACACATTTTGAGCCTCTTTTATGCATACGCAAGCTTTATAAATGAGTGTTCAAGTGACGTGTGACCCAGTGTTGTTGCAGGGTACGGCATTGAAGAGGTAGGATAAATGAACATTTGTATACTGTATACTGTATGAGCTTGTGCTTTTCTCTTCTTATTTCTTTAAATTATTTTTATTATCTTCAGAACTTTTAATTTTTTTTTCTCCATCTCAGATACACTTTTCAAAAGGTAATAGAAAAGCCAGGAGCTGGGGGTAAGTGGTGGTGTTCGGAGGCTCTCTGCTTAGTCCTCTATTTGCTTGCTCCTAGTGATGAGCGAACACTTCTGAATTAGAGTTTGGCGAAAACATGTAAATCTTCTGGAATTTTAGTAAACTCTGTGGAATGCATTGACAAATCCTAATTTATGTGTTGGTGTAAATAGAGAAATTGCAAAACTTTATTTTAATGTGGAAGGCGTTTGTGTATGTTACACACGACAGATGAGATCAGTGTCATCGTCATTATCATGATTTTTTTATCCCTCTTTTCCGGAAAATGAAACCATTACTTATGAATGCATAAACTAGTAGATCTTACCTGAAGTGTCCACAACCTTTCAGCATACCAGGTGTGACCACTATGGGGGCGTGCAGCACCCCAAACCTCACACAACCTCACAGACACAAATCCCAGTTTAAAGATTTATTCTCACAAATACCTATCCAATAGGCTTCAAAAGTGACATAAACACAATATAATTCTTCATCATTCTTTTTTCTTCGCCTCCATACCTTCCAGGCAAGTTTTGTCCATGTGAAACCCGGAAGACGTTGAGCGGCTCCTTTTATCTTAGACTCTGAAGTATTTCTGGTGCCAGTGCAAAGCCCACAGAAGCACTTCTAGGTCAAACAGAAGTCTCAAAAAGTTGGCACCCAAGGAACCCAACAGAGCTGCCCCACAGTCTCACAGTCCTACAAGTCCCACCATGGCCTGGAGGTGTCCATGTGAGAATCCCAACCCAGGGATGCTGCCATCTAGTATACTGGGGGAGGAAATATTTAGGGGTGCTTATTTCCCCCAGTCCTCTTAATGTACAGTATCTCACAAAAGTGAGTACACCCTTCACATTTTAGTAAATATTTTATTATATCTTTTCATCGGACAACACTGAAGATATGAAACTTTGATACAATGTAAAGTAGTCAGTATACAGCTTGTATAACAGTGTAAATTTGCTGTCCCCTCAAAATAACTCATTATTGTCCATTAATGTCTAAACTGCTGGCAACAAAAGTGAGTACACCCCTAAGTGAAAAATATCCAAATCGCGCCCAAAGTGTCAATATTTTGTGTGGCCACCATTATTTTCCAGCACTGCCTTAACTCTCTTGGGCATGGAGTTCACTAGAGCTTCACAGGTTGCTTCCGTTTGAGTATGCCCCACAGAAGCGAAATAGGGTTTAGGTCTGGAAACATGCTTGGCCAGTCAGGCACCTTTACACTATTTCTCTTCAGCAAGGCAGTGGTTGTCGTGGAGGTGTGTTTGGGGTCATTATCATGTTGGAATACTGCCCTGTGGCCCAGTTTCTTCTTCAGTATGTCACAGTTGGCATTCATGATTCCCTCAATGAACTGTAGCTCCCCAGTGCCGGAAGCACTCATGCAGTCCCAAACCATGACAGTCCCACCACCATGCTTGACTGTAGGCAAGACACACTTGTCTTTGTACTCCTCACCTGGTTGCCACCACACACGCTTGACACCATCTGAACCAAATAAGTTTATCTTGGTCTCATCAGACCACAGGACGTGGTTCCATTAATCCATGTTCTTAGTCTGCTTGTCTTCAGCAAATTGTTTGCAGGCTTTCTTGTGCATCATCTTTAGAAGAGGCGTCCTTCTGGGACGACAGCCATTCAGACCAGTTTGATGCAGTGTACGGCGTATGGTCTGAGCACTGACAGGCTGACCCCCCCAATCCTTCAACCTCTGCAGCATTGCTGGCAGCACTCATACATCTATTTTCAAAAGACAACCTCTGGATATGACGCTGAGCACGTCCACTCAACATCTTTGGTCGACCATGATGAGGCCTGTTCTGAATAGAACCTGTCCTGTTAAACCACTGTATTGTCTTGGCCACCATGCTACAGCTCAGTTTCAGGGTGTTGGCAATCTTCTTATAGCCTATGCCATCTTTATGTAGAGCAACAATTCTTTTTTTCAGCTCCTCAGAGAGTTTTTTGCTGAGGTGCCATGTTGAACTTCCAGTAACCAGTATAAGAGAGTGTGAGAGCGATAACACCAAATTTAATACACCTGCTCCCCATTAACACCTGAGACCTTGTAACACTAACGACTCACATGACACTGGGGAGGAAAAATGGCTAATTGGGCACAATTTGGACATTTTTCACTTAGGGGTGTACTCACTTTTGTTGCCAGCAGTTTAGACATTAATGGCTGTGTGTTGAGTTATTTTGAGGGGACAGCAAATTTACACTGTTATACAAGCTGTACACTGACTACTTTATATTGTGTCAAAGTTTCATGTCTTCAGTGTTGTCCCATGAAAAGATATAATAAAATATTTACAAAAATGTGAGAGGTGTACTCACTGTAATGAGTATTGTACTGTAATGTCCACCTAAGTGGGTAAGAATTCTTGTTTAATCCTGCCCAGGATGCCAGCTTATGTGTGCCATCCATTATACATGTCATTTGTCATTGAATCTCCTCTTATAATTGGGAGCCACAAACATGACAAAATGGATTTGAGGACTCTGAAACCACCACAAAAAGCAGGCCAGGACCTTCATTGGCCAGCCCAGAAGAACTTCACTTAAACCCAGGTAGTCCCCAGCTACTAGCTGAGGCTTCAGCCAAAGCTACGCCCAAAAATGGGAAAACTGGTCTTTAAGTTTAAGTTTAATACTTTAGAGCTTCAATATACTAAAACTGCTTTACAAGATGAAGAAATTGTATATAGAGAAAATTCGAGCCAGGAATCATTATAAATGAACGTACTGTGCCTTCAGACAATATTTTTTTTCACATTTTATTATGTTGCAGCCTTATGCTAAAGCTGTTCAAGTTATTTTTTCCCTCATCACGCAACACTCAGTACTCCAGAATTGCAAAGCAAAAACAGTAGATTGTAGGATTTTTTACAGATTTATCAAAAATAAAAAATGTAAATATCCCACACAAGTAATCAGGACCTTTACAAAGTCACTTGAAATTTGTCTCAGGTGCATTCTATTCTGTTGATCATTGCTGAGATGTTCCTTCAGCAGGTTTAGAGTCTGCCTGTGGTCAGTTCAATTGATTGGACATCAATAGCAGAGGCAGACACCTGTTCGTAGACAGACAGACAGAATTTTATTTGTCCCCAGGGAGAAATCTGGCTTTTTGCAGAAGCTCTTTAAATAAATGAAAACTTAGATAAATAAATATATATAAACACACACAATATGTTCTCAACACACACAAGGATGACAAGGAAAACTTCTGCCAGTGAGGTATTATGGAGGTGTTGATATAAAGGAGCCCCAGTAGTGTTTCTTGACACATTTCTGCTGAGTAATTATTTGACTAAATGTAAGATTCCACAATATATTAGAAAAAGAAAGCCATGAAGTCAAAGGAATTGCCAAAAGTGCTTAGAGACAGGATTATGTTGAGGCACAGATCTGAGGAAGGTTACAAAAAATGTATGCCACACTGAAGCTTCACAAGAGCTAAATTGCCTACATAATTCTCAAATGGAAGAGGTTTGGAACAAGCACAATTCTTCCTAGAGCTGCTTGTCTGATTAAACTGAGCAATCTTGGCAAAGCGCCTTGGTAAGAGATATAGCCAAAAACCAGGTGGTCACTCTGGTTGAGCTACATACAATCTGTGTTAAGATGGGAGAAACCTCCAGAAGGACAACCATCACTGCAACACTCCACCAATCTGAGCTTTATGGCAGAGTGGCCAAATGACACGTGAAATCCTGTTTGGAGTTCGTAAAAAGGCTCATAAAGGACTCTCAGACTATAAGAAATAAGATTCTCTGGTCTGGTGAAAGCAAGATTGATCTGTTCGGCCTCACTTTCAAGTGTCACATCTGGTGGGAACCAGGCACCATTCATCACCTGCACAAAACCATTCTAGTGGTTATGCATGGTATTGGCAGCATCATACTTTGCGGTTGTTTTTCAGTGACAGGGACTAGGAGAGTAGTCAGGGTTGAGAAAAAAATGAATTGACCAAAGTACAGAGATATTCATAATGACAGCCTGCTCTGGAGCTCACTGGACCTCAGACTGGGCTGAAGGTTTACCTTTCAACATGACAATGACCCTAAGCACAAGGAAATGACAGCACAGGAGTGGCCTGGGGACAACTCTGTGAATGTTCTTGAGTGGTCCAGCCAGAGCCAAGACTTGAACCAAAGCAAACATCTCCTTAGAGACCTGAAAAGATCTTGTTCACTGATAGATAGATAGATAGATAGATAGATAGATAGATAGATAGATAGATAGATAGATAGATAGATAGATAGATAGATAGATAGATAGATAGATAGATAGATAGATACTTTATTAATCCCAAGGGGAAATTCACTGATGGTCTCCATTCAATATGGCAGACCTTGAGAGGATCTGCAGTGAAGAATGCCAGACCCAGGAAGACTCTAGGCTGTAATCGTGGCCAAATCTGCTTCAACTAAGTACTGAATAAAGGATCTACTTATTTCTTTCCATGTCATATTTCAGTTTTTTATTTTTAATACATTTGGAAAAATGGATAAAGTCCTTCTTTTGCTTTGTCATTCTGGAATATTGAGTGTTATGTGGAAAGGGAAAATTTTTATTTGCATGTTTTTAGGTTGATAGTATGTTACTAGACTAGACATTGCTGTAACATAACAAAAGGTATAAAAAGTGAAGTGATCTGAATACTTTCTGATGGCACGGCATTTAGTCAAAAAGAAAAAAAATACAGTGCCCTCCGCTATTATTGGCACCCTTTCTACAAATTAGTACAGAAGGGTTAGAAAAAACAATTACTGTTTGCTAAAGAACTGTCATCTTGCACTGAAAAAATGAGGAACACTTGACTTTTAATTGAAACAAGTTCATTAAAAGAAAAATAAAACCCTCATCAAGAAATAAATATTTTTTAACAAAAATACATGTGCCACAATTGTTGGTACCCTGGGAAATTCATGTGAAACAATGTAACTGAAACATGTTTCCCATCTAGATTTAGGACATTGTTAAGTTGATTGGAGTGTATAGGAACTTTCCAGCTGAAATCAATGACTTCCTCATTAACTGGAATACAAATGTGAGGAGACACAGAACTAAATTTCCTTAGCCAGCCATCATCATGGCAAAGAAAAGAGAACACTCAATCCAAATGAGGGAGAACTGTGTTGTCCTGCATAGCTCAGGGAATGGTTATAAAAAATGGCTACTAGTCTGAAAATGCTTATTTCTACAGTTAGGGCAATCATAGAAAAGTGGACATCAACTGGAACTGTGACAAACTTGCCTCAAAGAGGACCCAAGTTTATTTTACCTCTACGTACAGTGAGAAAGATGGTAAGGGAGGCAATAATATCCCCAAGGATCACTGTTGGGGAATTGCAAGAGAAAGTAAAATCCTGGGGTTATCGAGTCTCCAGAACCACCATCAGACAGCATCTCCATACCAACAGATTATTTGGAAGGTATGCCAGAAAGAAGCCTTTTCTGTCAGTTATCCACAAACGTGACTGGAGTTTGTAAAATGTTACTACAACTTTGACTGGAACCGTGTTCTATGGTCTGATGAAACAAAAATGGAACTTTTTGGCAATAAACACGTAAAGTGGGTTTAATGTAAAAAGAAGGATGGATATAACAAAAAAGAACCTTGTCACCACTGTGAAATATGTGGAGGTTGCCTCCAAAGGCCCTGGAAACATTGTTACATTACATGGCATCATGGATTCCATGAAGTATCAAAAGATTTAACATCAAAATCTGGTTGCCTCCGCCAGAAAACTAAAACTGGGCTGTCATTGGATCTTCAAGCAGAATAATGATCCGAAACACGTGTCCGAATCAACCCTGCAGTGGTTAACTGACCACAAAATCAAAGTTCTGCCATGGTCTTCTCAGTCCCCTGACCCGAACCCTATTGAAAACCTGTGGAGTGAACTGAAGAGGAGAGTACACAGGAGAGGGCCGAGGGCCCTGGATGATCTGGAGATATTATGTAAAGAAGAATGGTCTCAGATGCCATGATCTGTATTCTCCAACCTTATAAAAGATTACAAGAGAAGATTCTGTGTTGTTATATTGGCAAAGGGAGGTTGTACAAAGTATTAAAGGCAGGGGTGTCAACAATTGTGGTGCTTGTGTTTTTGTTAAAAATATTTATTTCTTCATGAGGGCTTTGTTTTTCTTTGAATGAATTTATTTCAATTAAAAGTCAGATGTTTCTAATTTTTTCAGTGCAAGATCATGGTTCTTCAGCAAGCAGTGATTTTTCTAACCATTTTTACTAATTTTTACAAGGGGCGCCAATAATAGTGGAGAGCATTGTATCACAAAATACTCAAAGTACACAAAAAGGAGCTGGCCTGAAGGGAATTCTAGGAAACAAAGCAACCCACTAGAATAATCCAGTAAGCAGAACAGAAATGGTCAAGAGTCCATCCATCTTCCAACCCACTGAATCCGAACACAGGGTCATAGGGGTCTGCTGGAGCCAATCCCAGCCAACACAGGGCAGGAACCAATCCTGGGCAGGGTGCCAACGCACCACAGGACATACACAAACACACCAAGGCCAATTTAGAATCACCAATCCACCTAACCTGCATGTCTTTAGATTGTGGGAGGAAACCCACACAGACACAGGGAGAACATGCAAACTCCATGCAGGGAGGACCCGGGAAGAGAAGCAGGGTCGCCTAACTGCGAGGCAGCAGCGCTACCACTGCGACACCGTGCCACCCTGGTCGAGACTCAGAAGATCAAAATCAAGCAACCACAATAGTTCTGAAGACTCCACTAAACTCAATGCATCACTGCCTGAACTCCTTTCTTGTAGGTATAAATAGTACGAGGGAGGTCTCAGGAGTGGTGAGGTCAGGGTCGTCCTGTCTCTTGGGGTACCACCCACAGAATACAAGGGATTTAGGTAGATCTAAAGTGACTGTGTGTAATTAAGAAATAGAATAATAAAGCAATGATAAAACAGAAAATAAATACAAGAAAGAAAAAATGCTAGCAAATTAAACAACACAGTATGATCAGTAGGAGAGAAAATGACTCAATGAATATGAAACTGGCTGGAACAGAAACGAGCAGCTACAGAGGTGCCTAGGACTAAACTTGAGAACCGGCTAAAGCATGCCTTTTATGTACCTGCTATTACTTACGATATAACGTAATATTCTTAGATCCTTTTAATCCAGCTGTGACAATGGAGGACTGGCAACATGGACTAGAAATGAACAAAAGGTGGTGTGCCAGTCACTCACAGGACTCAGATCTGATCACACAACACCTTCACATAGACTCGCAAAGGGAGAATTTCTAATTCCAATTCCTGCATACAAACACAAAATAACATGTGCTTTCTACACAACCAGCAACTACCTGCAGGACTCGATCTCAGGACACCGGATCTGGGAGGTAACAGAATCATTCCATCCTTTTGTAATTTTTATCAGTACTTTTAAAGAGGATGGCAACAGCTGCCTGTTTTTGAATCCACACCTGTGGCCATTGTACATGTTTACGTGTGTTTATTTTTGGACACTCCAGTTCTCCTCCCACATCCTAAAAATGTGTAGATCAAGTTCCAAATCATCACTGTGTGGGTCTGCAATGGACTGACACACTTTTCATGGCTGTTTGCAGTGTTGCATCACTGAAACAGACTCCATCTTAGTTGGACCTCGCATTATCTATAATACCTACTTAATTACACTCTTAAATAAAATGTGCCAAAATGTCTCTTCAGAGTGATGTCATAAGAAAACCATGTTTGGTTACCTAAAACATTCACAAGAAAGTTACAAAATGAACCTCTATTTATTTAGACCTGTAACTGGTTCCATACGCAGCCATGAAGAGATGGTAACAGATTTGTAAAATTTTAGAGGTTTCCTAGTTTTAGAATGCCTCTTGCTGCTTACAATACCACAGAACCTTTTCCAAAATTAAATGATTCCTTGTCAAGCAAGGTGCCTACGATTAACCAGACAACATAGTAAAGTGCCATTTTTGACACTCATTGCTGGATTAGGACTTGGTGAGGCCCGTTTTTAAAAAGAATTATAGCAGAAGGTTTCACAGAGGTGCATACCAAAACATGTCCTTGGGTCACCACAAAAAAACTGAAAACATATATGTCTTTTAATTATTTAATAGCAAGGTATTTAAAGTGAAAAATACAAACTATTTTCAAATGAATTAATTTACAGATTACAGACAGTATTTAAAAATATAGAAGCCGCAACAAATTCTGACATGCACTTCAGAAGAGGTCATCCACCTGAAGCTAAGCATGTTCTAGCCGAGCCAGTACTTGGATTGGAAACCATCTAGGAAAAGCTTGGGTTGCGGCTGGAAAGGGTGTTGGTGAGACCAGCAGGGGGTGCTAACCCTGTGGTCTGAATGTGATCCCAATGCCCCAGTGCAGTAGAAATGGTGCTGTCCTTCAGATGAGACCCTGTCATTATAAAAGATCCCTAGGCATCCTTTGTAAAGAGTAGGGTCTATCCCGATATTCAGACTAAATTGCCCACCAAGGCCTAGTCATTCTGGTCCCTAATCATCCCCTGTCTCTTACTGGCTAACTATCTCTCACCCTTTCACCACCTAACAGCTAATGTGTGGTGAGAGTACTGGAACAAAAATGGCTGCCATCACATCATCCAGGTTGATGCTACACTTTAGAACTGGTTGAAATGGCTTCAAACTCACTGAAGTGCTTTGAGTAGTGAGAAAAGCACTACATAAATGTAATAAGTCATTATTATTATTATTAAACTAGGGAGGAAAGCCCTCCTGGCGCCTTTGGCACCCAATCCCCAGTTGTGGCCAGTCTGCTACTTGCATTGTGAAGAGGGGTTCTGAGCACACCTCAAGGAGACACGGTCGCTACTCTGAAACCCCCTCATAAATGGTGATACAATGGGAAACAAATAAAGTTTTTTTTACCTCCTCTTTGCTCGATCATCTGCTGCTGCTGCTGCTGCTGTGCCGTGTGAGCTGCATCTCAGGCAGTGCTTCGAACATTTAAAAGCCTGTACAGCAGCTGTCCTACTCTTTGTCTTTTATGTCTGGCTTGGTTAAATCTCTTGGAACAAAGTCTTGTCTCACGGGATGCTCTTACAATTACATTTTCATTAATGTATGACATGAGTCATGTGAATGGCTTAATGAATATTTGGAGGATCAGATCATAAATATTGATTCCTGGTGGATTGGACTGGCGAGCTTTGTTGGGCTGAATGGCCTGTTCTCATCTACAGTGTTCTAAATAGATTCATTTTCTAAAAAGATAAGGGACTGAGTTCTTGATATTTTTTAGTTTATAATTTAAAAACGGAATAAGAATCTCAAAATCTAACAACATCACATTATAATTCGATAAATTCTGAAAAGAATGATACCAAACATATATATGTAGGTTTTAAAATAATCCCGATTTAAAGCGTGATGAAAAAAGTCACATAAAATCGTTGCACAAAATCGTTGCACTTTTAGGTTTAGGATTTTATATATATATCTCTATAAATAATTCACTAAGGCAAGACAACCATGGAAAGCACGCCGGAAGGGGCGTGGACTCACTGAGCCGCCGACAAGCAAGACACCTATGGCGCATGCAGGAAGGAGCCACGCCCACCAACTCCTGGCACCTCCGAGCCACGTTGACTGTTCATAGAGGCATGTTTCTCGCGGAGGTGAATCGCCATATGCAGCGTGTAAAACGGTTCGCGAGGGGTATACCATGGGATCCTAAAAACAATCCTTTCCAACTGAGGTTAAAACACAATGAAGTAAGCAGTCTTTAAAAACCGAGTTTTCGGTTACGACGCGACAGCGTGCACCATAGCAAACTGTTTTACACGCTACATACAGCAATTCGCATCCGCGACAAACATGCGTCTTCTTCACTCACGAACAATTATATGTTGCTCTCTCTAGAGTTCCATCTTTTTATTCACTTTCTGTTGTATCCTCAAACCCTCCCTTTTTAGACAACTGTGTCTTTCCAGAAGTGTTCAACCATTAATAAATAATTATGCAGCATTTGTTATGCCGCGGGTTCACTATTGTATTGTATTTTGCTCTCTCCAGAGTTCCATCTTTTCATTCACTTACTGTTGTATTCTCACACCAACCCGTTTTAGACAACCGTGTCTTTCCAGAAGTGTTTAGCGTTCAATTAATAATTATGCATGAGATTGAGCGTGTGTCTACCCGGCGCAGAGAGGCGTGGGTAAGCAGTTGAACCCCATTCGGGCTGCAAGCCGTGGCATTCTTACTAAGTGCGTCCCTACCCTTTGTACACACCCCCTCCTACCTCGCTATTACCGTGGCCGGGTGTCTTGGTGGATTATATATAGAAAAGCAGCCAAAACCGCACAGAGCAATGAAACGTCTACGTGAATCACATGTGCATCTGGACTGTGTATAGACGACAATGACTCCAGTGACGAGTTGGAGGTGGGCACATGAGCGGGCATTGCATACTGAACGAGAAATCAGCAGACTAGCATAACGGAGGTAGCCGAGTGGACATCCTTCTCCTCTCCTGCCGTTCCACACACGCCTGAGCGCAGTGCACTCGCATCCCTCCATCTGGCAGGACAAAGCACGATGGCGGTCTGCCAGTTTTCAGTCACGGACGTTTGTGTGTTGGTTCGTTCCGTGCATTGTTACAATGTTGCTTTTCTTGCTAATTTATTACATTACCGGTTTTTCAAATGTTAATTTTCTCCCTGTGCTTAAAAATCATTAAAAAACTGGCCTGATTATGCGGCGTATAGTACGCCGCGGGTTGGCTAGTAGAGTATATTTTGTGAAGCCCTCTGCTGTAGCTGGTTAAACTTATACCTAAATCTCGCACTGTAGACCCTATGTATCAGCAGCAGTGTACCTAATCCTACCATAAAACCAGACTATGCAGTACGGTACTAAGAGGAGACATCCTCAGGTTTAAGAGCTGAACAGTGCAATAAGAACAAGTTGAGTTAATCCGTAGATCATCTTGTTTTGTTTTGTTTCTCCTCGGTGTGCTCAGCTGGCTGGCTGATTGACTGTTAACAGTTGCGCGCCAGCAAATAATGTCTTGCCAATTAATGACCTGCCACTAGCACTACACATTCTTCTCTATTTAAGGGGACAGAGCAGCTCATGTCCTCATGTAAACGTCTTAAAAAATAATAGAAATCATTAAGCTACATTAAATCAGCTGTTATTATTGTAAACCAATATAATATATGGGAAAGATCAGAAGAGCATCTTTTCCTTTGTTTCCCATACATTATATTTAATGTTAAGATTACACGAAAAATGCAATGAACCAAAACATCAGCCTGATTAGGACATAATAATATGTAATAACATTTAATAATTTTTCAAATCAGATCTTCATAAAAATTACAAGTGAAGAAAGAAATAAGAACACATTTTTGCAATTAGCCATGAACAAAACTAACCCCCCAAAGCTGTGGATTTAGTAGTTAGTAATTAAAAATAACATCTACAATTTAGTTTTCTACGTTAAATGGTAACATTCATAAATAACAAAGGGTTGTGTCAGTGAGCTTTCTGATCTTCTCTGAGATGATTTTACATAGAAAAAAACGGGGTGTAATTCGTCACATGATCCCTATTATCTAATTAATAAACAGCGAATGAGTCAGTAAATGGTGACTGTGCTTACCGACTGGACCTTTTTTTTTTTTGCATTATATATCTCAACTGTGAAAAGCTGTGAAGAATCGTCCACAGACGTTGATGAAGATTAACGAGAAAGGATGAAAAAGATGATTCCGGTTTCTTTGGAGACATTTTCACAATGTTTTAAGAAAACACATACTTAGCAGACTAGTAAAGAACAACTGGACAACACAGTTGATCAAACCTCGGCTTAAAGATTTTCAGATTATTTATACCAATGATATCTGAAATTGTAAGATGTGACGCGCACTTAAAAGCAGACTGCGTCCGTTTGGTTGCTATGTATGTGTCATTCCAATAGATGGCGCATCACAAGCATTAAAACTGCTTTTACAAATTCCATTACAAAGTGTATTTAACTGAGACTTGGGCATTGCATGGTGCACTGCAAACGTTAACTCTGAGGTTTAAGTTGATTATTTATACTTACTTATACTTAACGAGTGAAGTTGGAGCGCAGATGTGGCAAGCGACCAAAACACATTTATACTTGCTGCGGTTGTGAAGTGACAGTGTTTGGTCACTGTCGCATAGCTAATAAAGTCACAGCAGAGGATGTGAGACACTGATGATGGAAGAAGAGTTGTGCCAGCTATTACTGATTTTATGAGGAAGAAAAGGAGAAGAAATTGTTTTCTTTTTAATGAAAGAAGTTAACGAATCATCTCCTAATTTAACTCAAAGCAAACGGACTTCGGTTTAAAATGACTTTGTGGATCGTTTTAATGAAAACCGTGCATTTCGAAGGAGCCCTAAAGTGACTTTGGAAGACCACTGGAGTGATTTTGTTTTTGTTCACGCATCAAATTTGATAACGTGCGTTCTTTCATCGTTACGTGAAAAAAATGCATTAAATCACCTACATTGTCCAGAGTGTCACAGACTTGAATGTATTATAACTGTTTTTTAATCCCTGTTTGTTTTTAAAATTTGTATTATAACTTATTATAATTATCTACTGGATTGACGTCACAACCATGTTCGATCATTCCCCAAATGCCATTTGGGGAGCTCCTTTACTCTTGTAGATATACAAATGGAAGTTCAAATAAATAATGAAGCACAAAGGGTATTTATTTTTTCTTGCTCATATATTTTGCATGTGTTACTATATCTACCGACCTGCACCGCACCCCGCACGTCACTTCTTTTGTTTCTCATTTTAATACAGTAGATTGCGCTATCTGTTCTACTGTACTTTCCCCAAATCCCCTTAGTCCTCCATCCTGTGTCCATGACAGTTCATTTAGCTGCTTAATGTCGTCAATAAGATCTACAGTGACCTGCTAACATCTCAGCTAGCCACTGCCGCTGTAAGACTAACATCCCACATTAATGACGTCGCGTTTCAATGTGTCATCTGGGGAAATAGCTGGCAGCACCTTAGATGGAGCTAATGCGTTTTTCATTTTAAACGATCTTCTTAATGTACTGTTATTTCATTGCAGTTGCGTAAGTTAGACCCTTAGCTCCAACTAGAATCTGACAGTTAGCCAGGTGCCGGATTCGGCGCGTGTCACGCCCACCCCACCCACACAGTTCTCACCGCCTCATAAATGCCCTGCGTCATGGGCAGCTCGTAGCCTGTGCGAAGTACACACAGTGGCCTTTTGTAACTAATAAAAGCCTCTTCGTTCTCTCTCTTCTATTTTTAGCATTGCTTATTATTTTACTAGGCACACCATGCAGGAAATCTCTGTCTGTCGCCTTGCTCGAATACGAGCTTTGTGTAGTCTGTTCAAAATAAGCGATATGACCCCCGCAAGAACGCTCTAAATTCACGGTCGGGCAGTCCGATCAAAATGTTTTGTATCCGACTGACCGCATCGCACAAGTTTGACAAAATCCATCCAAGTGGAGCATGAATTGGCCAAACTGCGGACTAATCCCAAATGTCTTCAGACATGGCCGAAATCACTGGATCTTCCAAAAGTATACTGGACAGCCCAGTTTGCACACATAGGTGTAATAAATGACCTGTCAGTACAGTTAGCCTTTCTCCTATGGACTGTCCTGTGATCATTATAAACTGGGACTTTTAGGAACAATCTGGGACTGTCCAACAGCAAATTATTGTGGGATCTATAACATCAGACTTCTGGATCTGAATTATCCAAAATATCAGAAATCAACCAAAGTTGAGAGACAGTCTGGAAGGGCTGCTGTGTCTAACCGAAATCTGCTGCCACCAACTTAATCTTCACTCTTAAAAAATTGTGGTTAAATAAATGACAGGTAGTGTAGCTATTTGTAAAACTACTGCTCAACAAATAATTATTTAATTCTGGGAATGGTTCTTTGTATTTTAATTTGGTTCCTGCGGCTTCGAAATGATTCCTAATATTCGGAGAAAATAGAATTTTTTTGTGTAGCAGGATGCAACAGATCTGAAATACCTAAACTTATCCTGAGTTATATTTTATGCACCAAGAGTCATTGTAAAATCAGGAACCGATTGACATTTCACAAATCTGTTGAAATCCATTGATGGCTACTTATGGCATAATATACAGTAGATATTCTAGAAGTTTTACCCACCTATAATGTATTTGGGTCAGATTTGACCTGGTTTTGTGCTTGTAACACCACTTTAAATTTTATCTAATCAGGATTAAATTCTGTGACTTTTCCAACCCTTCCACCAATTAATGAACAGTGAAAAATTGCAAACATCCCAAAATTTGTACAGCTTCTAAAAAACGTTAACAGAACTCATGACCAGTGAATGAAGGAAAGGCAGGGTTTGCTCAAATTTTTTGCTGCCCTAGGCGAATGTGAAAATGTCTGCCCAGATGATGGAGTCTTGAAGGCAATTGTTTGTTTATCTCTGTTGAATTGCATTATTTGTTTAGTACACAGATTGGTTTCTAAAGAGTGGGGGATCGGGTGGGTCTCCTTGGACTTTCAAGAGTGACATTGCACGGTGGAGGGGTTGGGGGGGACAAACTGATGATATATTAACTTTGAGGGTTTTTTTTATAGCAGTGTATATGACAGTTAACAAAATGCCACCCCCCAAAAAGTTTGCTCCCCTAGTCTACACCTGGGGGGAGATGTTTGTCTTCCATTCAAAACCTTCATCCTGTGTGAAGACACTTACTGTTTGTGCACTACTTTCATTTTCTCCATCCATCCATTATCTAACCCGCTATATCCCAACTACAGGGTCACAGGGGTCTGCCAGAGCCAACACAGGGCGCAAGGCAGGAAACAAACCCCGGGCAGGGTGCCAGCCCACCGCAGACTTTCATTTTCTGAAAGTATTAACTTAACTACTTTTTAGCACAATATGCATGCATTTTTCACATAATGAACATATGAATGGATGACTTGATGTGTAGGGTAACATGAAAGTTTTTACATGGAGATTTTTGATATTGTTTGCTGTTGTTCAGCAATGGCCATCATAGGATCACATTCTATGAGAAACATTGTTTACCATGAGAACATCCATCCATCCATCCATTTTCCAACCCGCGGAATCCGAACACAGGGTCACGGGGGTCTGCTGGAGCCAATCCCAACCAACACAGGGCACAAGGCAGGAACCAATCCTGGTCAGGGTGCCAACCCACCGCAAATGAGAACATGGGGTTACATTTTTTCCTAAGCAATCAATACAAAACACATGGGGTAAGTAGCTAATACAAAAATATCATTTTTGGGTGGAGGACTCCTTTGAGGTAGCTCTCAGTGCTAAATGCTTTATGAACAGCTAAGTAAGAATTTTACTGTACTCCATACACACGACAGTAAAGACCATATAAACCTACAGTATAAATCTTTCACGTATCTACTTAAATAAAGGTTCTTTCTTGATCTTCATGTAGGTTGTTGTTTAAGGAACCAAAAATAGTTCCCCTATGGTATTATTCAGAAGAACCATTTTTGGTTCTAACTGGCACCTTTATTTTTAAGAATGTTGGACTTTAAGTGAAATTCCAAGATCATCCGTCATATGTGACTAACTCTACCTTGAATGTCTCCCTTGAATCCTATTTTGTGGCATCTGTTTCAAGCTCTACTGTACGGCTTACTAAATTGCCATCTACATTATCTTAATTGCAGTCACTTTAGTTGCTGTGTAGGAGAAATCGGAGCCAGAAACAAGAGGATGGTCAATCTCGCTTGTAGTGCGGTATCCTTAGAACAATAAGCGTTTCTTCTGGTTTTCCACTTGGAGCACAGGCAGGTGGAGTGACCTGCTCTTGGTCACACAGTATCAGTGTGTCCAAAGCCTTAACAACTAAGCCACACTGCTTGTTACATAAAACCACTGGACATGCAAGTCTTCTCAGCACTAGGCCTGTTCACAGCAGCTGGCCTGTGGTGATGATCACCATGTTGGTCTTGAATAATCAACAATCATGTGTGACTAACTGGTCAGAAGAGTTGTGTGACTTGAACCTAGACACTATGAAGGGACAGCCTGAGTACAAAGTGTTGTGACCACACTTATAGTCACTGGATATGGCTAATCAAAAATGCGTAGCTGTCCAGAGGAGCTGGACCATGCCAAAGATATCCTTTGATTATCTTCACATAGGGCATGTGACTCGGTGACTATCCAGCAGATCTTTATTATGACCATTTCATATTCAGATATTAGGGAAAGTCATAAGATTCTCACAGCAGTTAGGTGGGCAGTGCCGATGCAACCCATACCTGGGCAGGGGTTCAAATAACCTGAAAAGTCCACCACACACAGAGTTAAAGAAAAATTTATAGATGATAATATAGTGAACTTGATACTTACTAGATTAATAGTACTTAAAAATGAAAAATGGGGCTTACCCTACAACTTGCATCACCACACTTTTAGGAAAGTTTTTTAGTAAAAAAAAACTAACTTTTCTAATTGTAAGCTTATTGCTGCTACTCAAAATAATAATAATAATAAAAATATTTTTTGCAGAAGTATTCTGTTTTATAATAGCAAAGAAACTGCCCACTACCCTCAATACAATGAGGACTAATCATTTATTTTAGATAGAATGCCCAGAGGGGTCTGGGTGGTCTCATGGCCATGAACCCCTGCAGATTTTATTTTTTCTCCAGCCGTCTGGAGTTTTTTTGTTTTTTCTGTCCTCCCTGGCCATCGGACCTTACTTTTATTCTATGTTAATGAGTTTTGTCTTATTTTAATTCATACTTTGTCTTTTTTCTCTTTCTTCATCATCTAAAGCACTTGGAGCTACATTATTTGTATGAAAATGTGCCATATAAATAAATGTTGTTGTTGTTGTTGTACTGACAGTAACGTCACATGCAAAGTGTAAGGCAAGAAGCAAACTTGGTGGACAGCATGTCAGTCCTTTGTAGGACTCAATCTCAAAGCCAATCAGAAAAGTATGCCTACAATCCAGTAACAGAAATGTATAAATAAATTATCAATTTAGTTTTAATCCAGTCATTTGCTATTGATACTATTTCCAAACAACACAGCAGTTGGGAGCTCAGATTGAGGGAGGAAAAAGGGGACAAATGTTATTTAGTTCACAGCACATGAAGGACTAAATGTATTTTTTAAATTGAGAAGGATGATTAATACATTTTCAGAATGAAGTATTAAATCAGGTAACTATTTGCTGTTAAGTGCACTAACTGATACCAATCCATTCGTAAATACATGGGGAAAACATGCAAACTCCATGCAGACCTTGGCACTGTGAGGCAGGAATGACAGCTCTGCGCCACCACTCTGCACATATGTTAAAACAGCTATACTAAACTTACAGAACTTCAACATTATTCAAAACTAAACATATGCCTACAATGGCTTCACTTCTTGTCACTTGATTGCATGCTTAATCTCTTGCTCAATAATAGTCAATATGACAAACTGAAATCGCATGTGCATTACTGTAATTATTGTGAGATAACGTAATTCTTTTCAGAAACAACTCAATTCTTTTGTGAAATAACGCTATAGGCCTACTTTTGCCAAATAGTGCAATTTTTTTGAGATTTACAGGAAGTTTAATATATACTAAAAAAAAACCTTCCCTCTTTGGAATGTACTAAGTACACACAGCATGAAGGACCACCTTGTAACAATAGTTAGCGAGGTGAAACAAAATGTTATGTTTGTTGAAAATTAAAATATTTCATTTGCAAGAGTTTGTTTTTCACTGCATCTGTTCTGACAATGTTGGTTATTAAATCTGACCAAGCAATCAGAATTATTTCCTATTACCAGGCACTGACCTTTTACCATTTAGGCGTCAGTTGCCTTCTTGGCATGCTGCAGAGATGAGTGTGGTGGATGTACTGCATTACCACCTGCACTTCAGAACACTAAGTATGTTCAGACCTGGCCAGTACTTGGATGGGAAATCATCTACGAAAAGCTATGTTGCTGGAAAAGGTGTTGGTAAAGCCAGTAGGGGCACTTACCCTGTGTGTTGCTCCCAATTCCCCAGTGAAGTGACACGGACACTGTACTGTTAATATGATGTAAAATCAGTCGTGATTCTCTTTAGCCATTACATATCCCTGAGCATCATTTGGGAAGAGTAGGCTTTATCCCAATTTCCTGGCCACTTTGCTCACCCGACTAGGTCATTGTGGACCCTTAATCATCCCCAGCCTCTAAATGGTTCTCTCTCACCTCTTCACCTAATTGGTAATGTGTGGTGCATGTACTGGTGCAAGAACTGCCCCCATAGCATCATCCAGGGGGGTGCTACCTATTGGTGGTAGTTGACATGGTTCCATTCTGTCTATGTAAAACGCTTCCAGCAGCAAGAAAGGCACTATATAAATGCAATTATTATAATTATTATTATGACTTTGGCATCTGTGCGTTTTCTAATTGTCTTTTTAGTTCTTTGCATTTCACGTTGCCACACTTGCACTTTTCTTCTGCTGCACACTAACACGAATACAGTAACGCCAGTAATGGTGTCCGTTATTCCATCTTAAAAGGTCACGCTATAATGTATTAACCGATAGCACCTATTTTACCTGTTTTTAGATAGAATGCGCCTAAAATGACCAATTGAGAAAGCACTGCTCTCACCGCGCTCCAATAGATGACTGTGTTTTATTTTTAGACGTACCAAACTAGCATGGTTATTGGGTTAAACGCGCCACCACGTGCAATGTAAAGGTTATTTATTTATTTAACAGATGTTCTCTCATTCTTAGTTCAGGTCCCGGGTGCAGCTGTTCGTATTTGTTCCTCACATGTGCAGGTAGAAATGCGTTATGCCGACTGTGTGCACCAGGTCCCAATAGCCAAACCACGTGAATTTGGCCTCTTTGGAGTCACTCGCTTAAAGTTGCTTTCGGAAACCAGTTCCTCGGACAGGATATTGGGCAAAATTGCAGAACCAACAAGAAAAGCCGGAATGACCAGCGGCACTGGGTAGTCTTGCATTCAACACGCTTATATAACCCCTTTTAAATCCTCACCTGAAGTGGCCATCGGAAGTTATTTATATTCCCCCTTAACAGGTTCTCCTATAGAATAATGATGAGGTTGGTTGATAAAGATGTCATCTTTTGTAAATACACGCACTGTCGCGTGGGTGTGGGCTCAAAACAACGATCGGTTTTGCCTTTATGCAAATTTGACTGCCTGTCCTCACTTCATTCTGCTTACGTGCGACCGAAAGGCATCAGCGCGCGTGTGTGTGTTGGGTTGGTGTGTTTCATAGTGTCTGGGTGTTGTTTTTAAAGATTATAACCGCAATTGCGACGTTTGGCAACGTCTAACCAAATCAGATGAGATCTAGATAACTCACCTTCACTTTCACTTGGGATCCGACCTGGCACGTTTGAGGGGCTCTGCCTTTACATTCTGCCGATTCGATTACGCGGTCCTTTTACAATGGGGTCTGTCAGAGGTTTATTTTTGAGGAAAAATTCGACCACCGATTACCTCTGAAGTTCCCTTTTAACTTGGGCCATCTGTCGTAATATTTTCATATTGCTTCCCTTTGAGCCTTCAAAAAGTGATTTACAGCACAGATTCTCATCTTTTATAATGGCAGCTATTTTTCCAGAGGTTGCACTTACATTTGCCCCGGAGTTTCTGTTGAAGATGTTTGCTGTTACACGTGTTTGTTGTTGAACATGACTGCTGCTGTTTGCAGCCCTGTGTTTGTGTCTGCACATCATAGAGAAACAGCTATAGTATAGAAATGAAGTGATCCGGAACAAAACCAGGCGAGATGAGAGACGCTTGGTAGTGAGGGCGGCAGCGAAAAAGTATACAATGGAGAAGGAAGAGACGGAGAGAATCTAATAACAGTTCATCCATCAGAAAGACGAACTCATCAATAAAATAAAATGAATGCCATAAAATGTGATTTGTGTTTTAAACTGTTTTGGAAGATAGGTAGATGGCAAATGCTGTCCCGTTATATAAAAAGTGTGATCGGACTGACCTAAGCAACTATAGGCCAGGAAGCTTAACATTCAACATAAGTACATTAATGGAAGGAATTATTAAGGAAAAGCAGCAAATAAACAGGAGTGTTACTGCGTTCAGATGAAGGAGGTCGTATATTACTAGCATGCTGGAGTTCTATGAGGAAGCAGCAAAACGATATGATCAAGGTGGAGCTTATGCTATTATTCTTGATTTTCAGAACGCATTTGATAAGGTCCCATGCACATGAGAGGTTGGGAATCAAACTAAAAGAAGTGGGAGTTCAGGGTGTTGTGCGTAGAAGGGGAAGCAGCAGTGCTGTGCAAGTTCACACCTCACAAGAACTAGCTCAAAGTTCAGTTCACACAGAGTAAAATGAATAAATTCACGTTCATAGTTTTTATTCCATTTCAATTTTACACTAGTTCATGTTCAGTTCATTTTGTATTTTTTAAGGAGTGAAAATAAATGACTCATGAGTTTACTTTTTTCAATTTTGCATGCCTTATATTAAGCTATTACAGTGTTCTCGAATAAAATACAATAATTATGAAGACTTTTTAAAATTTAAATGCACTTTATTGAGTTATACCTAGCAACAAACATGTATAACCATACAGTCATATGAAAAAGTTTGGGAACCCCTCTCAGCCTGCATAATAATTTACTTTCAACAAAAAAGATAACAGTGGCATGTCTTTCATTTCCTAGGAACATCTGAGTACTGTGGTGTTTTCCGAACAAAGATTTTTAGTGAAGCAGTATTTAGTTGTGTGAAATTAAATCAAATGTAAAAAAAATGTGGGTCCCCTTGTAATTTTGCTGATTTAAATGCATGTCACTGCTCAATACTGATTACCTGTAACACTAAATTGGTTGGATTAGCTTGTTAAGCCTTGAACTTCATAGACAGGTGTGTCCAATCATGAGAAAAGGTATTTAAGGTGGCCAATTGCAAGTTGTGCTTCCCTTTGACTCTCCTCTGAAGAGTGAAGAGTGACAGCATGGGATCCTCAAAGCAACTCTCCAAAGATCTGACAGCAAAGATTGTTCAGTATCATGGTTTAGGGGAAGGCTACAAAAAGCCATCTCAGAGGTTTAAACTGTCAGTTTCAACTGTAAGGAATGGAATCAGGAAATGGAAGGCCACAGGCACAGTTGCTGTTAAACCCAGCAGGTCTGGCAGGCCAAGTAAAATACAGGAGCGGCATATGTGCAGGATTGTGAGAATGGTTACAGACAACCCGCAGATCACCTCCAAAGACCTGCAAGAACATTTTGCTGCAGATGGTGTATCTGTACATTGTTCTGCAATTCAGCGCAATTTGCACAAACAACATCTCTATGGCAGGGAGATGAGAAAGAAGTCCTTTCTGCACTCACACCATAAACAGAGTCGCTTGTTGTATGCAAATCCTCATTTAGACAAGCCATAACAAAAAGCGCTTTGCATGGCAGAAGAAGAACACCACATTCCAAGAAAAACACCTGCTACCTACTGCCAAATTTGGTGGAGGTTCCATCATGCTGTGGGGGTGTGTGGCCAGTGCAGGGACTGGGACCCTTGTTAAAGTCGAGGGTCAGATGAATTCAACCCAATATCAACAAATTCTTCAGGATAATGTTCAAGCATCAGTCACAAAGTTGAAGTTACGCAGGGGTTGGATATTCCAACAAGACAATGACCCAAAACACAGTTCGAAATCTACAAAGGCATTCATGCAGAGAAAGAAGTACAATGTTCTGGAATGGCTGTCACAGTCCCCTGACTTGAATATCATCAAAAATCTATGGGATGGTTTGAAGCAGGCTGTCCATGCTCAGCAGCCATCAAATTTAACTGAACTGTAAAGATTTTGTATGGAAGAATGGTCAAAAATACCTCCATCCAGAATCCAGACACTCATCACTCAAAGGCTATAGGAGGCGTCTAGAGGCTGTTATATTTGCAAAAGGAGGCTCAACTAAGTATTGATGTGTAATCTCTGTTGGGGTGCCCAAATTTATGCACCTGTCTAATTTTGTTATGATGCATATTTTCTGTTAATCCAATAAACTTAACTAGCCAACCTGCGACGTACTATACGCTGCATAATCAGGCCGGTTTTTTAATAATTTTTAAGCACAGGGAGAAAATTAACATTTGAAAAATCGGTAATGTAATAAATCAGCAAGAAAAGCAACATTGTAACAATGCACGGAATGAACTAACACACAATCGTCCGTGCGGTGCTCAGGTGCGGAGGGTGGAACGGGAGTAGAGGAGAAGGACGTCCACTCGCTCCCTCCGTCATGCTAGTCTGCTAATTTCTCGTCCAGTATGCACTGCTTGCTCATGTGCCCACCTCCAACTCGTCACTCAAGTCGTTGTCCACCAAGACACCCGACCACGGTAGCAGCGAGGTGGGAGGGGGGTGTGTACAAAGAGCAGGAGCATCAAAGAAGACGCATGTTTGCTGCGGTTGCGAATTTCTGTATGTAGTGTGTAAAACAGTTTGCTATGGTGCACGTGGTCGTGCGTTGTAACCGAAAACTCGGTTTTTAAAGACTGCTCACTTCATTGTGTATACGACTGTAGGTGAATGAAAAGATGCAACTCTGGAGAGGGCAACATACAATACAGAGTTTTACACGCTGCATACAGCAATTCACATTCGCGACAAATTGTTTTACAAGCTGCATATGTAACCGACTCGACTCTGCTTTTTCCTGCGTTGTGTAAATAATTATCACGTAGGCACGTTGAGTTAGAACACGAGCTTTTATTTTCCTCCTTCAGTAAACCCCCTTTGCAAAACAAAAGAAATAGACAGAGCGTCACATATACGTCATCTTCCCTCTGCCCACACAGCATCCACAACGCTTCTCGCGTTATTATTTATATAAACACATTACATATAAAACTATTTACAATAAAATTACTCGAATTTTCCAAAGAAAACTATTTACAATACACATAGCTTTATACACAAAAAAATCCTAATTTTATAATTATATATTCTTAACAAATGAAAAGAAAATATATATATTTATATAGCATACCTTTGCAAAACAAAAGAAATAGACAGAGCGTCACATATACGTCTTCTTCCCTCTGCCTATTAAATAATAAATTAAATCGATTATAAATTAACACAAAGTAAATGAAAAAAATAAGAATATCGGGAAAGAAACTGAAACCACAACCTACCCACACAGCGTCCACAACGCTTCTGGCATTAGAGCCAAAAACGTGGTGTTCGTGAGGTTGTGAGGTGTGACGCTAATTAACTCCGCGTACTACAACAGATTATATTGTTGGTTTACTATAAACTGTTTACAGGGATCAACGCTTTTGAGAAGTTCATAACAAAAAAATATATATATAAACAAAATTATAGATAACATTTTACACTTTGCTACACATACAGCGATTTACATCCGGGACAAACATGCCTCTTCTTAGATAGTCCTGTCGCGTCCACCCTCGTTCTCGAAGCATACACACTGCCTGGTCATGTGGTGCCTCTGTGTGAACCGGTCAGGCACAGAGATGGTCAGCTGCCAAGAGAGCGTCTCGACTGTTGCAGGGCCTGCATTGGTGAAGCAGGTGAGACGGTAATGAAACAGAGGCACAGGGCTTATTGGATTTTAAAGACTGCTTCCTTCATTGGGTTTTAACCAATGCAAGGAACGAACCAACACACAATCGTCTGTGCGGCGCTCAGGCGCGGAGGGTGTAACGGGAGGAGAGGAGAAGGACGTCCACTCCTCTCCCTCCGTCATGCTAATCTGCTGATTTCTCGTCCAGTATGCACTGCCTGCTCATGTGCCCACCTCCAAGTCGTCACTCAAGTCGTTGTCGTCTTTGTACAGTCCAGATGCACCTGTGACTCATGTAGACTTTTCATTGCTCTGTGCGGTTTTGGCTGCCTTTCTATATATAATCCACCAAGACACCCGACCATGGTAGTAGCAAGGTGGGAGGGGGGTGTGTACAAAGTGCAGGAGCATCAAAGAAGACGCATGTTTGTCGCAGATGCAAATTGCTGTATGTAGCGTGTAAAACAGTTTGCTATGGTGCATGCGGTCGCGTCAGAATGAAAACTCTTTTTTAAAGACTGCTCACTTCATTGTGTTTTAACCTCAGTTGTAAAGGAATGTTTTAAGGATCCCATGGGATACCCCTCGCAAACAGTTTTACACGCTGCATATGGCGATTCACCTCCGCAAGAAACATGCCTCTATTAACAGTCAACATGGGTCGGAAATGGATGTGACCTCTACAACTGACGAATATAAATGACGCCGGTTTCTCTGTGTCGTCGCGTCCGAGTTGGTGGGTGTGGCTCTGTGAGTTGTCGTCGTATCCAATGGTCTTGGAGTTGGTGGGCGTGGCTCCTTCCTGCGTGCGCCATAGGTGTCTCACTTGTTGGCGGCTTAGTGAATCCACTATAAATCCATCTATAAATCACTTGGATAGGGATATAAATAACAAATTGGTTAACTTTGTAGATAATACCAAACTAAGAAGATTGTCAGATAATCTCAAATCCATTGAAATCATTACAGAAGGATTTGGACAACGCACAGGCTTTGGCTGATTTGTGGCAGATGAAATGTAATGTCTGTAAATGTAAAGTATTACACATAGGAAGTAAAAATGTGAGGTTTGAATACACAATGGGAGGTCTGAAAATTGAAAGTAAACCTTATGAGAAGGATTTAGGCAGGACCATCTTAACACATGGGCACACTGGGCAGTTGCCAGGGGCCCCATGCTGATCTACGTATGTTGTGATTTGTTGAGTGGTTGTGTAGGTAGGAGACCCAGTGCACTGCTTTGCCTGGGAGCCTATAATGCTGTTAAGACGGCCCTGGATTTAGGAGTCATAGTGGACTTGTCAATATCAACTTCCAAACAGTGTTCAGAAGCCATTAAGAAAGCTAACAGAATGTTGAGTTATACAGCGCCCTGATGTGAGGATTACAAGTCCAAGGAGGTTATGTTCAACCTTTATAACACACTGGTGAGGCCTCATCTTGAGTACTGTCTGCAGTTTTGGTTTCCAAGCTACAAAAAGGACATAGCAGCACTAGAAAAGGTCCAGAGAAGAGCGACTAGGCTGATTACAGGACTACAAGGAATGAATTATGAGGAAAGATTAAAAGACCTGAGCATTGTCAGTTTCAGTAAAAGGATATTAAGAGGAGACAAGATTGAAGTGTTTACAATTATAAGAGGAATTAGTCCAGTGGATCGAGACTGTTATTTTAAAATAAGTTCAGCAAGAACACAGAGACACCATTGGAAACTTGCTAAGGGTAAATTTTGCACAAACATTAGAAAGTTTTTCTTCACACAGAGAACCATAGACATACTGTATGTATTAAGTGACCAAATAGTATGGTGAACAGTAGGACTTTAGGGACTTTTAAACTTGACTTGATGTTATTTTAGAAGAATTATATGACTGGTGAGCTTTGTTGGGCTGAATGGCCTGTTCTTGTCTAAATCTTTCTGTTGTTCTAAAGTTTTTAATAGATAGATAGGTAATACTTTGTTTGTCCCCAAGACAAAAATAAGGCTTAATAGAACATAGTTCAAGAAACTTATAAATATTAAATATTATAACAAGTAACCACCACGTACACACACACAAAAACTTCTCACTTGGATAAGAGAGCTTCTGCCTAGATCTGTCTATTTGGGCAGATGATTTAACATGATTAAAGATGATTCATGGGCTGATTTGTAGCAGGAAGAGTGTTAAAGACAATCCATTCATCAAAACATTTTGTCCCTCAGGATGGTTAAGAAACCCGAGGTTATCCAGTAAAATGTGCAAGGCAGAAATCGAGTCTGAACAGAATGGCAAACCATTTTAGTACCCAAGCAAACGGAGATTCGTCAAACACATAAGCAGACCATGGAGCCAAGTCATATTTAACATATAAAGCCTTAAATGGCCTAGGACCAGCTTAGTTGTTTGAACTTATCATGACTTACAAACCAGAACGTACATTAAGATATCAAGATGTCGGTCAGCTTATGATTCCAAGGATTAATACAATAACAGTGGGAGGTTGAGCTTTTAGTCACAGGGCCCCTAAGCTGTGGAATGGTCTGCCTGCTACTATAAGAGATGCCCCTTCAGTCTCAGCTTTCAAATCCCGACTGAAGACTCACTACTTTAGTTTAGTACACCCTGAATGGAGCTGCTGATTAACTGTGCAGACTGCACCTCTGTTGTTAGTCGTTAGCACTAAAACATAAGTAATAGGATAGTTATAATTTGTTACTAACCCTCACCTATTCTGTTTCCCTTCTCGGTACTCAAATGTGGCACTTAGTGCCTCTGCCCTACTGCCAAGTTGTTTTGCCTGTCTAAGGTAAAGTGATCTCTGATAAAGGAATAGAGGGGTCCTTTCATCAGATTGGCTGGCCCAGCGCTGACTCAGCTGTGGAATGGCCATTAGGGGGAGGCAGCTTTATGGCTGAGGTCTCCAGGACTCTGAACAAATCCAAATCGTATTATGTGATATCATCTACTGTTAAATTCTGCTCTCTACTTGTAATATTTCTATTGCACTATTATATTGTATTGAGGATTACTTGTGTTCTGTTCTGTTCTGTGTATTATATTGTATTTACCCCCTTTTTGACATTCACTGCACACCCAACCTACCTGGAAAGGGGCCTCTCTTTGAACTGCCTTTCCCAAAGGTTTTCTACTTTTTATTCCCTATAACAGCATTTCTCAACCATTAAGTATTTGCGACCTGAGTTTTCATAACAGTTTTTTTTTGTTTTTTAAATTATTTTTATTAATTTTATTACAATCCATACAAAGCAATCAAGATTTTACAAAAAGAAAAATTGAGTTAAGAACAGATCGATCCCCACCCCTGAGAGAGAGAGCAAGCCAAACGGTGTAAATTTAAGGCTTGTAAACATACCTAAATTAATAAATTCTCTGTGCTTTATAAACTTATTTTAAAATATTACTGATTAGATCCTGCCATGTTTTGAAAAAGTCTGTACAGATCCTCTAACTGAGTATTTGATTTTTTCCAATTTCAAATAATATAACACATCGGTTTCCCACTGACTTAAAAGAGGAGAGTTTGGGTTCTTCCAGTTTATCAGAATAAGTCTGCGTGCCAACAGTGTAGTGAATGCAATCACAATTTGTTTGTCTTCTCCACTTTAAGCCCCTCTGGAAGAACCCCAAACACAGCTGTTAATGGGTTAGGAGGGATTGTGAGTCCAAGGCTGTCTGAGAGGTAATTAAAAATTTTTGTCCAGAATAATGTTAATTTGGTGCAGGCCCAGAACATGTGACCTAGTGAGGCTGGGACTTGGTTGCAACGTTCGCAGGTTGGATCATGCCCTGGAAACATTTTGGAGAGTTTTAGTCGAGACAGATGTGCTCGATATATAATTTTGAGTTGTATAATTGTATGCTTTGCATATGGAGCTTGAGTGAATTCTCTGCATTGCTACTTTCCACTCCTTTTCTGATATATTAATTGAGAGATCTTTTCCCAGTGTCCTCTTGGATCTTTGAAAGGAGGGATTGTAAAAGGATTTTATATATTGTAGAGATGGAGTCTAACTCCTTGAAATTGAGCAATAATTTTTCCAGCATGGATGAGGGTGCAAGATGAGGAAAATCTGGAAGGTTCTGTTTAACAAAGTTCCTGATTTGAAGATAGTGAAAGAAATGTGTAGCTGGAATGTTAAATTTGGAATGTAATTGTTCATAGGATGCAAAGACGTTGTCTATATAAAGATCTCTAAGCAAGTTAATTCCAAATTTTTCCAGATATTAAAACTGCATATGTTTGTGAAGGTTGAAAGAGGTGGTTCTCTTGCAGAGGTGCCACAGAAAGAAGCTTCTCCGTCTTAAAATGCTTTCTACATTGGTTCCAGATTCTAAGTGAGTGGAGCACAATTGGGTTATTAGTGTATTGCCGATAACGTGTGTTTATTGGAGCACAGAGCAAGGAATACAAAGAAGTACTGCAGGATTTTACTTCTATTGCGGTCCATGCCTGTGTATGTTCTTCTATTTGTGTCCAGGTTCTTATCGCCTGTATATTTGCTGCCCAGTAATAAAACTGGAAGTTAGGTAGAGCCATGCCGCCTTCTGCCTTTTGTCTTTGTAGGGTCGCTCTTTGATGCGTGGATGTTTTGAATTCCAAATAAATGAGGTTATTGTTGAATCTAATTGCTTAAAGAATGATTTATTAATGTATATTGGGATGTTTTGAAATAAAAAAAGGAGCTTAGGAAGAATATTCATCTTAACAGTGTTAATTCTTCCAGCTAGTGTGAGATGAAGGGTTGACCATCTATGCAAGTCTTGTTTAATTTTTTCCATGCAGACTGCGAAATTTTGTTGATAAAGAGCTTTATGTTTACTTGTGATGTTTACCCCGAGGTATTTAAACTGTTCTGCAATGATAAAAGGAAGGGTGTCTAATCTAATATTATATGCTTGAGAATTCACTGGAAAGAGTACACTTTTATTCAGATTAATTCTGAGACCAGAGAGCTTTTGAAATTCTGTGAGTGCTGCTAAGACTGCAGGCACAGAATTTTCTGGGTCCGATATATACAGTACCATGTCATCTGCATATAATGAGATTTTCTGTTCCAGTCCTTCTCTGCTAATCCCCTTTATCTGATCAGTATTTCGACAATGTATTGCCAGTGGTTCAATGGCAATGCAAACAGCAGTGGTGACAAGGGGCATCCTTGTCTAGTGCCACGTTCTAGTTTAAAGTAGTCTGAGCAAATGTTATTGATGCAAACTGAAGCTTCTGGGTTAGTATACAGTAATTTAATCCATGCACAAATGTTCGGGCCAAACCCAAACTTCTCCAAAATAGTAAAAAGGTATTTCCATTCAATCATGTCGAATGCTTTTTCTGCATCCAATGATAATAATATTTCTGGGGTGTTTGGTTTAGTTGGTGAGTATATTACATTAAACATAACAGTTTTAATCGTGCCCCCCTAATGTTTTTTTGAAAGGAGCCCCCTAATACCAATTTGTTCTTTTTTAATTAATGATATATCATAGATGCATATTTTATTATACCTACTTAACTTTTATCAACATTTATCTAACTCTATATTTATTTTTCTAGTATCAGAATGTAGTTTATGTTAATTTGTTTTGGCTTCAATAGATGTATTTTTCATATTTTTGATTCTTGTTTTCTTTTTTTCACATCTTCACGCCCCCCTTTTTGTTACTTCCCACCCCACAGGTTGAGAACCACTGCCCTATAAAGGTTTTTTTGAAGTTTTTTCTCTGTCTTCTTAGAGAGTCAAGGCTGGGGAGGCTGTCAAAAGGCAGGGTCTGTTAAAGCCCATTGCGGCACTTCTTGTGTGATTTTGGGCTTTACAAAAATAAATTGTATTGTATTGTATTCTATATTATTAATGATGAGCCAGCAATCTGACATTTGCTTTAAGCAAAAAATAATATCACAGAATTATTTCATTTGATGACCAATGAAATTTGAACCATTGACCCAGAAAAAAAGGTATTTAGTGCACACTGGATTAAGAAAATGTTCAGACCCCTCCATGTTTTCACATGTTGTTATGTCTCGGCCTTGTGTTAAGAATCATTTAAATTCAATTTTTCCAACACTCTTAAAAAAAAAATCCCTAATTTCTTTGGAGTGATGCTGCTCCCTAAAAGAATCATCCATATGAATGTTCCAAAAAGTTTCTTTACTTATTGAAATCATATAGCATGATTTAAAAAATATCACTGGGTTCCTAATTTTAAAATAAATGTAGATGTTCTCTTGCTACAATCCCAATTCTATAAAAACTGGGACAGTATGGAAAATGCTAATGAAAGCAAAAAAGGAATGATTTGTACATTTACTTGGACTTAAATTCAAACAAGAACATTGTAAAGGTAAGGGCTTCATGTTGTAAGTAATCAACTGCATTGTTTTTGATGCCTGCAAGACATTCCAAATTAGTTGGAACAGGGTGGTTAGGATTAATGACAATGTGACAAGGTGAAATAGTAAACTGAGGCTGACACCTATCTATCTATCTATCTATCTATCTATCTATCTATCTATCTATCTATCTATCTATCTATCTATCTATCTATCTATCTATCTATCTATCTATCTATCTATCTATCTATCTATCTATCTATCTATCTATCTATCTATCTATCTATCTATCTATCTATCTATCTATCTATCTATCTATCTATATCTGTAATAAAACACTAAGGTATGTGTGTCCAGTCCCTCTGAGCAGTCTGACTGTTTAGTTTGGCTTTGGGGATGTGAGTGTGAGATGCATGAAGAGGAATAAATTCATATGATGGAAGGTGTAAAACCAGACAAGAGTGTGATTGGCACCTCAAAAATAATGACAGGCTTCATGGGAACGCACTCAATAAAAAGAACACCATTAAAGAGACATTCACACATACAAATACAGGAGGAAAGGCCCTGAAGGTACACATAGAGCAAAAGACAGCAAATATTATTTAACTATTTTATTTCCTGTCTTAGACAGGTAATGTGGCTACTGTTCTAATGCATAAGGGACCTCCAAAAAGGCTTACTCATACAAGAGCAAGGATAGGTCAATTCTTACCAATTTGCCAACAGATGTTAATGATTAAATATTACTTGCAAAAGTGGGATCTCATCTAAGACCACAGCTACATTAGTCTTCTCGACTAATCTTTGCCTTGTTGGATTATCTTTTGCCTTTTGTCTAGGACTCTGTCATTTTGCCTCAATGTAGGCTGTAAACATGTGATGATTACTCTGAAATGAACTGATGAAACTACATTTTTTTATCAGAGGAAAACCTTACATTTTCGAAAATGCCAATGCTCTTGTAGAGTACACCAGAATATCATTCCCATGTGCAATAGAGATATAAACCATGATGAAACTGAATGATGTGCAATTTGTTAGCATATGCTGAGTCACTATTTGTTCAAACTATGATAGAAAGAGGGCTGAAGATGGTGTTAGTAATGTTTACTGTTTCCTTTTAACAGAAATTTATTTACTGTTGTGATTTATAGCAATTTTCAATCAATTTTGAAAAATGTTTGCAACGATACTGAATACCGCTGCTGTCTAATAATACAGACCCCCCTAGTGCAAATGCTTTCTACAGACCATGTCCCCATCCTTCTCACCATCAGACATTTCTAGCATTCCTGATATCAAGGTCTCGTTGCACCAGTTAATCTGCTGGGGATGTCAACAGTCAAACTGCCTTACAGCCCTCTTAGAAAACATTTAGGCATCGCCCTATCCACACAGCCTAAACAAATAATTTTTTGTTTGTGCTGCCTAACTTTGCAAACTTTTTCAATCCTTTTCTTCATTCTCAATATTGTCAAAGTGGCAGCATCATTTTATTATGTAAGAACAAGTATGCGAAAAATGTGAAGCTCTTGTTCCACAGCTGGACTCGCTGTTGCTCCATATAACACACTCCGCCACATCACATATCCATACTTAATAGGCTGACTGATGAAAGCTTGAGTACAAAAGTGTCTGAGTATGCTCTGTAATAGACTGGCACCCTCTTCAGAGTTGGTTGTGCCTTTCCTTTGTTAAGACCAAGAAGAGCTTTGGCACTCAATGACTTTGTATTGGATTAAGCAGCTTCACAAAATAGGTCAGTGGACAGATGCATGGATGAAATCTCTTGTTTCCACTACTACTCCAAGATCTCCCAAAAGTCCTCAGTATTTCCTGGAAGACCTTTTAGCTTCAAGTACAACTTTGATTTTTCTCTAGTCCGAAACTGTGTTTCACAAATTGGGATTTGAGATTGTCTTTTATTGTTTCTCAGTCTTGAAAAGAAATGTGTGTGTGGAACAGGCAAAGCCAACCTTTTCAATTGGATTCAAATGTTTGCTTCATCCAGGCTACTTGAAGACATATCCCTTTTTCTTTCTTTTCCATCACACTGCAGCTGGGTTAGATGTGGATCATCACCGCAGTCTGAGGTCTTTTTCCAAATAAAGCCATTTCTCCTCAAGGAAAAATTACATTTTCATTTCTTCATTCTGAACGGTTTATGCTGCTTCATTATGGTTTATAATTCATACCGGATGAAAATCACACAGATTCCATCATCCTTTACTTCAAATTCTCAGCATCTGCTACATGAGAACTTCAAGTGTACTATGGGAACGACTGCAGGAAGAAAACTTGAAACATCGAAGAAGCGTTGGGGTGCCAGCCGGGTCACCCCTTTTAATCCAAATGGGAATTAATTCAATCAAAAAGAACCCCCAACGGTGTATACAGAGATATTTAAATAAACTAAAGGGAAGTCTTCATAACATCCTTAACAGTAATCATGTGGGTCGTCTTTGGTAGTTCTGTGCTGCTTGTATGTCTGATATGAGATGCTATTTTTTTGGGGCATCCATTCTTTTATAGTCTTTCAGCCAGTACAGGTGGAGTCAATTGCTCTCAGTTGGCATCTTCTCGCTGCTGTGGGTGACAAAAGACACAACAATGTTAGTGACTGTGTCCCCTCTGACCCCAGGGTGGTATCTACCTCTGATAAACCTGGAAGGTGATCCTCTGAGTGACAACGGCTATGAAGTATATTTCTGGGTATGGCATCTGTCTAATCTCTCCACTTTACCTGGACAAGCCTTTCTATCTTAACCGTGAGACTCTGGAGCCCTGTCAGAGTGGTCATTCTGTTTTTTATTCAGTATAAGTGGACTTTATTGCGTATGAGCTTGTTTTTGGTATAATCTAGGTTGAGACTTATGGTAACAGATTCATGACTCACAAACTTACAATGGTCAGCCTAGCCTTGAAATGGACTTAGGCTGCAGAGCCATGTGGCTGGCCTCAATCCATCTCCATTTGTGCTTTGCATTTATTTTGTAAAAGACCTGAACCTGCTCCACACCTTAGAATATTTTGGGAACCCAAACTTGTCACATTGTTGTCTTTTCATATTTATATAATGGGGTTTTAGGGACAGCTCCGTAGACTTTATGTTAAGTGTCTACTCTAAAAACACACATCCAAAATGGATCATTATGTACACTCTTAAAAATACTGGTTCAAAAAAAGCACTTTGCTGGGTTTCATGGTTCCACAAGGAGCTGTTGCTTGACAAAGAACCTTTCCATTAATGGAAGTGTTCTTTGCATTTGAAATTAGCTCTTTGGACTTTGAAAAGGTTTGTAATATGTGAAGAAAACGGAAAACATTAATCTATAGAAGGCTATCTAGCAGGATACAACAGATCAAGAAAACCTGAAGTTTGTTTGTGTTATTGTATCCTCCAAAAGTTCTTTAAAAACAGGAACCATTGGCAGTTCAAAATCTAGATATTTATGGAACTTTTTACAGATCTAGATTAATGAACATTTTCATAGGACCTTCTTGTGGATGGTTATTTTAGGAACCAAAAATGGTTCCTTAATTCCTTCAGTCTGAAAAACCTCTCTGATTATAGATGGTGGATAAGCATATCAACCAGCCACAGATGATCTTCACTGAAGTTTATGAAATGATGGACAAAAGGCTAATTTGGAATGTCACAAGAAAAGAGTCGAAGACTCATCAAATCATATCTTAAATTTTTTTATTCTACACATAAAAATAATCTCCAAACTTTTCTTTATGTCAGGTTTTCTATTCATTATATCTGTCTTCTCTCATATACTTTCTTATTTTGTTAACACCATCAGTCATTCTTTGCAGGAGAAAAAGAACACTTTGCCTCACCATCTGTGGAAAGTTTGCAGGCTGGACAGTATGTGAGAAACAGCCCTGGTGAATTTGACAAGTGAAGATGACCAAACACAACCAACACAATGACTTCCTTAGGCTGGCTGAGGCACTAGAGATTTACATCAATGCTAGCTAAGGACTTGCAGATCATTTGTGATTTTAGTGTTCAGAGGTCACAACAGGGATATGATGGACCAGTTATGATAGGAAGTTGATGATGAGGTGTAAAATCAGGGAAAAACTCCTCAATAAAAACAACAACCTGCACAGCTCCATGCTCCTTCACGTGCCATGTATGAACACATATTTGAATGCATTTGTTGTAAAACATAATGACAGTTTGTAGCTGTATCCACTTGTAAATTCTGTTTAGGGACCTCAGCAGCTTAGGTTTACTCTAGAATCAAAGTAATAACAAATACTTGATCGGACGCTGTCCGTCACTGCGTGCATTCAAGCCACTGACCTGTCCATACTCCCTTTACATTAGGTCAAAGCATTTCCACTCAAGGACTTGACGGCATTTTTTAGAACTGTAGAAAGATAAGAAATGAAAACATCTCAAGAAATGCACACCACTGGTAATCAAAGTGGTGTCAAAGTTCAATAAGACAGCAACACCTGGACACACAGTCAAGTCTAGTGACTAAAGTATGGGACCACCTATGAGCCTAAGTGAATGCACATAATCTGCTAGTGTTATAAAATCTGTCCAGTGCTATGCAAAAGTCTTAGGCATTTTATATAGTTGACAAAAATGTTTTCTTAGATGGTCATATTATGTCTTCTGGATTAGTGTGTCAATAGGAAAGCACAGATTTTAGAGTTCCATATTGTCTTTTCCAAAAGTGAAACAGTACAGTACAATATTTAAATATCTTAAATTAAAGATACTGACATAGTAATAGACTCTTTTCCAATTAACAAAATGAGAGGTCTTGTAGGCATGCAACATGTTAAACAAATCTAACAGACAGTTGCTGATGATCAATGGCATCATGTGAAGGTTGAACCAAAGTGATGAAGTAACACAGAAACAGCTCTGTAAAGAAAAAAATACTGGACAGGGACAACCATACTAAAAAGATGAGGTAGTGGTGGAAGTGTCAGTTTAACCTGCAAATCATACATCATAGAAAGCATGAGCATAGCAATAAGACACAATCAGAAATTTTGTGGCAGACAGGTGTTTCCAGATGTGCCATCCAAGCTATTCTGCAGTAGCACAAACAAATGGGCAAAACTGAGGATCGGAAACACAGTGATCAGCCATCGAAACTAAGTGCTGCAAACGAATAAAGACCAAGCATACTTCCCTTTGAAACTGGATGCTGTCCAGTACTGCTATCTTTGCAGATTTGGCAGAAGCCAATGGGACCCTGGTAAACCCATCTACAAATAAGAGAAGAGTTATTGGATGTGGTCATGTGGAAAAATTGTGAACAAAAGTCGTTCCTGTGAGGTACAAATAAAGTCAAGTGACTACACATGAAAACACAAATACTAGAGTGCAGGTACTTTGGAGTGATGAGTCCAAAATTGAATTTTTTGGCTCTAAGTGAAGGCTTTATGTAGGTGAGGTGGAGCACACTACATGGATTTAGAGCACAGAAGGGCTGGAGAATGGTACAAATATGAATGTCTGCAGGCAGCAGTGAAGTACACTGGAGGTTGCATTTTAGCAAACAGACTTGGTGATTGGAGCACAATTGATGGCCCACTCACTGCTGAGAAGTACAACCAGATTCTTGTTCATCATGCAATAGCCCCAGGCAGGTATCTAATCATTTCCAACTTCATTCTGCAGCAGGACAATGACCCCAAAACACATGGCCAAAATCATAAAAAGAGGAATAGGGAATCCAGCAGCAGATGGTATGGCCTCCACAGATGCCTGATCACAACAATGTCAAGCCAGTTTAGGGTTACAAGTAAGCCAAAGTCTGCAGTGCAACTGGGGCAAATTTAAAGAAAATCTCAATCCTGTCTCTTTTCCTGTGTAATTCCTAACTTAGCTGATGGAATGCATTGACCACCTCAAATCAAATTTCTGACATATTCAAAGAGTTTAAGAAGCTTCTGAAGTCTCTCTGGTTTTCAAACCTAGGAACTGTAACTCCTTAGTATTCTGTTCTGAGCTTTTCACTTGAGATGATCAATTTTAAAACCTTGTCCTGTAGCACTTTTTCCCCCAACAGTCCAACAGACTGGTGTTTACTCAGTTATGTTCACCTCTTTTGTAAATCACTTTGGATAAACATGTCTGCTAAGTGAGTAAAGATAAAAGTTCATCAAGAGATACATGAGGACCTCCAGAGGCTACCATGACAGCAGACCTAAGAGAAGACAAAGGAAGCTCACACCAAATGGTTAATTTTTTTCCATTTACTGCACTTTCTAGGAAGTTTATTAATTAATAAAAACTATTCATGACATTATTGTTGAATGCATTCTCACTTTTCAGCATTATTCCCACAGGTGCCTAAAGGCTTTTACTCAGTACTGCATAAATAATTTTTATTATAGTGTTGTATTTGTCAAAGTCCTAGTGAAGATGTTCAGTATAGAAAGCTGCTATCCAAATAAACATTTTTTTGTTTGAGTGCTTTTAAAGGAAACCCTCAGTGCTTTTCCCAGTGTTGTGTCTGATAAGTTTTCTGCTTTTTTTTTGTTTGATTTATTTCTGCCTCTGCTTTTTTGCACCATATTTTTTCTGTCTTGCTGGAACAGCAAGTTTCTTAGAAGGTCTGCAACAATAAAATACAGAATTACAGCCCACAGGTCTGGTTTTTCCACTGTTTACAATCAACTTCTTTGGGATAAATATTTATGAGCAGGTCTCTTATGTCTGTGGGCGGCCACTGTGTGCTACTGTGCTTTTACTGTGCTGAGCACTTCTCTGATAGCAACATAAGAAAGGTCACAACACATCTGGCTTTTTTAGGTAACTTCTACTGAAGTTATTTTAATCTTTTTGAGCCAGAATCTATACCAGCTGCATTAGACGATAGGTAGGAACCAACACAAGATGTGAGTTAAGTCCATTACAGGGGTTGCGCACAGTTACTGAAACATGGATGGTCATTTAATGGTGGGGGGACAACAATGGCCCAATTCCAGTTCAGACATAATTTCTCATACTGAGTTAATTCAATTCTGACTTGTGCGGACATGGCACTATCCCAGGGGTACAAGGTGTCAAATGGAAAATGACCTTGGACAAGGGGGCAGTCTATTGTAGAACCCACTTTCATCTTATTAGAACATTAGAACAATCTAGACGAGAACAGGCCATTCAGCCCAACAAAGCTCGTCAGTCCTATCCACCTATGCAGGGACAGTGTAGAATACTGATATGAAACTAAGATGAACACCTTTGGAGATGTGGTAGGAAAATTGTAGTACTCTACAGAAAATTATGAAGATACAGGGAAAACAGCTGGCTGTTGTCTGTGTGGAGGTGAGATGTTTCCTCAGTGTTTCTAAAGCTTTTCCTTTCACAACCCCAGTGTGTTTTCTCTGTGAAGGACTTGTGTGTCCTACATTGTGCAGTGACACCTGAACTGGGGAACATTATGATCCATGTTATCATATGTTATTAATATTTTGTAGACGTAAAGGGCTTTGTGATGGCCTTCAGCTTGTAAAGAGATGAAGGAAAGTTTGGTTGAATGACAGATTGAAGTATTAAAATTATGGCCTATGAACATGTTCATGTTATTATCTGGCTTAGGTTTTTATTTTTTTTTCTAATTGTTCCTTGTCCTCTAAAAATATACGAGTAAAGTTTTAGTATTCCTAAGAGCAATTAATCTAATGGTCTTTCCAATTTTTGTTTTCTTGTGTTTTACACATTATTAAAAATAATTCCTGCAACACCCTCTTGTTTTCCTTATGAATGCCACCATATCACATATCAGACACCTTCACTTTCTGCACACTTTTTCGTGTTATAGATTTGATTCTAAATGGATAAATTTGCCATTTTTACCCATCACTCTACACTCCATAACCCATAATGACAAAAATACGAAACATATTTTCAACAAAATTTGCAAATATTTTAAAAATCAATAACTGAAATCTCTCATTCATTGAAATACTCATATCTGAATCCATCCATCCATCCATCCATCCATTTTCCAACCCGCTGAATCCGAACACAGGGCCATGGGGGTCTGCTGGAGCCAATCCCAGCCAACACAGGGCACAAGGCAGGAACCAATCCCGGGCAGGGTGCCAACCCACCGCAGCATATCTGAATTCTTAGTGAATTTAATTTTTTTCAGCCTTCGCAGAATTTATTACAACATTAATGTTTTTCATACATGAATTAGGCTTGGCTCTTGATTTCCATTTTGACTTCTGACCCCTCTAAAAGATCAGAAGAAAGCTGCCCTCTCACTAGCGTAGGCTGAATTGTGTGTACCATTATTGGCTAACAACTTGTCACTTTGTTCTTTGACGCTGATTCTGGCAACATGTCCTGCGCTTTAATTGTTTTTTAATTGTTATTTCCCCAGTTATGACACCTGTGTAAATTCTGACATCTCTGTGCCATCTTCTGATTCCATTCTCTCTCATAACTGCTGTCACCCTTTCACAAGCAGCACACTTCAGTGATCCCACTAGTCAACATGTGAAGAAAATCTCTTTAGCCCAAGATAGGACCGCAGAGGCCTGCTCTTTAAGGTCTCTTTTTTGACTGATGATTCTTACTAAGAAAACAAAAAAGAAAAGAAAACTTCTCGGCATCTAGTAGGCACAAAATGTATATTGACTCCAAAAATAATTCTGCCTCGCCCAGGATTATACAAAGCATGCTCAGTGTTGTGGCAGCTATTACGCAGGGAAAGGGTGTGTGGGTTCCACCAGGCATTAAGTAACTGTACATGTTATTAAAACCACACAGTAGAACCTTTGTGTGTCTGTCACAGATAAGGCTGAGCAAACTCATGGGTAATAAACTTATGAAGCATTTAAATTGCCAATTCAACCATTAAAAGTTTAACAAGGAGTTCAGGATCCTATTGTCATGGAAGAGGGTACTGTCCATTGATCCATTTTCTCCTGGATTATATTTGATGTTTTTTTGGTTCTTAGCAATGTATTTTTCAGGAAACCCCACAACCTAATAAGCATGTCTATAGACAGGGTTATTGACACTAGCGCATCCTTGGCAGAGAAACCAGGTTGTCAAATAAAGGAAGGACTTTCAGGAACAACAGTTTCAGAGATTTTTTAATAATAGACGGGACAATGATTCATATAATAATTATTAGTAGGCATCTATCAGTTTTCCGAGACTATGGAGTCGAGCTCTGTGTTCAGCTTCTAATGCAGCATCAGTTATCACTTAGCAGGCATATGCAGGAATGACAGTTTCTACTGAACTTGGTGCAGACAAAGTCTGATGCAGGTTTTTCTGTCAGGAGTTTAGCCTTTATTCTTAGACATTTCACCTCGGTCTGTTGGGAGAATGATTCCTTCAAACGAGAGAACCCTCTTTGGACCGCTTGCCTCCGGGATTGCCGTTCGTTTGGAAGGCATAATTTCCCATGTGTTTGTGTCTAAGTACTTCATTTCTCTCTTGCAGACATCTTTAAATTGCAACTGTGGTCTATCTGCAGGCCTTTTCCCATGTGTCATGCCGCATTTTGAAATAAATTGCATATCTTCATCTGACATTCTCAAGGAATTTCCAAAGTATCACAACAATTTTTCCAACAACCAGTAACATGCTGCCTGATAATGCCAGTGCTGTGTGATGGCTTTTCAAGTATATCAAGTTCAGGTGCAATTGCTGCCCTTTTTTTCATCTCATTGTCATATGTAAAACACAAGACATCAGAAACAATTAGCCCTCTCTTCTGCTTATCAGGTCAAAAATATTTGTGTTCCTTATTTCTCCTCATGGTCACATTCTATGCTTTCTGGTTTTGAGTGAGTTCTCATTGGTTGTCAGTTCTCACACACACAGAGCCCACCCCTGTGAATTAAGACAAAATGAAAACTGCTTGAACTGGGGAAGTCGCAGAATGGTTGGACTAAGTTGCTGGTATGCCAGACATAATGGTTACACGGGAGCAAGCAGAGACTGCTGCTGACTTGCAAAGGTTACATAAATGAAGTGGATCGCGGGTGAGACAGCAGCACTTAGTTACAATACCATTCCATCTACAAATATAGAAATATTAAAAAAAGACACTGAATGACATTAAAAACAAAACATGCCAAGGGATAAGCCCATACAAATACAGTATAGATATTGTGACGCATGAGTCACGGTCATGCACCCCAAAACACAAGGCTGAGTCTCAGTACCTTAGCAAAACCAGCTTTATTCAGCTTGAAACAGGAACAGCACGGTTATTTATTGTAGCGGGACCTACCACTTTCCTATGCACAGACACAGCAGTCAGGCAGGGTTGTGGCCAGGTTAGTGGCCAAGTAATACTGTTCCCTGCATTTTAAATTTTTCTTGCATCACAAATCGATGACAGGCGCTTATAGAGTGACCGTGATTGGCTCAGGCTTGTTTTCGCGGCAAGCTGCTGCAGTGCTGTGAGCCTGCGGTTGCCCCAGCAACAGATAAGCATTCTACCAGAGATGCAGCAATCGCGCTTCAAGACGCTCTTCAGCATGTCGTCCTGTTGGGGGAGACCCAAAAGAGTTTAAAAACCTCACAATATATACTCCAGTATACTATTAGATACAGATATAAACTACAGTAGGTAGTGAAGCAGTTTCTTGTATTGACCATTTATAGACCTCCAAAATATGATGCGTCTTTTATCAAGGAATTGTATCTATAATAATAACTAATTACGAGAGGTTCCTAATTGTAGGCAATTTCAATTTCCATATGCATTACCAGTGTGATCTTAAAGCAAGAGAATTTATTAACTTACTTTGATCTTAGCCAACACACCAGTCTACACATAAGGGAGGACACATGCTGGACTTTGTCATTTCAAAAGGACTAAAAATTGATGTGGGGAAGGATGTGGATATCAGTATATCTGGCCATTTCTGCATTTTATTTAATGTAGCATTACTTGTAACTAGAACTAAAGTGAAACATATTGTTAAAAAAAACTTTATTTCTATGCATCAGCAGCCTCAGGGTTTACTAATATTCTGAATAATCAGTCCAAATGTAGTGCTTGCCCTAACCAGTAAAGTGCAAACTTTGAATGCGAATGTGAGAGCTGCAGCTGACATAGTAGCCCCAAATATTGTTAAGAAATCATACAGCAGTAAAATACCACGAAAGACTCAAAAAGTGCTTGAACTAAAGAAAAAATGAGCTGAGCATAAATGAAGGAAAACTAAACTAACAGTCCACTAAAATACTAAAGGCACAAGTAACTGAATACAAGAAAGGAGTTAATCTTGAGAAGCAGTCCTATTTCTCTAAAATTATAAATAATACTGGAAATCCAAGAGCTTTATTCTCAATTATTGATCATCTCCCAGTGCATTTAATGCCTGATATGTTTATTGAGAGTGTTCTTGACATATTGAACTCATCATTAGATATGAGGGTCTTCAGGGACTGCCTAAACACGGCTTTTGTGTAAACCCTACTGAAGAAAAATAATCTCGATTCCTCTGTCTTTGACAACTTTAGATCTGGAAGAACTGCCATTTTAAGTAAAATTATAGAAAAAGCAGTTTTTCAGCAATTAAATAACTGTTTAAGTAAACATTCTATTCTTGATAAGTTTCAGTCATATTTTAGAACAAATCATACTATGGAAACTGCACTGGTTAAAGTAGTAAATGACTTGCAGGTAAATGCGGACAGATTTGTGTTCATGTATCTGTTCTTGTTCCCTTAGACTTAAGTGCAGCATTTGACGCCATAGACCACAGTGTTCTTATAAATCACTTTTGACAATGGGCGGGCTCTCTGGCAGTGTCTTAAATTGGGTTCAATCTTATTTAACAGGTTTAAAATTGTTTGATAGCTAAGGTAAATGTAGTTCAGAGATGATATTATATATGGTGTACTACAACGATCTGTTCTAGGTCTCCTTTTAAACATTTTCTACAATTGCAAAACATATTTGTACCTTTACAGCAATTTTTTCTGGTTGTGGCCTACTGGAGGAACAGAAATTTGAAAGATTTCCCAGTCCACGCAAGGTGTGCAACCAGGAAACAAAATAAAATCACTTGGTATATCCCATTCAGACACCAAAAAATGATGTATAACAAATTTCCAAAAAATGAATTACCCATTCTTCAAACCATTCAATTATCATCTACAAATTGTATCAATGCAGTTCAGTGCTTGGAATGTAGTATGATCTATATTGGTGAAACTAAAAAGAAAGATTCATACAACATCTCAGATTTATTGGAAATCAAAAAAAGCCAAACAATTCTTTACCAACATTTTGATCAGCCAAACCATAACCCTGTTATGTTTCCTCTTCAGCAAGGAGGAAATTGTATAAAAAATGCTGGACATGTAATACCCAGGAGGTTTAAATGAGAAATAAAAGATGATTTCTTTGAATGCCCGATGAATTACTTTTTGGTGGGTAAGCTTCTTTGGATAATTGTAATAATATTTTCTATAGTATTAATTTTGATTCTTTAGTATTCAAAAAAAGTCTTTTTCTATTATTTATTTATTGGTTTAAAGATTTTAGTGTTGATTTCCCTGATAATTGAAATCTATACTAATAAAAGGCAAAGTCCTCACTGAGTCACTCACTCACTCACTCACTCACTCACTCACTCACTCATCACTAATTCTCCAACTTCCCGTGTAGGTAGAAGGCTGAAATTTGGCAGGCTCATTCCTTACAGCTTACTTACAAAAGTTGGGCAGGTTTCATTTTGAAATTCTACACGTAATGGTCATAACTGGAACCTACTTTTTCGTCCATATACTATAATAGACGTCTGCTCGATGGCCGTGGGAGGCGGAGTTACGCCTCCCACGTAATTTAGTGCCTGCCCATATAAGGCCGTCCGTCAGCGGCAATCCAATAGAAACACTGCCGCTAAATATTCACGGGTGAAGGACTGTGCTTATGCAGAGGAAGATGAGATGGTCAGGGTGGAGTTTGGCACAAACTCGGCAAAACTGTGAGAGAAACTTTTAAGTGCCGGGTCTTAGCTAACATTAAATACAGCTGTGGGGTGGAAAAAGTCAATGTCCCACTAAAGGATGACAGTGTAAAAAAAAACCCGTGCACGCAGTGTGTCACATCTTAGATAAAGAGGAAGACAAGCTGTTTATTGATGCAGTAAGAAACGAATCGATGAATGAAACCTGTTATCTTTACAACGATTGACAAACACGGAATGTAACTTGAACACAACACATCCTACAAATACAAACCTGATTGAAAGAAATAATGATAATCAAATCCTTGATGACAGCAACAGTCATAACACTCACAAAACAATTACTGTATATTGACAATCATGTTACGTTATTTTTAAAATGTTCCCTTTTCTTTTTCATAACTTCTTTAACACACTACTTCTCCGCTGCAAAGCGCGGAGATATATATATATATGTATATATATACCCCGATCTACATACTCTCAATTAGACAAACCACACGCTGTGGCGCAAGCGCCGACGTCCGAGGTTCGATTCCCGAGAGGGGTGCACTAAGTATGTATGTGCTCTTCCCGATTCATTTTACCCTCACATCCCCTTGGTTTGAGACGTATGAAAAAATATGTGGTTAACGCAGAAAGACAGATCACCAATTGAAGTTTTATGAATAATGAATACAAAGCGCGTTCCTAAGACTGATTGGAGGCAAATTTCATTTCAAAAGACTACCCGACGGAAGCCTTGATAAAAGCATGGTTTTGTGCAAACTGTCCAAATACGAACCTGATTGAAAGAAATTATAATCAAATCCTTGATGACAGCAACACTCATAACGGTCACAAAACTATTACATTCACAATCATGATACGTTATTTTTAAAATGTTTCCTTTTCTTAGCACAAGCACCGCTGAGAAGCTTCGATGCATGTACTCCATAACGCGTTAAAAAAAATAACGCATTTAATCGCACTTTCAATTCCAAGCAAAGGGGAACTTTTGTCAATGCATGATTTCCTGGTACATCCATTACACTGATGCACACATCACAGCTACAAAAATGTTAGAGTCGGAATAAAGCGTGTTCTTACGACTGATCGGAGGAAAATTTCATTTCAAACGACTACCCGAGCGAACCCTTCATAAAAGCATGGTTTTGTGCACACTGAAAAGCAAGCAAAATTAGATGCATTACAGAAAGCGGACTTTGTGGCTCTTACTGGGGATCATTGGACTTCCGTGACCGTTAGTAATTCTAATTACATCTAATTACAAAATGTTCAATGATCACACTGTTTTAGCCTAATGTACAAAATAATTTTGGCTAATGTTACTCAGAGTTTAAAGAGTAAGCTGGTCAAATTACCTTTTATGTTTCTGACTTATTTTTTTAAGAAGAAAAACTGCACTTTATGTTGAAATTTTGGTTATTATTATTTAAAGACAATACTATTCTGAAAATGTACTTAAAGTATTTAAACTACCACTTCATTTTGAAGTCTGCCCAATTTTAGCCAGTGATGATATTTTTGTTTCTGTTTAGAATTGAAATGCAGTTTAAAAACATTTTTTTTTTCAGAAATTAAAAGAGCTTGAGTTTACAATATTCATGTCCATGTTACAATACAATACAATAAAGTTTATTTTTGTATAGCCCAAAATCACACAGGATGTGCCGCAATGGGCTTTAACAGGCCCTGCCTCTTGACAGCCCCCCAGCCTTGACTCTCTGAGAAGACAAGGAAAAACTCCCCAAAAAAAACCATTGTAGGGAAAAATGGAAGAAACCTTGGGAAAGGCAGTTCAAAGAGAGATCCCTTTCCAGGTAGGTTGGGCGTGCAGTGGGTGTCAAAAGAAGGGGGTCAATACAATACAATACAATACACAGAACAGAACAAATCCTTAATACAGCATAATAATAAAAATTTTAGAAGTACGGAGCAGAATTTAACAGTAAATTGTCTATTATTTGATTCTGTCGCCCACTAAAACCCTTTTAAATTAAAAAAAACATTTACGATTTGGGGCAAATTTGCATGTGTGAGTACATACGATTAATCAAGATTAATTATTACACAGCCTCTAATTAATTAGATTAATTTTTTTAATCGAGTCCCACCCCTAATATATATATGTAGATTTGTATATTTATATGTGTATATACAGTATATATGTAGATATGCATATGTATATACAGTATATGTATATATGTGTGTGTGTATATATATATATATATATATATATATATATATATATATATATATATATATATATATATATATATATATATATATATATATGCCAGCAACACTCATGACAATGACAACACAATTACATTGTCAATCATGTTACGTTATTATTAAAATGTTTCCTTTTCTTTTTCATTACTTCTTTAACACACTACTTCTCCGCTGCGAGGCGTGGGTATTTTGCTAGTAACCAATATAACATTAATAATTTAAACAGAAGACTTGTGGACCAGAGCACAACCTTCTGGCTTATATCTCCTACCCTAATCCTGTTATTTTCAGTGTACAGTATATGCTCCCATTAGGTCAGATTATCTCAGAACACAAGATGAAGTACCACAGCTGGTCAGATGACATGTAGCTTTACTTATTAGAACATTAGAACATTATCTATAGCACCTGATGACCCTGACACGATGGGCAATATAATCCAATGTTATACTAGTATTTCTGAATGGATAAGTGGTAAATTTCTCAAGCTAAATAAGAAAAAATATATACTGTAAATCTTAGCTGTTGTCAAAAACACATATAGTAAAGGTTAGGAGCATGCTATGATAGTGAAGGTCTTAGAAATAATCTTGATCCCTTAGTATTAATAAAGGCAGAAGTAAAGAATTTAGATGTGATCATGAATTTTGACCTAAACGTTACATCACACATTAACCAGACAAGCACTACTAGGAGTGTATTTTTTCCATTTAAGGAACAATACAAAAGTTAGTTCTCTTATAACTTTGCAAATTAGTTCACACTTCTGTTTTTAGTCAACTATATTACTGTAATGCACTCCTAACTGGACTGCCAAATAAAGTCATCAATCAATTGCAGTTAGTCCAGAATGGAGTAGTAAGAATCTTAGCCACAAAAAAAAAATCTGAGCACTTATCACCAGTCTCAGCATTGGTACATGTACAGTGTATGTACAGTGGCAAGGCAGTAGACACTACTTTCCTAATCTCTGTTTAGACTGCCTTGGATGTATGTTCCTCCTGTCATTAACAGGCTTAGATGCCACACCAGCAAAGTTTTCCCCAAGGTTGAGCTGTATGGGAACAATAGTATGCCAGGCTACTAGTGAGCAGCAGCAGTGCTCTTCTGAAACTATTAAATGTTAGCATAGAGTTATGCAGAAAGTAGTCTCTGTGGGAGCAGAGGTGACCTACAAGTACTTCTGGACATACACTTATATGGGCCTCCACCTCCTTAGTGGATTCAGGAGAGGAGCACAAGGAAAGGCTTACCAAATGAGGATTCAGAGGTGGCCATCAGATTTAGTAAAGGGAGGCTGAATTATAGACAGGAGCCATTCAATTTCAGTGATCTGGTAATTTTGTGTATGTTGTGAAGTGGTCTGGTACTCAAACCAGAACAACATAGGAAGCCCAAAGTGGCATATCCTCTGTTATATTGTTATACAATTTGTATTGTGTTTACACTTTCTGTTTATGCTCTCTAGTAAATGTTACATTACTTAATAAATAACCTTCCTAACAACTCTTTGGACTGCTTTTGTGCTATTCTGGGTATATGGACTGGTCCAGCGTGCCTCCCATTCTGTCCCTACATACAGTATATATCAAGTCAAGCTAACTGACACGTAAACACAGTAAAATAAAATCTCCTTAGTTAGCTGAGAAATATACAAAACAAATACATAAATGAATAGTATGACTAGCATGCTAAACATTTACAATTGCAGTGTATTCAGAAGATATTCAGACCCCTTCACTTTCTGCACACATTATTGTATCTTTGTTCAGTAGACTAGGGAGTTCTGCCCTCTCCTTGCTTTGCTTGCCAACCCACAGGTGGGTGCTACCCGCTAGCCACTTCGCGGATCTGCTGCTCGCATATGGGGAAGCAGATGTACAATTTAAACAGATTGTTATTTTCATGGGAATTGTTACATATGCATAATAGAACTAACTATTTTACATTACAGCGAGTAATTAACCATAGTAAAAAATAGTAAAACGTAATAAATTGAAAGAAAATTATGTTTCATGTTGCGTTAGAGGTATTAGTTGTGTTATATGTTTTTTTTTCTGTTTGGCTGGGAAATTACCACGCAAATACTTTTTAAACTTACACTTTTACTGTAAAACTTCAGTAAAAACTATTTTTTGAATGAACTTTTCTTCAATATCACATTCAATTTTGATTCCATGTTTGGATTTAGATAGATAGATAGATAGATAGATAGATAGATAGATAGATACTTTATTAATCCCAAGGGGAAATTCACATAATCCAGCAGCAGTATACTGATACAAAGAAACAATATTAAATTAAATAGTAATAAAAATGAAAAAAAATTAAAATAAAATTAATGTTCGCATTTACTCCCCTGGGTGGAATTGAAGAGTCGCATAGTGTGGGGGAGGAACAATCTCCTCAGTCTGTCAGTGGAGCTACTCCTCTGCCTGGAGATGACACTGTTAAGTGGATGCAGTGGATTATTCATGATTGACAGGAGTTTGCTTAGTGCCCGTCGCTCTGCCACAGATGTTAAACTGTCCAACTTTAATCCTACAATGGAGCCTGCCTTCTTAACAAGTTTGTCCAGGCGTGAGGCGTTATATCATGACAACACAATGTATAACTGCCCGTGAGTGAATATCGTTTCTTTCTCTCTAATAAATAAACCTACTTTTTTGAATATTTGTTCCTGTGATTTGTTAATTGTCATAGCAAAAGCTATTCTAACGGGAAATGGTAACTGTTTTAATAGGAATGGCATATCAAGATCTCCTTTGGTGTCTAATGTTATCCACATAATATGTACTACATTACCTTTTCCATATCAGATGTTCGACCAATTTTGAATACAACTAATCTTTTCCTATTGCATAGCCCATCATTCAGACAAAAATTACACAATAACATTACAATACATCCTTCTTTCAACAGTAATTCAGCTGGTGTTAACGGTTGTAGATATTCTACAGAATATTGTAAGTTGATGTTTTCATCTTCCATACCATCACCACTAACTGTTTCAGCATAGTCTATTGATACACATTTAACCATTTTGCAGTGTAACCGATCGACAATTTTCATGTTGATTCGTTTGACTTCATCGTTTCTCAGTGCTAGGATTGCCTGTGTACTTATTTCTTCTGTTGCTAACCCTTCATGATGAAATTCTTCAGTAAGATTTGGACTTAATAAGTCTTCTTTTATTGGGAACTTAAAGTGAGGAAAACATTAAAATGTATAAGAGCTGAGAGCGCAGGAACTGTCTGACAAAAGCATTCACACGAATGAGAGGTGAGAGGAACGTGGGCGTGGGCCATTAACCGTAAATGGTTGAGAGGAGGGCGGGACTTAAAAAAATCTCTTGGCAACAGTCTCATCTCAAGATTTTCTTTAATAACAGAGAGATTTGGAGCATTTTTGCAAATTAACCTACTCAATACCCATAATGAGAAACTGAAAATATATTTACATAAAGGTTTGCAAAATTCTTAAAAATCTAAATCTGAAATCTCTTATTTATGTAAATATTGAAAAAAATTTGTAGAAGCCCCTTTGGCAGTAATTTCAGTTTTGACTTTCCTCTGGTTAGTTTCTACAAACTTTGCACACTTGGATTTGGGAAGTTTATCCCGTTCTTCCTGGTATCTCCTCTCAAGCTTTGTTAGATTGGATAGGAAGCATCTGTAAAGTGTTATCTTCAGTCTCTTGACAGATGTTCTTGATCCTTCTCTGAATTCTGACCAGTCTTTCTGTTCCTGCCACTGAGACGCACCCCCATAGCATAATGCTGCCACCACTATGCTTCACTGTAGGGATGGTATTAGGTAAATGATGAGCAGTGGTTCGTCTTTGGCACTTATGGGGATTGAATTTCTGGTCAAAAAGTTCAATTTATGTCTCATCAAACCAGTCAATCTTTTTCCTCATGTCCTCAGAGCCCTCTAAATGCTGTCTGGCACACTCTGAATGGGCTGCCATTTCAGCCTGATTGATATAGTACTGATGAAGTGGTTTTCCTTGGACCTCCTGACTTCTGAAGCCCTGTTAGAGTGACCATCGGATTCTTGGTCACTTCCCTGATCAAGGCTTTTCTTGCCTGGTTACACAGTTAGGCAAGATGGTCAACTCTAGGAAGAGCCCTGATGGCCCCAAACGACTTCTGTTTCACAGTTAATGAGGCCATTGTGCACCTGGGAAAACATAATCCTTTAGAAATGACTTTATACCCTTACCCTGATCTATGTCTCACCACAGTTTGATCACAGATGTCTATTGTGAGTTCCTCGGACTTCATGGCTTGATTTTAGTCCTGACATGTAGTGTTAATGGTAGGACCTTACATATACCTGTGTGTGCCTTTCTAACTGATGTCCAATCAATTCAGTATGCCACCAGTGGACACCCACCAAGTTCTGGACACATCGCAAGGAGAATTAAAGCAAACATGATGCATATAACCATAATCTGAAGAGCCAGAGAAGAGGGTCTGAATCCTTATATGAATGAGAAATTTCATGTTTTGATTTTTAGTAAATCTGCAAACATCCTGAAAACATGTTATCACTATGTCATCTTAGTTGATGAAGTGCAGACTAATGGGTAAAAACTGGAAATGTATCCAACTTAAAATGAAATCCACAACAAAATAAAGCATGCAGAAAGTGAAGGGGGCTGAATACTTTCTGAATCCACTGTAAAATTAGGGTGGTACAGTTGTTACTATTGCTGCCTCAAAGTTCAAAACCCAGTCTGGTCACTGTGTGTGTAGATTTTGCATGTTCTCGTTGTGTTTATGTGTGTAAGCCACTAGGGGGTGTACCGTCACCCTAACCCCCCAGACACAGACAGGCAGGACACAGGTTCACTCAATACCTGTGTTTTTATTTACAGTTTATGCACCCATTACCAACACCATAATATACAGTCCATTCCATTTCATTCCCTTCCCTTCCTAGCCGCCAGTCCATCCGTCTCCACTCCTCCTCAGGCTTTGTCTCCTTCCTCCCGACTCAGGCCCCTCAATGGAGTGAAGTGGCTCCTCTTATTCAGGTCCCGGGAGTGTTCCAGATGGCTCATCACTATTACCTGGAATCACTCCCAGGGGCGCTGGAGGTCCTCTACAGGGCTCTGCAGCTCCCCCTGGCAGCCCCCACAGAACCCAACAGGGCTTCACCAAACTCCAGTTCCTGAAATGCCCTGCAGGAATCCATGGTGCCACAGTTGCCCAGGAGGGCTGCCCTCTAGTGTCCCAGGGGAGGTATTGCCTCATCAATGCCCTTTCCCCTGGTCCTTCCACCCTGCTGGCGCCCTGGCCAGGTAGTGGCCGTTGCTGTCCATCACAGCGTTTCACATCAGGTACTCCAGCTGTTCTACTGATTTGGAAAGAGACGTGTTTCAGGCAGAATGGTGACTTTAAGTTGATCCAACATGAATTAATGTGGGCATGTGCTCATGTATACCGTTTCCCGTCTTGTGTACCCTGCTGCTAAAATAAGATCCAATGCCTCACAGCCCTGAACTGAATTAAAAGGGGCCAAAAAATGATGGATGGATGGATGGATGGACATTCATTCAGAACAATCCTTGTGTAGGAGCATGCCAGATCGGCCCTGTGATTGTCTAGAGTTGGTTCCTGTCTTATGTCCAGTCCTGAAAAAAATAAAATGTTTTAAAAAACTTTCATTATTCATTATGACTGACTGAACAAATTCTCTGTTATATTCTTCTTCAAAGTGTGTACCCATTCATTTCATGGAGTCTTTCCCTTTAAGCTTTCTCAGGCACTTATTGAGTGACTTTTTGCCACCTTAAATTTGCTTTTTTTATATGGGAGCACACGTGTTTGGTCAGTGAATCAGCAGGCTGGCCAGCTGTACGATGACACCATCATCCTGCTGAAATCAACTCAAAACTGAAATGCCAGTAATGTACTGAAAAACACTGAAAACTGAAAACACACAAGGGAGTCTCATGATAGACATCTGCTCAAGCAACTGAATTTCTATTCTATTTCCTTAAAAGCAGTGTCATGGGGACTAGATTTCTTTTTTTTTCCTTTCTCATATCCTCTGATGAAGCAGACCATCTCCTCCCATACCAATTAACCCCACTGTTTAACAATGTACATGCAGAAACACAGAAAGCCATGCTCTGTGGCAACATTTCAAATCCCTGTTCAGCATTTTAAACAATCTTCTCTCCATGGTTCACTTGCTGCGCGCCCTTTTCTAAATTCCTCAGCCCTGCTACTCCCACACCCTACTCTCCTCATTTTTAATTTTTTTGGAGGTGGGGTGGATTGTAATAGCTTGTAAAATGTCAGTGCTATAATTGAGCTTTGCAAAGATTAACCCATGCAAATTTTGCAGCATCAGTCTTCCATAAAATAAGTTCAATTAGCACATTGGGGACACAGTTGGAAACATCTTAAGGGTAAATTTGGCAAAAACATTAGAAAGTTTTTCTTCACAAAAAGAACAATAGACACATGTAGTAAGTTGTGAAGTTGAGTGGTAGAGAGTAGGATTTAAGGGACCTTCAAAACTCGACTTGATGGTGTTGTTTTGGAGAAATGAAGTGGAAAGGATTGACGAGTTCTGTTCAGCAGAATGGTGTGTTCTTGTCAAATTGTTACTAATGTTTTTAATTTGTTTAACAACTGGCGTGACAGTCCTGCCCAGAGATGAGACGGCCAAACAGGAAAATTGAGGCAGTTGAACAGGATAAACAAGTGAAGACCCAAGGCAGGAGCTTTGTTGAAGGATAACAGAACTAGGCTGAAGTAAGAGGTTAGTGGACAGCAGGACACAGAGGATATGTAATGAGCGAGAGGGAAATTAAGGGGTGATTCTGTCAAGATGGATACTCATTAATTGAGTTTATATACACACACATAACTGGGATAAGGCGAGTAACTCAGTTAAGGCAGAAGCCTGGTTTCTTAAAAATCCCTTTTTATATGTGCAAGTAATCTGGGTGTGATGAGGATGGACATGATTAGAAATGAGTACATCAGAGGGTCAGCTCGAGTTGGACGGTTAGGAGACAAAGTCAGAGAGGCAAGATTTTGTTGGTTTGGACATGTGCAGAGGAGAGATGCTTGGTATATTGGGAGAAGATAGAGCTGCCTAGGGGAGAGGAAAAGAGGAAGGCCTAAGAGGAGGTTTATGGATGTGATGAGAGGGGACATGCAGGTGATGGGTGTGACAGAGCAAGATGCAGAAGACAGGACGTTATGGAAGAAGATGATCCGCTGTGGCGACCCCTAACAGGAGCAGCCGAAAGAAGAAAAAGAAGATATGAATCTTCTGGAGTTGTCTTTTGTGAAAACACTCCAACGTCATTAAACCTCTCAAAAAATATAATCCTCAGTCATTGTGAATTTGACAACAGGCATGAAGCGTATCATCATTTTCTTGTGTTTTATAAATACATTTAGTCAAACTGACACCTTATTAATAAGTTTCTGTTACCGGATTGCATGCTGCACACTCTTTTATCCTAGGCAGTTTGATTGAGCCATGCAAAAGTGCGGCATATTAGTATACGTGCCTATTGCTGGGATAATAATAATGCAGGTATTTTTACTTAAGTAAGGTATTCATTAGATTACTTGTTACTTTAAAAAATAATGTAACTGTTTAATGAACATTACTTGTTAAACATGTTACACTACTGCTCTCGTGATTGTGCTGCTTAGTTTAGCATTGTATGTGCAGCTTATCAGAATAAATTTAGTGATTTCTATAATACTGAGCCAGAAAAAGTAATAATGTCAGTCATTTTCCAACCCGCTATATCCTAACACAGCCTTACAGGTGTCTCCTTGAGCTAATCCCAGGGCGCAAGGCAGGAACAAACCCCGGGCAGGGCGCCAGCCCACCACAGGGCACGCACACACACACCATTTAGGATCACCAATGCACCTAACCTGCATGTCTTTGGACTGTGGGAGAAAACCCACACAGACACGGGGAGAACATGCAAACTCCACGCAGGGAGGACCCGGGAAGTGAACCCGGGCATCCTTATTGCAAGGCAGCAGTGCTACCACTGCACCACCATGCTGCCTAGAAATAATGTGATCACCCGAATATTTACTTTTGGAAATTTATCTTGTGGACGCTTACAGTGTCTTCTGCCTGTGGCTGTGATAGCGTGTGTGAAGCAAAGACATGCGGAGGCTGTCAGAGTACAACAGCCAGACTACCAGATCTTTAACAGTAACCTGGTTAAGGGTTTACATGACCATTTAATTAGAAAAATCTATGTCTGTTAACCTGATATCTCACAGACAAATAACCCAGTTTCTTAAACAGGAATAATTTTAGAAACCAGAATTCTGTGAATAATCAGGTTATTAAGGTGTATGTAAACAAACAGGTAAGAATCAGGGAGAAGGCTTACATTTCTAAATAAAGAGGTCTTTATCCATCTGCTCATTTACTGAACCTGCTGAAATCAAATCAGAGAGGTGAAGGCCGGAGTAGCTTTGACCACAAGGTAACTCTGAATGCAATGCTAGTCCTTCAAATAAAACACTCATGCAGTCAGAAACAACTGGACAATTTAGAGGCACCACTCCATCTGGCCTGAAAGAATTTGGAATGCAGAAAAAGTAAAGAGCCAAGAGGAAAATGAACCTGCACCACATGAGCATGTAAACTCTACAGAGGAAGCAAAGCCATGAAGCAGCACTATTTAAATGTGCTACCATATAAAAAGATTTTATGTATGTAAGATGGCTGGAGCCAGTGTTGGCAACTATGATGCACAAGGTAGGAACCAACAGGGTAAACACAAATGTAAAGGAACTGATTAAGCCAACTTGTACATGTTAAAAATGAAATGTAAAAGAAGACCGCCTTGAGAAAATCTACTCAGAATTTGGGAAAGAATATCACCACATTGGTTCCCAGTAGCATCACATATTAACTTGAAGTCCTTAATGTTTGCCTACAGGGTACTAAACAATGCATATGGAGACACTTTTGAGGTCCTAGGCTACCTCTCAATCACCCAGGTTTGCTGATGAATGGCATCTGGTGATGCCACCCTTGTGGGGCATCAAATCTCAGTCCAGACTCTTTCTATGTGTAGCTCCTGGTTGGAAGAATAAGCTGCCCACCTCCACTTGAACGTCTGATTCCCTCTATGTGTTTAAGAAGCGTCTGAAGACTCTCTTATTTGGTGAGTTCCTGTCTAACTGATGTTAGCTGTTAGGTTTTTATAACCAAGTAATTGTAACTCACTTGCATTTTGTAACCTTGTCCTGTAACACTTCTTCCCAAACAGTCCACCAGATTGATGTTTACTTGATTTTGTTGACCTATTTTTAAGTCGCATTGGATAAAATTGACTGCTAAGCAAATAAATGCAAGTGTGAATGTAATGTAATTAAAGCCAGGTCCCTGTAGCTATGAGGTGAAGTGCTAACTATGGTTGTACCATAGCAACCTTCTCTAATCCATCTTTATTTAATGTATTGCTTTTACAAAGCACAGACTCACAAGGTATGTAAAGGATGAGAGTGAGGAACAGAAGCTTCTAGAGACAGAAGAAGAGGATAGATAGATAGATAGATAGATAGATAGATAGATAGATAGATAGATAGATAGATAGATAGATAGACAGACAGACAGACAGACAGACAGACAGACAGACAGACAGATAGATAGATAGATAGATAGATAGATAGATAGATAGATAGATAGATACTTTATTAACCCCCAAGAGGAAATTCACATACTCCAGCAGCAGCATACAGATAAAAACAATATTAATTAAAGAGCAATAAAAGTGCAGTGATGTCATGGAGTGAGTCTTTATGCAGATGAAGACTGAAATTTGGAGAGAGAGAGAGAGAGAGACGGGAAAAGGGTCACAAGTCTGACTTGGTGACACAGTTTAGTTCCATTTAGTTTAGTTTTCAATGTAGTAAAAGATTCCCAGACAATTCCCATTTCTGACTCAGGCAGCGTCACAGTCACTCACTGCTGGATAATCTAATCTTACCACAAAGGTCCGTCAGCCAGCCCACAGCTGTTAAATTTTCAATCCTTGTGATCCTGGGGCTCTGACTTTTTTTCGGTTTTGCTCCTTTTGTATATCAAGAAGGCTGTTTGATTTGTAAAATACCAGTTTGGGTATGGCGATTATCTGTATGTAATGTAAAATGAGGACCATTAATTATCACAGCATTACACTGCACTGTGCTAAAACATTATATGTTTGCATTAACCGGCAAGTTTCCTAATTACAAGTATTGCTCAAGCCGCCCTCCGCTTCTCCTCCCTGACTTTGGAATGTAAAATTATTTATGTCTGTTGAAGGATACAGCAGGGATTTACAAGCTCTGATTGTAGATAAGAGTCTGTGCAGCCAATTTATTGTACAGTCACCCTAAGAGGGTGTAAGAAAACAAATATATTTATGTTTACTTCTGGTACAATAATTAATAATTTATTTACAATAAGCATAAAATCTGACAGTGCATAAATACATTTCACAACCGGCTTAACTTATTGTTGCATTATAGAGGCACAGCCTGACCTGGTAGCATTGGACGGTGGAATATACAGCACCTAAAAAAGTATTCAAACCTTGGAAGCTTTCATATTTTATTGTTATATAACACTGGATTTAAATGCTGACTGTGTCTCTCCTATAGTGAACACTTATGCAGTCAATTATTTTGTGTTTTATATTTGTAAAGAATTTAGACTACATGTAGAGATCCATTCATACTTTGACATTAAAGAGTCTTTTTCTGTTGATCAAATTAAATCCACTGTGATACAATGTTGTATAACAATAAAATGTGAGAACTCCCAGGGGACTGAATACTTTCCATAGGCACTGTAAGCCAGGAACCAACCTTGGATGGAGAGGCCCGTCGAACACCGGAAGCCTACAGTTTAATCTTCCCATTCACTCCTACGCGGCCTAACTAAGACCACAAATCAGTTTAGCATACATGTCTTGTGATGTTGAGGGAAAACAGAATTAATTCTCATGGCTGCAGGTTCAGTATCAACAACAGCTCACTACCTGACCTGAAGCAATTCACTTAATTTATCAGTATTTGGAATCTATGAAAATGAAAATAGTTGCATTACGTCTTCAATAGTAAATTATGTTCGACAAAAGCATAAGGGGAAAGAACAAACAGTGGTCAAAGTCAAATGAAGAGTAAATACTTTAAAGCCATCCCAAGTAATAACTAACACATAGCTTTATAAAATAACTAACAACATTATAATACAATAGTAACCAAAAATATAAAATGGATGAATTTATGATTGCACAATAAGGTCAATGTTTTTGGCTGGATGGGATACAAGGTGATTTGTTGTTCTTTCTCAGACCTCAAGCAGAATGGATTCACAGCCAACAAGAACCAATCCCATGGTTTCTCTTATCAGTGCTATGCTGATGATACACAGCTGGACCTGTCGTTACCTCTGGAAGACAATACGGTATCAGCTAGAGTCTCTGCATACCTTACTGCTGTCTCAACCTGGATGAAGGACCACCATCTACAGCTCAACCTAGCAAAAACAGAGCTTCTTGCGATCACGGCCTGCAAGTCTGTTCAGCACCCCATCTCTATACCGCTTGGCACCCTGTCACTAACACCTGCAAAGTCAGCACACAACCTTGGTGTGGTGATTGATGAACAGCTGATCTAATTTCTACTGTTTCTCATTCATACAGGTTCACGCTATACAACATCTGCAAAATCAGACCTTATATGACAGAGAATGCAACACAACTTCTGGTCCAAGTTTTGGTCTTATCGCAACTGGACTACTGCAACTCACTTCTGGCAGGAGTACTTAAAAGTGCTATTAAGCCGCTTCAGAATGTCCAGAATGTAACAGCCCATCTTGTATTTAACCAGTCGAGATGAGCATATGTCACTATTCTCTTCATGTCACTACATTGACTCCCTGTAGCAGCACATATTAAGTTCAATCCCTGATACTTGCCTACAGAGTAATCAATGGGTCAGCACATGAGTATGCGGAGATACTAATGAAGTTCTATACTCCTTCTTGCCCACTCAGGTCTGCTAGGGAGCAACATCTGGTGATGCCAACTCTACGTGGTATCGAGTCTCAATCCAGACTCTTTTCCTGTGTAGTTCCTAATTATTGGAATGAGCTACCCATCTCCATGTGAAGTGCTGACTCCCTCAATGTATTTAAAAAGCAACTGAAGACCAATCTGTTCTGTGAATATCTGTCTAATTGATAAAAAAAACCTTTGTTCTGTGATATTTTATATTGTTGGTTTGTTATTTAAGTTTAATTGCTATATTGGTTGTAATCTATGATTGTAAATGTATTAGTTATTACATCTCTCCACTTATGGCTATCAACTTTAGTCACCTATCCTATTACATTTGCGGAACAAACAGGCCGTAGCCAAATGTTACTTGCTTATGTTTTCCTCTTTTGTAAGTTGCTTTGGAAAAATGGGTCTGCCAAGCAAATAAATGTAATTGTAAAAAAAGTCCAAAGAATTTGAGGAATTTGCACTCATTTGTGATTTCTGCATGGGTTTTCTCTGAGGAAATGCAGGCTTTTATTATTAGCAAAGACATTTATAACAAATGGTTGGATATCGAACATCTAGTAGTAGTAGTAGTAGTTTTGTGTGTACAGAGTACTATAAACAGAGAGATATGATGAATTAAGTCTTTAAGGAGATGGATGGATGGATGGATGGATGGATGAATACAGACTTCTATATTGCATTCCCAACCAATATGCAACACATTGCCAAAATACAGAGCTCCATTCCATTCAACCGACCACACAAATCATCTCACCTGGTATTCTCCTTACCTCTGTTTCCACCGCAGTTATGCTCCATGTTCCAGAACCTTTCACTACACTAGTGTATTCATTTAGAACCTGGAAACCCTTCAACCCAGGACTTGGTTAGAAGGTTAGAAAACAGACAGATGTGTGGACCTAACCAAAGTTATGTTGGAGATGCAGTTTATAGTAGCTATATTATCTTAATTGTTGGTTAGTGACCTTGTGTGCATTTTGAAATATTTTGACAATGGCAATTATTTTTTAAAGATATTTTCTAATATAACTTATTTAATGTTGCTTACATTGCATATGGGAGTCAAAAACATAACAAGTGTGTGAAGCTTCCAGAAGAACATAAAGTAAGCCTGGGTTGGGGTCAAGGTTAGGGGTAGGGTTAGTTAGAAATTTCTGGTATTGTTTTGTAATTATGTTTAGGTAATATGATTGTTACTAACTTTGTCATTTTTTTCTCCATTAATGTATACATAGTACTAAGCAAAATTCTTAGGTCATCCAAGGAAAATTAAGTTAAAGTATGTATTTATTTGCCACTATATAACATTTTTGATTAACACAAACAAACACTGAAACAATAGAAAGTAACAAAAATGGTTTGTGTTTTAAAAACAAATCACAACTTTGTGTAGCATCCCTAAGAACATACAACTGAAGCCATTTGCTGAGGTCCACTGCTGTGTCATGTTCTCCAGTAGTCCTGTGGTTACTTGTTCCAAGCCTCTTGCCCTATATACCATAACTCTTTCTTTGACCTTGGCTGCTTTTTTTTCCTGTCTAAGTGATCCCACACAGCTTCAGGCATGTTGGGACCGGAGCTCTGAAGTGACCAATCTAATCCTGTTAGTGTTCCACCTTGCAGACTTTCATTGCAGGTAGGTCTTAATTTGTAGTGTGTTATCATGCTGAATGATCTCCTGGGCACAGTCTTCTGTCTGCCGAGAGAATGTCAACCACGTAGAGAGGTTTACTTTCCTCGGCAGTGATATTCATGTCTCTGGTGACTCTTCCTACGAACTCAGTAGACAGATTAGGAGAGCATGGGGGGTCATGAGGTCGCTGGAAAGGGGTGTGTGGCGCTCCCAATGTCTATGCAAAAAGACGAAGATCCAGGTCTTTAGAGTTCTGGTGCTTCCTGTTTCTGCTATATGGTTGTGAGACACGGACGTTATCCAGATATCTGAGACGACGACACAACTCCCTCGATACTGTGTCTCTTCAGAGAATCCTTGGGTACTGCTGGTTTGACTTTATGTTGATCAAGCAGCTGCTCACAGAGTCCTGAATGAGGCACATTACCTGCATTTTGAGGGAGCATCAGTTACAGCACTATGGCCATGTAGCACGATTTCCTGAGGGTGATCTGGCGTGCAGAATCCTCATTGTTGAGGACCCTAGTGGCTGGACCAAGCCAAGGGGATGCCCACCCAACACCTGGCTGTGGCAGATCAAAGGTTATTTGGTGTCCCCCGGGGGGTTTCCATCCAGGATCCTGAACTGTTTCATCGTGTGGTGAGTGCGGCAACACATTGTACCACTGTACACTCTTCAACTAGACCAGACCTATCATGCTCAAAGAGCAAGTTTTTTCCAGTAAGTCATTGACCTAGAGGCACGCAATAATTAATTCAAATCTGTTTAAATTTCTCAACCATCATTATTCCGTCATCATTTTTCCGAATCTCTACACTGTTAATGCACCCCCAAACCATGACAAAGCCACCACCAAGTTTCACAGAAAGGTCCAGGCAGCCTTCAGTAGCTCTTCTACCTACATACCCACAACTTTGTGAGTAAATAACATCAAATTTGTACTTTTCAATCCAGAAGGTTTCCTTTCCCTGGTTGTTGCCCCATACTTCATGGTTTTTGCAGAAATCTCTTCTGCTTGTTGCCTTTCCACATACTGTAAATGGTTTCTTAGCTACAGTATGCCCCACAAGACCACTTCTTTAAAGATTTCTTTGCACACTTAAAAGTGTGTCTTTTGGAGTCCAATAGCCCTGTCAGATGTTGAACAAGCACTTCACTGAATCTCGTTCTGGTCACCAGATGCAGATTTTTGGGTCTTCCAGAGAGATATTTAAATTTTTATTTTCTTCCAAAGAGAATATTTTTAGATATGCATATTCCAAACTTACATAGGTGTCACAAGCTGATGTCCAGCCTTGCAATGTCATCCAATTATGTGACTGGTAACGGAAATCATACTACACACAATATGAATACGGATATTGGGAACTCAGAGTGCTCATGGCAAACAACAATGCAAGACAGCACCAGAGTGACATTACCATAAAAACTGTAAAAAATAAAAAATATCCAAAAAATTAAACGAACAGTAGGGCGGCACGGTGGCGCAGTGGTAGCGCTGCTGCCTCGCAGTTCGCTTTCCGGGTCCTCCCTGTGTGGAGTTTGCATGTTCTCCCCGTGTCTGTGTGGGTTTCCTCCGGGCACTCCGGTTTCCTCCACAATCCAAAGACATGCAGGTTAGGTGGATTGGCGATTCTAAATTGGCCCTAGTGTGTGTTTGTGTGTGTCCTGTGGTGGGTTGGCACCCTGCCCGGGATTGGTTCCTGCCTTGTGCCCTGTGTTGGCTGGGATTGGCTCCAGCAGACCCCCGTGACCCTGTATTCGGATTCAGTGGGTTAGAAAATGGATGGTATCCCAACAAACCAAACATTGAATTCTTCACAGTTACTGCCCAATTCCTGTATATTGTTTAATTGGTCCACCTAGTTCCTCTGATCACTACGTCAGTGATGAACATGTATTTATTTTATTGTATTAACTTATAATGCTTTGAGATACAATCGGCTGCACTACTTTTTTTCCAGTTGGAGCACAGGCAAGTGAGGTGACTTGCTTATGGTCAACAAAGTGTCAGTAGCGGGATTTGAATCCACACCCTCAGGGTTTGAAGTCCAAAATCTTAACCACTACATCATATTGCTTGATTTGAATCAGGTATGCTGCTGGTGAAATGACTGAGGTGTTTCAAAAGAAGTTTGGGAACCAAAGCTGTGCTGTTATACCATGTCAGAAGATATCAAGAAGGTTTTAGAAAACAGAAGACATTTTTGGTACGTTTTATTATATAAATATTAATTTCTATTAATTTCATGAATGCGTAGTTATTTCATGATCAAATAAACACTTCCCCATATGTAGATTTAAAAACAGTTTTACTGGGTGGCAGAACACTTTTGCTCTTTTTGCTTCGTACGTGTGTACGCGTGAGTTTTAAAATAATACGCTACATATGTATCTATTAAGAAAAGGAAATTCTGTGCCCAGTAAAGTTTGTAGATGAATGAGCGGAAGCGTACAGAAGGTGCAGAGACACACAACCACATTCATATTATCATTACAAGTGAACTGAGTTCAGCAGATCCACACGTCACTCGCCGGACTGTCCCGCCCATCAGAGTACCGCCCCCTCACTGCCCCTTCCAAAACACATTCTAAATAGCTCGTTCAATAAAGCAGCTGCTAGTCACTGATCAGAAAGAAGGACCGCTGGAAACGGTAAGTTGTACTCTTAAGTGTTCTGTTAGAATGCATTACAGTACTCTTTCTTCTAAAACCGACAATTCGATAAAGTTCAACACCGCTGTTGCACTCTGCACTTTGATCTTCACCATTTATTATCGTGTTTTTGATGAGAATTACAGGTGTGCGCTTGCGCTATCCTTTGATTTTTATGACCTTTCCAAAAGATGGAAGATTGTCTGTTTATTAACTTTAATGCCTCATATAATAATAATAATATAATAGTATATTTAACTCAATTATCTGAAATGTTTTCGAAGATTAAAGAATTACACAATAATGTAAGTTGGCGCGACCGCACAGGTGTATTCGTGGTTTGTCGCAGGGCATACTGTGTTCTTTGTGGTTTTAAGTGAAGCGGCACAGAGCAGAGGGCAGTGCTGTGGCTTTACGGATCCAGAGCAACGGCGTTCAGTGTGTTCTCCTCTTGTGTCTGGGTGTCCCGTTTCACCGACAAAAACAGGCACATCAGTATAAATAAAATATACAGTATACGTGTGAGTCAGCCCTGATATAGACGTACGTCTTGTGCTTTGCTATGCCTGCCTTGAGCCTACTACGGCAGGGATAGATTCCAACCCACCGTTGACTCTGGCTTGGATTAAGTGGAATTGAGAGCGCTATGGCACTGGAGAACCGTATACTTCTGCACTGTCTTTGATTTCATAGTTAATCTTAACATCTGTCGGGTGTTTGAAGCCTCTTAACGGCCGCACTGTCAGCAGCGCCATGATTAAGAGATGCCCGCGCTTTACGGCGGGATTCTTTTTATTTTTATTGGAAAAGTGAGTTGGAGTTCTGTGTTTTTCTAGTCGCACATGTTAACCTTCTGTCGGGCAGCAGAAAGGCACTGCGGGTCTCTACCGAGTGATGTCAACTCTGAAACTGACGCCAGGCGGTCATGGAGGTTTCAAAAATGAACAACTGTTTAACGTGGTTTAGAACATGCAGAAAAAATATATACTTGTTATTTACTTTGTGGTCATTGGGGCAGGTTTCATATTGCGGTAAAATGTAATTCGAAGCTTAAAGATGTTATCTTAATGAACAGTTGATGGGATTTTAGGAGGCAAGATGAGGCGAAGCGGTCAGTTTGTTTCTGTTAATATTTAGTGTTAAAAGTGACTGTTTTGGTTTTCTCTTTTGTTGTTGTTGCCAAAAATTGCTTTGGACGTAAACAAAAGTAAATTATCCATTATGCTATAAGATCACATTGCGAAAATATTTGTGTTTGTCTGTTAAATATTATTTGGTGTGCCACCATACTTTTTGCTGTCATACACTTCAATCGAAAAGACCCAGTTATGAAGATGTGCCCCGTGGAATTCAGCCCTCCATAACTTTTTTACTTACAACTATAAAAAGGCATATTTACCGTACGAGGAACGGCACAGAACTTTCTTAGAATCTGAAGAGTCTTTGTAACACTGTCGTAAAACAAAACAAGCAGATCTTCTGCTAACCTTGCCAGTGTTTCGCTATGGCAGAACAGTACTTCATACTGGAGTCCCTGTTCACCATGGCTTTCCAAACTGGGTCGATCTTGATATTGATATGAAACATGTCTTAAAGGCATGAACTATCTGATTCTTTGATTGATCTGTGATTTATGGAAATAAAAAAATCTAAATTCTCATACTTGTTTAATTTAGTTCACGGTCCCGGTAGCGCTGAGTGCTGGACAATAAAGAGCACTCTTAAAAATAAAGGTGCCAGAGTGCATGCGTATTCAGAGCGATGCCACCATTTTTTGGTTCCCAAAAGACTCCTCCACATTAAGGTTTCAGAAGCAACTTTGTATTTTCTTAAATCCATAACAGATTCCATAGAAATGATGGTAACAAATTTGTGAAATACCACTGGGTCCTAGTTTTCAAAGGACTCTTCCTGCATACGTACAGCAACACAGGCTATAGGTTTTCTTAATCTCGTATGTCCTGCTAATTATAGTCTAGATTTTTTTTCTTCTGCATACTAGAAAGTTTATAAAAGCACAAAGAACCAAATTCACGGGCAAAGAACCCGTCCCAGAATGAAACATAAAATACCTTTGAACAATCTGGAGTTTTAAGAGTGTAGTCCATCATAGTGTACGATAAATTGCCATTAAAAGGAAAAGGATTAGAACATTTATATAAAATTGCAATAAACTAAAATGTGACCTTTTCTTGCATTTTCAATGTTATTAAGTGGGCAAACATTTCCGAGTTAAAGAATTTAAGATTAAAAAAAAAAACTTGGTGGTCAGGAAGAGAGAAAAAAAAACTTTCGATTGTTTCATGACTTGAAGCTAATTCCATTTTTTTGGGAAAAGATCGGCATGTCCGTCTATTGTGATTACAGAAGTAAATTGTTAAAAAGAATACGATGATTTCAGATCGCAATCACCCAACCAATGTCACAACTATGGGTATGTAAGGAATGCAATTGTCTTGGGGATCAGACCCAAACAATACCGCCAAATAAATTATGAAAAGACCTCGTTCTACCCAAACCCGACGTGAAGTATATTTTCAATGCGTTAGGAGGAATCGATAGCCTAAACGTTACTCTTGTATCCTGTCAAGCAACGGTCCTGCATTCGTTCATTCTTTTTAAAAACATCGAATATTCCAGCAGTAGTGCATGGGGGGGTTAAAGTAAGGAAGAGTTCTGGACTGAGCGCTCTCACGCACATGCGCACCAAGACACACTTGATGATAACTTTTAAAGTCGACAACTAACCTCATTTATAATCGGGGGTTCCCGATCAAAAACAGCCACGCAGATAATGGTAAACCGATAGTCAGGAGCGTCACTGAACGGTCATGCAGTCTTTCATGTAATACAACGTCATATTGATACATTTAACATTCACAAAGCGTTCAACCGGGTTTAAAAGTGTACAACAGCATATACATTTAACACAAATGAAAACTGGACGCGAATAATGGAACATTAAAAAAGAATATTTAAAAAAATGCAATGCACATGCGGGGACGTCGTTAGCTTTAGTACTTATTAGGGACATGGCCATCTTCTGTTAAAGCCTTTTGACAATTTATTTGGGATCTTCTTTGGCGTTTCTCGACCTCACCGATTGTAGGGTCCCACTTGAAGTAGACCACGCATAACGGCAGGTAAGGGAGGCAGTTGGGTGTGTCTCAGAAGATCAGGTGGGGGTGTCTCAGAAGATCGGGGCTGGATATAACGTTTTCAGCCCGTCTTTCTAAAAAATAGACAGCGGAAGTGAAAGTGGTGATGCATTTTGTTGGAGATCGCAGTTCAGTGATTATATAGTCCTTGTGCAACATCCGTTGAAAGTTTACTTGAATCGGAGGTCAAGCAGGAGGGAGACAGAGAGGAGGCTAGGAATTCAAGCAATTGCAGACAACACTGAAAAAATAGTTTCTATTAAATTGAAATAAATAGATCTACACATTTGTTTTGTAATAGAAATAACATTCTTATCTCTTGTTATTAAAACGCGTCTTTTGAGAAATTAAGCCGTTGTTTATTCTGTTATTAGAGCTCCAGGTAGTTCAAAACTCTGCTACAAGTGTCCTGACACAGACCTACAACAGCGAGCACATAGCAGCCATACTGCTCCATCTCCACTGGCTCCCGTGTCTTGTAGGACTGAATACAAAATTATATTACTGTATAGCGCCCAGAATTTGGAACAACTTCCCTAAATTAATGAGATCAGGTGACTCAATGAATTGTTTTTAAAAACTATTTAAAACTCGTTTGTTCAAATATGCATTTCTATAACGTACCCTTATATTCTCAAGTTTCTTGTCCAGGTGCTGAAGATGATTTGCACTTAAATCGCAAATTATGTTATTTGTTCAGGGTTTTCTTGTAGTATTTTGCACACACACACACACACACACACACATATATATATGGCCTGCGCCACCACCACCTACTCAAAGCATCATGATGCTCCAACATTGATGGACTGAAAGCCAGAAGTCTACGTGACCATCATCATCAGGTCCTTCCATGAAAACCCTAAATACAAAGAGGACTGTTTGACTTATGTTAGGTAGATTGCCCAGAGGGGACTGGGCGGTCTCTTGGTCCGGAACCCCTACAGATTTTATTTTTTTCTCCAGCCTTTGGAGTTTTTTTTTGTTTTTTCTGTCCACCCTGGCCATCGGACCTTACTCTTATTCTATGTTAATTAATGTTGACTTATGTTTATTTTTATTGTGTCTTCTATTTTTCTATTCATTTTGTAAAGCACTTTGAGCTACATTTTTTTGTATGAATATGTGCTATATAAATAAATGTTGATTGATTGATTGATATATATATATATATATATATACACACACAGTATAGTATATATATGCACATACATATATATATATATGTATATATATATATATATATTCTGGTTTATTGTCTTTTATTCTAATTCAAATCTTTTTGAAGCTCTCTGAGCATGGAAAAGCTGCCAAATAAATAAAATATATAATTAGTATGTAGTATTGTTAGATCAACCTATGCAATTGTGTTCTCTATTTCCATTTAACTGAATTAAATTACTCTAAAACAAATGCCATGAGCTAATATACGAGTTCATGTGTGCAATCACCAATTATAAGGTTAAAAAGACACACCCAATCAAGTCTTTATTATATGCAAATGTCTTTCATTTTAATTTTTCTGAGCTTTCCTCCACCCATGTGGTAATACTTTCCAGCCCACGAAAGCCAACTTGAAGAAGCAGGACAGCTACATAACCAATAACAGCAGATGGTATCATTATTAAATTAGCATGCCATCTTCACATGAACCATGCATGCATGCTCTTGTGATATATTTTGGAAAAATAAAATAAATAATGGGGCGGCATGGTGGCGCAGTGGTAGCGCTGCTGCCATGCAGTTAGGAGACCCGGGTTCACTCCCTGCATGGAGTTTGCATGTTCTCCCCGTGTCTGCGTGGGTTTCCTCCGGGTACTCCGGTTTCCTCCCACAGTCCAAAGACATGCAGGTTTGGTGCATTAGCGATTCTAAATTGTCCCTGGTGTGTGAGTGTGAGTGTGTGTGTGCCCTGTGGTGGGCTGGTGCCCCGCCTGGGGTTTGTTTCCTGCCTTGCGCCCTGTATTGGCTGGGATTGGCTCCAGCAGACCCCCATGACCTTGTAGTTAGGATATAGCGGGTTGCATAATGGATGGATGGAAAATAAATAACTAAACAAATAAACAAATAAATATAATATGTGAAATGTAACAAATAATTAACACCATTAAATGTGAGTATAAATAATTATATGTGTAATGAAATATTCTTTTTGTTGATCATTTCTTAATGTATTCGTTATTTCTTCATTTCAGCCATAAGGGACACAATATGAAATAAGCCTTGAAATGGAAACTGTCACTTTTACTTATCAAAGCTGAGAGGGTGGGTTCTAGTGAATAATGTGTTTTGATTGGTGGATGGTCAGTAGAGTGGACGTCCTTTAGCCAACAAGTGCCACATTTAGAGCAGAAACTTCAGGTGCAAACTTTAAATGATGGATTTGTACTTTCTTGAATTAAAGTAGTAGCTTCACACAGTAGGTTTGGGCAATTTTTTATTGCATTCATGACATGCTCACTCACAAGTTCGAACGTGCACATTAGCCGCAGTATTCCCAAGTCAAATAAAGCACATATGTCCACTCTGAGGATGATTTTGCCCATCCTCTCAACCTTGACAAGCTAAGACTGGGCAGATCTACCATCAGGCATTGTGGTTGCACGCTCAGGAGCCCTTGATGGCAAAGGGCCTTCTCACCAATACTCACACTTAATGCACTACTGCTTGTTGTTTAAATGACTGGGTGTCCATGGGCTGGATGGTTAAAAGTATGATCAAATTTCTCTTTAGGAGCTCAGTCGCCCAGGTGCCAGTTTCTATTTTAGAAGTTATTTCATGCTACATGCAGTGCCACTAAAACAAAAAAATTAAGAAATAATTGAATAAAAGCAAAGAAATCAGAAACAAAAATATATTTTCTGACATGTTTAACTATTCATATGCCCATTTTATTTTGTTATTTAGTTATTGTCACATTTCACAGAACATTTTTTGTTGGACTATTTATATATTCATTTATTTTCTAGCTGTTCTACTTCAAATCCAAGTAATCAATGTAAACCTAAGTGTTAATATTTGCTGTGCACCGTCTGTTGCAATGTATTTTGTAATGCATGTAATAATACAATGTGTTGCCTTTGTCATTCCAACAGATGCCGCATCACACCCATTTATATTGTTGTAATAAAAGTAAGTGCATCACATAGCAATGCATTATATTACTACAAATGTCTGTGATGTGCAACCGGACACACAGACAGGTGTACAGACACTTAGACACTTGTCCTTTTATTGAGCTGGATTTTCTCTCAAATATTCCTCCATATGTAATAGATTTTCCAGATTACTGTGGACACACAAGCCTAAAACCATTTTCGTAACTATACACATTTGGCAATTAAAAATACTTTTATGTACAAAGTCTTGCCTTTCGTTTGACGTTGTGCAAACAAGTGGAGATCCCCAAAATACTTTGCAATACCTTTATCAAGAAAAAAAGAGGCCCCCTTATGCAAATCAGGCATTTTTCCCATGAAAAATAACCCAAAAATTGCACAAACATTCTGGAAAACACCCCAAACAAATCACAAAATGTTTTAAAAAATCACCCGATTGGGGTAACCTGCCCCCTTGGTGACATCTGATGCTGTAATGTGAATAATGATTAAATATCATTTGTTTTCTTTGTTTCAACATAAATGAACTGATTTATTTACGACATCCAACAAAATGATCTTAAATGTGCTAGAAATAGAAACACAGAACATACAAACTTGCTCATATTCATTTGAATCTGCATAAAGTCACTGTGTAATCTTACAATTTCTCAACATTTTTTTTAAGTTTAAAACATGTCAGCTTTGAGTCAAAACGACGTATTTGGGTAATAGTAACATGCTTTAAAATATTTACGATATAAATGAAAGAAATCCATTTAAGTTGTTTCTAAATTATACTTGTAAATGTGACATCTGAAAAGAAAAATTATTCAGTTCTACTAGAAAAGGATTCCCGAGTTCTTAAAGCATGCTAATTCTGAGTGAATTTATATTAGCTGTATAGTAACAAGATTACCTAAGAATCTGTTTTTTTTCTTTGAGTGAAGCATTACACGTGTTTTACATTTTTTTTCTTTATCCATCTGTCCATTTTCCAAACCCAATTATCCCAAGCAGGGTCACAGGGAAAATCTCAGTGAGCACTGGGTGTCAGTCCATCAGAGGGTGCTTTTCTTCTTTATAATGCTACAAATAAGGGAAGATATGACCATGTAAGGTCCACTCATGTACTCCACACTACAAATACCAAACCAACAATCAACTAACACTAACACAGTTTGAGTAATGCTAAACTTTAAAGGATGTTTGCAACTACGTCTCTTCTTTCATATTAACTCCATCCATCCACAACCGGTTCATCTTTAAACCTGCTTGTCCAGTTTACATTTTCAAGGTGGGCTCCAGTTGCATTGAGTTCAGTTCCAACACAGGAAAAAGTATTTGTTCTCTGAGCTAATTTAGCTAAACTGTATGTTTTTGGGATATAAAAGAAGAAGAAAAAACACACAAGACATAGGAAGACATGTAAACTCCACATATGACCAGAGCAGACAGCTGCAAAACTAAACTCTGTGCTACTCTGCATGATAAATGTCCTCCAGGATTATTTCCAAAGTACATGACACCTATATCCTCTAGGCATTAAAGCCTCATGCAAAGTCTACATTCATGAGTAACCAAATATCAATATTTATTTTGTATTTCAGCAGAGAATTCAATCAATCACAAGGTGCTTTACAATACAAACATGAATAAATTTTATGTGGGAGGAGGCTTTGAATAAAATTAACATAATAAAATACAAATACTAATGGAAAAAAGCTGGGTATAAAAATGTATATAGGAATCATTCATGTGCCCATAAGCAGTCTGGCCATATGCTATTATTTGGGTTGCACAGAAATGAATAATTACAGTGAATAATTACAGTGGTTTTCGCCTGCTGGTCAACACCGTTGGCTCATCCACAAAATGAACAAATCTTTGTGAAATGGCGACTCTGCTGAAGGGGTTAGCTATTTTTTTAAGCCCTAAGTGAAAAAACTGCATCTGTTCCAAATTTGGTGCAGTTTAGACATACGTCATGGTCTTCCCTTTGAGATCTTTGGTTTCAAACAACTTCATTAACTATGCAACCATGATTAGCAAAATTGAAAAAGAAAACAACAAATAGTACAGTGCAGATTGACTGATTTACGGTCAGCCCAACAAAGGTGTTGGATGCTAAGTACTGCTTTCTACAGCCCAGAGGTTTAGTTGTGAACATACTCTAGTTGGATAACCAGCAGGAGACCAAGAGTACAGGATAAGATGAGAATGCTCCATCATCAGTGGAGTCCCTCAGGGGTCTGTCCTTGGATCAGACTTTTTCTGATTAATATTAATGACATGGATTCTGGTACAGTTAGTAAACTTGTCAATACTGCAGAAGATGCTAAAATTGGAGGGATTGCAGACAATGAGGAGGCAGCAAAAAGAATTCAAAAAGACCTGGACAAGCTTCATAACTGGGCAAACACCTGGAAAATGAAGTTTAATGAAGAAGAGTGCAAAGTGCTACAATTTGGCAAAAGGGACATCGATTATAAATGCAAGATGGGAGACACTGAACCATAGGAACCACCCTCTGAAAAGGATTTAGGGGTTTATGTTGACACAATATTTTCATTGACTAAGCAATGTACAGAAGTGATTAAAAAGGCAAATAAAATGTTAGGTTATATCATACAAATAAGGGATGTTATGCTCAAACTATATAATGCTCTAGTGAGACAACATCTGGAGTATTGTGTGCAGTTCTGGTCACCACTGTAAGAGAAAGACATAACAGCACTTGAAGCTGGGCAGAGATAGGCAACCAGGAACATCCCAGGACTTAAGGACATGTCCTACTCTGACAGACTCAGAGGATTAAATCTGTTTAGCTTCCAGCAGAGGTGGCTGCTTCAAGTCATGTCTTCAAAATCCTTAAAGGTCTTGATAAAGTGGATCCAGCAAAATTCTTTCAGCTTAAGGGTGAATCATGTACTCGAGGACATCAGTGGAAATTAAACAGAAGCGCATTTAAGTCTGAACACAGGGAGCACTTCTTTATGTAAAGAGTTGTGAGACTCTGGAACAAACAACTGAGTCATGGAGTTGAAGCAGAAACCCTGACAAAATTTAATAAGGACCTGGGTGAGATATTAGGACATCTTAGCTATTAGCTAAACAAACAAGCTTGACAGACTGAATGGTCTCCTCCCGTTTGTTCTTAGGTACTGCATGAAAAGCATTGGTGCTGTAATGATGACAGGCAGCAAGGACTGTCAAATTCCAAGGCATTTGAGTCAGAAACCTTATGCAGTCGCAGTAATTGCTTTGTTTTTATCGCAGCAGAGACCTGAAAATGAATGAACACCCGTTTTTTACATCTTGAAAACTTCAAAGGTCACACAAGTGGAGACCCCCCACCCCAACTCTGTTAGATGAGTAGTGCTGATGTTCCTTACCACATGAGCTTTACTACAGCCTTTATTTTTTACTCATGTTCCTCAATCTTTACATAGTTGTGGTGGCATCACTAACATTCCATTTTCAATATTTTGGCTAAGTGGATAAGGTGTAAACAATGAGGCTTCAAGTGTGATAGGTAGCAGAAGAGTTCTGCTTTATTGCCTTAGGGTGGGTGCAGCACATACCAATTACAAAGGCATTATGAAAACAGATTTCCTAAGACTGAGCACTTTTCAAATGTTTAACAAAAAGATGTTAACATCTTGGAAGAAATGCAATGTCTTTAACTCTATTATTAGTCAGTTTAAAGCCTCATTCCTTGTGATCATAAGGCCATGTCCTTAATACATCCAAAATCTTAAAGGGGCCCTTTAAAATATGTCAATCAATGCAGTGCACTTAAAAAATGTGAAGTACCAGTAAATTGCATGGTTATCATAATTTTTAATCGAGGTCCATCTGGGGTGGAGGATGCTATTTGCTGTGAAAGGCACTACATAAAATGAATATATAACATCCATTGTTAGATCTGCTTTATCCTGAGTAGAGTTGTGGAGAAGCTGGAGCTTATCTAGCAAACATAGGGAGCAACGCAGGAACAATTCCTGGACATGCAGCCCATTGTGATCACACACAGGGTCGGATTAAGATGAAATTGGGCCTGATACTGCAGCGCTAAAAAGGCCTATTTTTTTCTCTGCATTGGTGCATGTGTATTCAACACTCATCGTACATACAGTACGCACTCAGACCGACCAAGGAGCCTTAATTGCTTGAGACATAACCAGCCAGCCTTTATTGAACATGAATAATAATAACGACGTAGTATCGGAACAACTCAAGATTAACATCAAACTATGTAACGTCAACATTCAATAGCAATTGTCTGAAAAGTGCACTTAATGCAGAAAACCTAACAATGAAATACACAAAATTTCACAATTCTATTACGAAACTGAGTAAGAAAAAATAAATATGCAGAGACATTGGGTCAAAGTGACTCAGTTCAGGCTCTTGAGGGTAAAAATTTGTCCACGATTTAAATTTCATAATAGACCAGAATCCTGTCGAGGATTTTAAAAATTCTAAACATCCATGCCGGGCCCATGGGCCGGCTTTTAGTTTTACCTTTACAGATAAACATTTAAATAGCCATCGATTTTTACTGTACAACTAACTTTCAAAGTGAAAAATTTACTACGTGGCACGTACCGAACAATAATAAAGTAATAAGAATCCCCAAGATATTGCAAAAAACGCAGCTAAATTACTAAATAAACTGTTTAACGTAAAATTGATAGCATTAACTTGAAATCTTCGGTTAACAATAAACACAACGTTTGTTACGCCACAGCGCAAAGAACAATAGTAACTGTATAATAAGTAAAGCTGTGTCTAGGCGTCCGAAAGTTGGACTCCAAATTTCATTCTAAGAATTATTTTGAGGTTAATATAGCAAAGGAAAATAGTTCAGTTTCTGGAAAATTCTCGTCTGTTTTCATTTGGGCCTATTTCAGGAATGGGCCTAATGCTGCAGCATCAATAGCACCCACCTTAATCCGGCCCTGAACATGCACATCACACTCACACAGTAGGGGCCAATTTAGCATCACCAGTCCACCTAACCTGCATGTGTTTGAGCTGTTGGAAGAAAGATGGAGCACCAGAGGAAACACACAGGGAAAACATGCAAACACCACACAGGGATGAGACGGCACACCAACTCTGGTCTCCAAGGCTATCATTGCGCCCCACAACATGACATATTATAACATAACATAATACATAGTTTGCATGCTTAATTTACCATTTAAATAGTCACAGAGATTCATTTTTAGGTTGAATGACATGCCTTTCTTTATGTTCCGTTATTTAGTATTGCTTCATTTAGTTTTTCAGGGTGTTTCACTTAACACTTGGTATTGCTTTTCTAGGACCCTTTAAGAATACTTAGTGTAACTTAAGACTAATACAGATACATTATTAGGAATAAATAAGAACTGCAATAATAATATCCACTATTAAAAATAAAGGTGCCAGAGTGGTTCTTCAAAGTAAAGCCACAGAGGAATCAATTTTGGTTCTCATAAGACGCCTCGACAAGAAGGTTTCAGAAAGAACATGAAAAACATAAACATGAACAGAATGATAAAATATTTGTGAAATAACAATGGGTCAGGATTTTAAAAGCATTGGTCCAATGACACAGGGTAATAGCCTACCATGCATTAAAGATGTCAGTAAGTTTTTGCAAGCCCCGCTCCCAAAAAACAACTCCAAATGCAAAGGACCCTTCCCAGAATGAAATGGTTCTTTGTCAAGCAAAGGTTGAACGAGGAACCACAAAACCCGGTAAAGAACCATAAAGTGCTATTAAAGAAACAGGATTTGTAAAAGTGTGCATAATAATAAAGATAACAAATGGAATGGTGACAGAAAGTTTGCAAGCGATTATGAGGTTTGAGAAAACAATAATAATAGTGTAGGTACTGCACAGAAAACAATATAATAGGATGTAGAATTATAAGAAATAATTTTCAGTAGCATGTTGGTTAGTGCTGTTTGTTCACAGCTCCAGGACCTTCCACTGTCTTTGTGTAGTTTTCATGTTTCCCTTATGTCTGCCTATTCTTTGTTTGGCTACTCGAACTTCTTCCACAGGCCACAAACATGCAAGAAAGATCATCTCAAAATTCACCATGTGGTGTGAAGTGCATAGCATACTCTGCAATAGAATGATTCCCTGTCCAGTGCTAGTTCCTTTCTTGCTTCCAGTGCTGCCAGGACATGGCCTTCCTTAACCCTGTACTGGAATAATTGAGTGTGGAAAAAGTACTGAAGTATTTAAAATAGATGAATAAATGCATGAGTGAGGGTGTTTTGTGTTGGATTGAGCTTTTTGCCCCAGGCTAGTGGGATATAAATTCACTTTTTGTAACTTTGTCCAGCACTGTATAAATTCAGAAAATGTGCTCTACTAGTCACGTGCATGATTATCATTGGGGGACAATTCAGCTTGGTGGCACGGTGGCGCAGTGGTAGCGCTGCTGCCGCGCAGTAAGGAGACCCGGGTTCGCTTCCCGGGACCTCCCTGCGTGGAGTTTGCAAGTTCTCCCCGTGTCTGTGTGGGTTTACTCCAACAGTCCAAAGACATACAGGTTAGGTGGATTGGCAATTCTAAATTGTGCTTGGTGTACAGTGTGTGTGTAAGCACCCTACCGGACGGTTGTTTCTTGCCTTGCGCCCTGTGTTGGCTGGGATTGGCTCCTGTGACCCTATAGTTAGGATATAGTGGGTTAGATAATGGATGGATGGACAATTCAGCTTGTAGTTTCTGAGTGTGGTGAAGGTCCAGCTTAAGGCAGGAGACCATTCCTTATGAAAAGCAAATGGATCGTTATTTTCAGATTTGCACTTATATGTAAGACTGGTTATTCCCTGCAGCTCCACCCGCATAGTAGTGAAACAGGACAAACTTTAAAAATCAATACACAAAAACATATCGCTAGTTAAGTGGAGGCAGACTGACTCCCCACTCCTGACATCATGCTTCTGCCTCTCCTTAACCCGCAACCTCTGTCTCAAATTATCGCAAATATATCGCTCCTGCAAGCAAACTATGATTCTTAGCGCGATGAGAGAAGTCACAAAATCAACTGGAATGTTCAAGCTAATTCTAGAAAAAAACTCAATCTAAATCCATTAAGTAGTTCTCTTATTCACTAGCAAAGCGGATGTAAGATATGTTCCGAGGCTGGCATGTGAGTGAGGAGGGCTCTGCCCTCCTCTTCTCGGACTGCTGCGTGTCTCTCAGATTCATGCAAATAAATTGGTACCACAAGCGAACTATGATACATAACACAATGAGAGAAGTCACAAAGTCAACCTGAATGTTCAAGCAAATTATAGAAAAAACCCATTAAGTAGTTCTCTCATGAAAAGCGGTCAGACAGACAGACAAACAGACATTGGATTTTATATATAGAGAGATTTGTGCCATACTGACATATTACATAATATTCGATGCATAGAAAGTTCCAGCAGCTTACTAATGTGTCAATTTAGTAAAATGTCTCCAAGGCAGAGTGGTGGCTCCGAGGCTAGGGATTTGCACTGATAATCAGAAGGTTGCCAGTTCGAATCCTGTAAACACCAGCAAGGCCCTTAACCTACAATTGCTCTGTCCTGGGTATGATGTTAATCTGCATCCAGCCCTGCTGTAGGCCCTCCAACCTGCAAGGAAAAACCTGGGGGATGGTGGCAGAACTGGCACTCCGGCCACCATAAAAAAACCTCACACTGGTTCCATTCCATCTGAACTTGTGTTGTGCTGAGGTGTCACCTGTTGCATGGCTACACTCGGGTCCCAATCTGGTTCGTCATGTGGTGGGTGTGACAATGCGCTGTATCAGCTTGTGCTCCTAACCTCTCTCTCTCCTCTCTTGCAAAAGTAAACTATTCAAAAGTTTTACAAAAGGTAAAACTCACCCGAATGTGTTTTTTTAATGTTACTTACCTCATATGTTTTGTAGTAATGACAAAAAAATGTAATCTTGTATTTTCATGGAGAACAGAGATAAAAAAAAATTGTGATAGAATGGTGCGCTATGGTGGCCAACGCTGGACCATAGCAAACAATCTCAAAAACGTCCATGAAAAAAAAACCTTTCGTTACTCATGTTGCATAATCCACATACCTGTTATCCAGTCATATGCACGCATTATGCAAAACTCATACATTATTTTGATAAAATGCTGTTAAAAAATGCTTCCATAAAAAAAAATGTGCCTGGCATAAACAGGAAATACAATATGCATGGGACTGAGCTTTTGAACTGAAGATCTGCCTGTTCCTCTCATTCGCTGGTCAAGAGTCCTGTCTTCATGTTTTATGGTAAAGGCTTTATTACAGCTAAGTCTGGTCACTGTCCTGTTCCACTGACAGACTGAGAAGATCGTTCCTCCCCCACACTATGCAACTCTTCAATTCCACCCGGGGGAGTAAATGCGAACATTAATTTTATTTTAATTCTTTTCATTTTTATTACTATTTAATTTAATATTGTTTCTTTGTATCAGTATACTGCTGCTGGATTATGTGAATTTCCCCTTGGGATTAATAAAGTATCTGTCTATCTATCTATCTATCTATCTATAAAGCTCTCCTAGTCATAGTCGGTTCAAACTCAGTTCAGTTTGTTTTTGTATTGCGCCCTTTTGTAGAGCACTGTGACAAGTTCTCCAGTAAAATGCAAAGATAGATCCCATGATTCTTTTAGCCCATACCATAACTTTATCGGTGACCGTTCTGCTATGTGTGCTTGTGTCATTGCAGGGTGCAGCGATCCCAATAATTTCAGCAGTTTTAACACAGCTGAATTAACAATTTACAAGTACCTGCTTGCTCATCCTGCCGTCTTTGTGCACTTATACCTTTTGAAATGAAGATATCATCTTGTTATTTGAATATTTGTTATTTGATTATTTGCCCCCTGCTCGCTTCTCCCGCAAACCCTTCCCATCCCCACCTTGGGCGCGCTACACTACAGCCACTTTGCGTCTCTGCCGCTCGCGTTGTCAAGGGTTGGGGGGGGGACGGGGGCTGACCGCACACTGAAGAGATGCAGTCTGATCAGCCTGCTGCTGCTTTGCTGCGTGTTCTGCTTGTCGTGTTGCGCGTCAATCATTTAAACGCCTGTACAGCAGCTGTCCTTTTGTCTCACGTGACGTTAAAGTGTCTCTTGTGGGACATCAAATTGTCTCCCGAGAAGATCACGTATCGTCTCCTTCCAAACCTTCCAAGATTTTTTTTTTTATAATAGAGAGAGTTCACCAAATATTATGTCTAATTCATAATATAATTCACCTATGTGAATGGCCTAGGTCAATGATTCAGGAAATTAACATGTAGAAAAGGGAAAGCCCTATGCAAACTTGAAAGGAGGGCATGTTGTTTGAGAATACATGAAACCTTGATTTTTATTTAAATATAGCTGTAAAAATTGCATAGTTAAGATGCAAAAACAAGTTTTTTAAATAGATTTGGAATGTAAACAGCTGCAGGTGAGTGCCATGTGCAGACTCAAACAAGTTAGCCATACACAGTCTGATTGACTTTCATGAAGCATGAATTGCAGACTCGCCTTTCCTAGAAGCAAACATTCCACCCATCTCAGCAAACTAAAATGGGTGAGGTGCCTCCCTGAGCAGCTTGTTTTTACAAATTATTTTAAAAAACATACATGGCATTACATAACTGTTGGCCTTCAGTATTATAGTACAGGGTAGACCGTGGCATAATGCAATAGATGGCTTCTCTACCTTGTAAGTCCCACAATTTTCTAGTAGAGTTATCTTCTTGAAAAGCATGCTGTAACTGGCAAGTATGTTCTGCATAGCTAGAGTCAAGTAAGACACACAATAAAATATTAAGTAGGCATTAATATCTTAAGGCATACAATATAAAAAATTAAACGTTAACTCTGAAGGGAATAGCTCATATACTTTAACCAAAATATAATTTATGGAAGAAGGTAGAAAACACAGTGTCAAAGTGACTGTTTATGCACAGTGCATGACCCCCTAAAACCTTTACCTTCTAACCATCTTATCAGAGCACAAAATTCCACCAAAGACGTCTATCAGCTTCATTCAGCTGTGCTGTGCAAGACAAACTGTCCAAAGCAAGTGTTTGAAATGTATAGCGGCATAGTGGAGAACCTCACTGCTCCAGAGAGCTACAGCAGCAGCAATTATAGATATAATGAAAGCAGCTTTACAGTAATAATGGAGAAATTAAGAGACTTAAAGAAAAAAGAACGTGAACAATTCATTACAAAAGGTTTTCTAAGTGCATTTGCATATAATGTGAAAAGCACCAACTGTTACAGCCATGTCCATCATGTCCGTCTCTCTAACTGTCTTTCCACATTGAACAGCTCACCTCCCAGCGAACCAATTTTGGCAAAATTATTCACCATGGAAATTTGTTAGGAAAGTGGCATTTTTGCAGAGTTATATCAAATAGAGTGTGATGTATACATTTTTGAAATTACAAAGTCTTCCACTGAAAAGCATTGACAAATATCCAAATTCATGAATTTTGGATTAGTATACAGTATCAAATTTACCATCCGAGAGGTTACTTCATCTTGTACATTTTGTATATTTCATCCTTTTACACATTTGACAGACACTCCCAGCAAATTGGATCTCAAATGCAAGTTAGTGAAAGGCTGGGACAGGTGAGTGTGTGCAAGCTTCTTGTACTCCAGCTGCTTAAGGTGAGTTAACCGTAAAAGTAAAAACATTAAATGAATAATCAGTTAGGTAGAAAATAATGTAAGAGGAAAGCAATTATTTAAGTGTCATCCTATTAACATGTAGTGAACAAATAAGTGCTCAGTATTTATATTGGGTGGTGCACGAAAAACCAAACCATTTCCAACTCCAGCATTGATGTACGTTTCTTAGCCCGTACACGAAACAAAAGATATGCAATACAAAAGTCCAAATGCAATTGTGTGAAGGAGCCACATGCAATAAAATACATGTTTTTCCTTGTCGTCGTCCTTCAGTTCTTGGACACAAGTTATTCTGTACGGCTTCATTTGTACTAAGTGCACCACACATTGACAAGACCTGAACAAAACATTCACTTGTTGTCCAATTTATATGTCAATTTCCTAGGGCTTCTGGCCATCCGTTCCTGAATATCTGCTACGACCACAGGTGTACGAATGGATGGGGCCCAATTCTTTTTGCAGATTGCAACTGACCCAGTCTTACGCCACTTGTTCACCAACTTGTGAATACTGCTGTTTGCTGGTAGGTTTATGGCAGGAAACTTCTGTGCAAAAATGTCCCTCATTTCCTTGAAAGAACCAGTAGCCACATTAGCCTCCACTATTCCAATCCTTTGTTGCAGAGAATACATTTTCCGGATCTCTTTGATGCACGTCTGTACCCACTGGCTCACAGCTTCCTTACTAATGCACAGTTGGGGCTGCTGACCGCGTCGCGATCGCAGAGCCTCGTTGTCACAACGCCTTTATAATAGCTCGAGCCAGCCGGTCCGAGACTGTTTGGTTTTTCGTGCGCCACCCTGTATTATGCTATAACAGTCTCAGGTCTGCGTTATCTGCACATTTTCAATAATTTGGTATTTGTCTGGCTCAATAATCTGTTAGTAAAGTTTCAGACCTTCTCGTCCTCATGGTCTAAACTGGCCAACAATTTGACATTTAGACTTGAAACAGTTTTTAACTCTTTGGGTTTATCTCTAAAATGTAATGTTTAAAAATTTTGAACTGCAATTAAACATAGACTCTCCACAACCAACATGACAGCAGTCGATTTCCATCACTTGAATTGAACTCTGTTTTCTGTGGAAGCTTTTGAGCTGCCACAAGTCTATTTAGGCTACATTTTGAACTACATGACATTATAAAGTGCTGTTAAAAACACACACCTTTAATGTGGTCTACTAACACATGTAATTGCATTCTGTTATCACTGGTTTTTTTTTAATATGACTCAGAGTTACAAAAAACTTTAATAAACCAAAGTGTAATAACTGACAAAATTCAAAAAATGTTAAATGATATAACTTTCAAATTGGTTAACTAATGCAATCAAAATGAGAAAATAAGAATAACCTTTAATAAACAAATGCTCTGGTCAAATGGTGGGTGTGGATGCTGGAGACAATAAACCTCTAGGGGTCTAACACTGAAATGCCACCCAGCCCCTTCTGGGCATTCTGTTTACTTACAGTGTTTGGTTGACATTTTTATCCAAAGCAGCTTACAACATTTGAGATACAGTTGGTTATATGTCTTGTGTTTTTCCAATTAAAGCTCAGGAAGGTAAAGTGACTTGCTCATGGTCACACAGTATCTAAGTAGCATAGCTTTAGGGATGAAGCCCAAAGCCTCAATCGCTATACCACTCTGCCAGTCCTAGCATATATTAATGTGTGTCAGTGATCATTAATAATAATATGGGGGTATGATTTGGGTTCCATTGCTGGCCAGCTCACTGTCTGGGTAAAATCTACGTATTTCTCAGTGTCTAAGGAGCTTTTCTCCAGATATTCTGGTTTTCTTAATTCAACAAATATGTGTACTATGATAACTTATAGTAACCGTTATTTAATTATTTTCTTTGTGTCTGATACATAGTAAAACTTGGAACCTTAACAGCTTATGATAATGCATACTATTTAAAAGAAATATGTTGTAAAGGAGGATGGCACAGTGGATATTACTGCCACTTCACAGTCATGCATGGTCATTGTCCATGTGCAGTTTGCATGTTCTCCTTAGGACTGTATGGATTTTCCTCCTTAGGTTGATTGGCATTTTCCAGCTGACCCATTGTGTGTGTTGTTTGTGTGTGTGTAAGTGTGTGTGTGTGTGTGAGTAAGTAAAAGGACCATGTAATGGACTGGTGCCATGTCCAAACCTAGCACCCATCTCACCTGCACCTCAGAACAGCTAATCCACTTGAAGTTAAGCATGTTTGGACCTGACCAGTACTTGGATGGTAAGACTATCTAGGAAAAGCAAGAGTTACTGCTGGAAGAGGTGATACTAAGGCAATCAGGGGGCGCTTACATTGTGGTTTGTGTGTCAATCTCAATGCTCCTGGGCTGTGATGGGAACACTGTGCTGTAAAAATTGTGCAGTCCTTTGAATGTGACATAAAATGGAGGTTCTGACTCTATGTGGTCATAAAACATCCCAATGTCCTGGCTAAACTGCCCATCATGGCCTTGTCCATTTCAGCCCTCTAATCGTGTCATTTGTCTTACTGGCTATGTCTCTCATTTCTTCACCACCTAGTAGCTAATGTCTGGTGTGCATATTGGCACAAGAATGGATGAAATTACATCATTCAGGCGTTGTTGCTGGTTGAAGTTGTTCTTTTACTGTCTGTGTAATGCACTCTCAGTAGGTTATAAAAAGGTAACTATAAATGCATTTTTAATAATTATTAAATCATAGATAGATAGATAGATAGATAGATCTATATATATAGATACATACATACATATACAGTATATTATATATATATATATATATATATATATATATATATATATATATATATATATATATATATACTTACACTATGGTTTGAACAGAACACACACCAGAATGACTAATAAGAAAGAACATTTTAAAAGAAAGAAAACTTCTGACTTGGCTGCCCCAGACATTATGCAGGTGTATTGCTGATGGTATAAAGGAGCCGCCATTGCTTTTCTCGACATACTTCTATTGAATGATTCTTGGCTGAAAGTCCTCAGTGTAATGCGTCAGAGTGAGGATGTGCAGCGTTGTTCATAATGGCACCTGTTGTTAGTGACTGCAGGTGTCTGGTTGTTGTTCGCATGCAATTTCCACCTTTTCCCAGTGTGGTGTTCATTTCAAACAGGAGCATCTTTTGACAGGTTTACTGGGCTCCTACTGCTTGTGCGTTTGAGTAAAACCATCCAGGGAGTTTTCCTGCCTTGTGTTTTAAGCTGCCTTCATAGACCCCCTACTGTACTTTCCTTATATCCATGTACTGGAGAATTTGGATCAATGACCACTCCCAAACAAACCCCAAATCCTTATGGAGTTCACACCCTAACATTTTAAAATGAGAAACCATTGGGAATCAGTTAAGTGACTTTTTAATCTTTGCGCATGGCTAGATGAATGCTACCTAAAAAGAGGACTTCTGCATATAGTTCTTCTGGAAAATATTGCTGAAGGCACAAAGAATTGTATTTATAAGAAAAGTCTGGTTAAACTCGCAAACACATATAAATGAAGTGTGCAATCCAACCATGCGAAAAAGTTACTGTTCTTTTTCTGAAGTGAAAACAAAAATGAAAAAAAAAACAAACTTTTTTAGTTAGCTCAATGCAGCAGTGGTTTGTCTTTATGTTACCACAATGACTACAGACTTATTAATGTTAATTGAACGTTCTGCCTCAGAATAAAGATTTGCCAAAATCGTACTGCCAAACCGATCTTTTCTTGTATGAATTTAAACCAAAAGGAATTTCCCCACGCTATTTAAAGTAACAGAACTAGAGAAGCCACGTCTAGACCCAAAGGAAATAGCTGCGCAGTGACGCAGCTAACACGTGCGTTAATATTAAGTGAAATATGTGTGTCATCGTTGGGGGAAATGGTGTAATCCTGCAAAAATAGAAGTAACGATCACTTTACCTTAATTGGCAAAATGATGTCATGTTTGAGATTTCAAATAGGAACTGCTGACTCGGGAGTACGAGTCACACTGCAGTTAACTGGTAAATCATTAGCGGACCGTCTGCGGACTTTCACTGCTGTTCGCTTTTAGAAGCCCTGATTGCGATTCCCCAGTGCTGGATCGTTATTACAGAGTCTGTTTATTTAAAGTACTTTAAAGTAAAATGTTGCTGTTAAGTCGCTGCCAGTGACTATTTTGGGAACAAAACGATAATAAAGTTAATATGGGCAATTGCGGCGTCAAAGAGATGTATAGAGTCAGTTCATCTCTATGGTATATAATGCCCTTCAGATTAGAACCTTTTGCGACCAGCTGGCGCCACTTAAAGAGCTGGCTTCTTTCTCATGCGCGCCCTGATGGCAGGATAAGCTTCTCCCCTTGAGACCCCGTACTCAAATAACAAAACAAAAAACAAAACAGCTTTCCTCTAAAATCATAACGACCTACGTGTTAAGTTAATTAACAAGTCCAGACTGAACCCATGGCTGAATTATCATCAGGGTTACATGGGTGTATACGGCCTTGCACTAACGCACTGTTCACAAAATGGCCATCGGGTGTGTGCAGTGCAGGATTTACGTATAAGCTACACAAGCTATATCTTAGGGCCCCCGCCTTCTTGGGGGCCCCCAAAACAAATCATATTTGGCACTTACATAGAATATCTGGACTTATAAAGGGCCCATGTCTCAAATAGCTTAGGGCCTTATCAAGTCTAAATCCGGCCCTGGGTGTGTGCGACAGAACAATGCGTAATAAAAATTCAAAATTAAGCTCATCATAAATGTTATAATTGTGAACACTATTAAAAAAAATCTGGATCCGGACTTCAGAAGTGGGCGTCAGTCCCTGGAGAAGCCAGCTATTAAGTAGACCGTGAGCAGCATGTAAGGGAGGAGAGGACACAGCACTTAAAGGGCGCTGCAATCGGATTCGCCTCTCGGCATCTGGAGATCTTCGGCTCGCAGAGATCCGGGGCAATAATGTGGCATACGAATTGTTTCTGAGACGGAGCTGGGTGGCGTGCTAGAAAGGACAAGCAGCTGTGAGTGCATGGCGCTGCTAAAGACCTCAATACGGCGCTGAAGATGTCAACGGTCCTTTAGGGTCACTCACAGGCAATCGGCCTCAAGAGGCTAATTTCATTCCTCTGTTAACAGTCTAATTAGAATGTTTTCACCATGTCACAAAATTGAAAAGAAATGTAATTAAAACCAGATTACACCATTAATTTATGTTAATTTATTTATGTAATTTATGTTCATGGAAATCAACATGAAATATTAAGTCACTCTAATGTTTTTAAACACACACACATATATATATATATATATATATATATATATATATATATATATATATATATATATATGAAAACATCATTACTTGTATACTTCCTCTAGTTTTTGTCCCTGCTTAATTTTTGTGATCCAAACGTCGTTTGTCTACTTTTTGGTGTATCCCTATGAATCACACAACAGTTGTCCGCCATCACACTGACATCCCAACGTCCCTGGTACTGTACCTGATAACCTCCACCTGCTCTTCGCTCACCACCCCAAGATTTTCAAGTAAAAATTCCAAATGCGAATTGGAAAAGTGAATATAGAGACTCCTGTTGCAACCCAATTCCTTGAACTTAAGAAATGCACGGTTTCTTTAAAATGTGGTTCTTTATTGTTACATAAAAACTTGAATAATACCCAGGCATCTTGTTCGAGGTTGTTCATTGCTCCACCAAGTTTTGCATCAGAAATTAGTTTTCTAATATCTGGTCCAGAGAAAATGCCTTCTTTCAACTTAGCCTCTGTGAGAGAGAGAGGTTAAGAGCACACACTGATACAGCACCCACCACATGACAGACCACCTCAGGATCCCAGATTAGAGCCCGAGTGCTGCCATGCAACCGGTGAAACCTCAGCACCACACAAGTTCAGATGGAATGGAACAGTGGGAGGTTTTTTATGGTGCCTGGAGTGCCAATTCTGCCACAAAACCCCAAGATTTCCCTGTAGGTTGGAGGGCCTACTTGCAGGGCTGGATGCGGGTTAACGTCATACCAAGGATGGAGCAATTGTAGGTTAAGGGCCTTGCTCAAGACAAACCCAGGAACTTTTGGCACAACTACTCTCTTAAAAATAAAGGCACCAACGTGGTTTTTTAGAGCGATGCCATAGGGGGATCATTTTTGGTTCCCAAAAGACCCCTCCATATGAAGGTTCCAGAAAGAACCTTTATTTAGATTATAACAGCCTCCATTATATATAGTAAATAACCATGATTAGATGGTAACAGATTTGTGAAATACCAATGGCTCATGATTTTAAAAGGACTCATGGTGCATACAGTAACACAAGCGGGTTTTCCTAATCTGTTAGGGTACTGATAGATAGCCTACCATAAATTCAAGATTTCAGGCTTTTTCTGCTTTTTAAAAAGGGTGAACACACACATACACACATACACATTGTGGTCGATTTATCATCGCCAAACCACCTAACCTGCACATCTTTGGATTGTGAGAGTAAATCGGAGTACCCGGAGATATGCAAACACAAGGAGGACATGCAAACTCCAAACACGGTGCACCAGGAAAGTGAACCCTGGTCTCCTTGTTGTGAGGCAGCTGTGCCACCATTGTGCCACCCTGCCACCTTGTATTCAAATATATTATAAAGCAACTTTTCAAAGAAAGAAAGCTAAGGCACATGAAAATGGCTGTTAAGTTAAACAAAGCTGCATTTTCATTCACAGATTTTCTTTACTTTTAACGGCCTGGGAGATATTAGAACCTACAGGTGCTGATTAAGATGCAACTGGCCCTAGATGTGACACCAGTTCATATTTTTGGTTGTGATGTTTAACACTGCTTTCTTCCAGATATGCGTTACCTTTGTAACATTTCCTTATGTCTGCAATTTCTGTAACTACTGGCAATAGAGAACCTGCTAAGTGCACATTTATAAATATGATTGCTGCACATCAGAGCAATACACACATCTTTGGGATGTTAAATGCGGATGAAAGCCACCCTTCAAAGGCTGAAGCTACAATATACAAAAATTTGTATTTGCTGCTGCTTCACTTCATAGCCGTATATGCAGATACATTGCTGATTTGTTTCAGTTTGTTCATGGATATAATTTACAGCGTTACCCTACCTGTTTCTTTATCTACTGTTACAGACTACATATTCCAGCAGAACTTGACCTGTTTATTCCCAGGAACACTCCAAAAAGAAATACCAGACAATTGCCATTTGTACTCAATGAAGGAGGTCTACAATACTTAGAGTTACACAGTCAGCCTAACCTACATGGCACTGGGATGTAGAGGAATACCCTGAAAGAGCCCGAGGAGACATTTGGAGAATGCAAAAACTACACATAGACACTTAAAGGGAAGTGAATCTTACCCACATCCATGGAGCAGACATTTCAAGAACACTGAATCAAATCCACATTCATGGAGCTTTGAGGTGAAGATGCTAACCAATGTGTCACTGTAAAGACAAACCGTTATACTGTCTAAATGAACTTTTAAAATGCATATCTGGTGGTTTTCATTTAATGTGTTTTTCACATAGTCAAATATAACTAAACTAGCTGTGTAAGCCGGTACTAAAAAAGCCCAGGGTCCTAGAAACTATTGAAATCGTCTGAAAAAAAAATTGAAATGTAGAAATGTCCAGTAATTGAAAGGAACCACTCTGGGCATCTCTCTCCTAGGAGGGTTCGTTTTGCCGATGCGCTCACATTGCTGGTGTATTAGTGATGGGAGGAAAACTAAAAGGGATACTGTTTTGCCGATGTGCTTGCCTTGCTTCTGTATTAGTGGCTAAGTGACTGTCTTTCTTCGGAGGTTTTGTTTTGTTGACGTGCTGGCCTCACTTGTGTATCCTCGGAAGTGGAGCCCTTACCCCAACTCCACCTCTCAGACAGACAGACATACTTCCACGTGTAGACGTTTATATACAAGATTAGAAGTTGATGTACTGCCTTCAGTGACAGTATCTCTCTAAGAAAATATTATCTTTTATTTTAAAAAAATGACACAATTTTCCTTTAGCACAAAGTGACAGAAGTCAACTAAATGTATCCTGTAAAAATGAACAGCATTTCCTCATCCCATTTCACCATTTTGAAAACAAATACAAGACACAAGCCTTAATATCTACAGTACCGTGCTTGTCTATATGCCATTACAAGGTGCTTATGTTGCATTTTATAGTTTTTAACATGTCAGGGTATAAAAGTTTGTAAAAAAGGTAAAGTAACACAGGGTTTTGGTTCTGAGGACTGAACTGACATTCTTGGATATTAAGGCCTAAAACTTTATCTACTAAAGCAAATATTCCACTAGCCAAAAATTTCCACGAGTTCCAAAGTGACTGTAGTTACATGGACTACAAAACACAAATGTAAAATCTGTAGTTCTCACTTATTTATTTAACTATTACTACTAGATCTACAGTATTTACACAGCTTATGTTTAAAATTAAACTGTAACATGGTGAGCAAAGCAGAATCCTGTGGCTTCAGATTTCTTGTGGATTAGAGATCTTTATCACCACATTCACAGTGAAAACATTGTGAGAATCGTGTGCCACCATTGTTTTGATGTTAGTCTACAAGCTAAATCAGTTATACAAGTCCCTCAAAGAATTTACCAAAAGCCTCAAAGTAAAGAACAAAGATGCAACTCCTACTTCTAGTAGCAGATGGTTAAAGCTGAAGGAAAAAGAAGAATACTGGACGTGTGCCAGGTCATAATCATTAGGCTTCATTCAGTACTTGTAGAATATTTGTAACATAAGAAGGTCTGTGGGAAAACCCCTGCAGCTGTTTAACAGTAAATACCCTTTAGGGGAAAAACAAAATGTTGTGTCATAAGGTGTTATTCTGTCTGTGTTGTAGGCAGACAATGTGGCATAGGGACTAAAGTGGGGGACTCTGGAGCACAAGGTTTGATTCCTGTTTTGGACTTGCTGTGTATACAGTAGTATACATCACATTAATGCGATCCTGTAAGTCACCTTGAATAAAAGTGTTAGTAATCAAACACTAATAAATATGTGTTAAAATCTAGTCAGTGACTTTAAAAGACATGTTTGATGCAGGCAACTGGCAATAGGTTTTCAGTTAGTCTAGAAAACCTTTACAAAATATTAGCCCCACTTTGCAAAAGTTTGACAACGGAAATCAGAAAAAAGGTGAGAAGTCTTAATATCTTATTCTTGACCGGTCTAAGTACTATGCTATGATTTACACATTTATGTCAAGTTTTCCACAGTTTGCATGAACAATTTTTTTTGGATATGTTGTAGTTAGAGGGCACTACTTTTCACCTGAAAATTGGAATCAGAATGACACAGCATTTCATACTTTCAGTTTAATAACTTTTGATGACAAGGCACAGTCGCACAGTGATTAACACGGCTCATTCACATTCCAGGAGGCTGTGTGGTGTTTGCATGATTTTATCTGTGTCTGTGGTCTGCGGTCTTCTTTGGGAATTTTTTCCAACCTGGACATAGCAATTTAGATGTGTTTTGCAGAAATATGTTTACTTTGAGGGCAATAGTACTTCATTCTTACAACACGGTGTGACCATGAGCAAGTCACGTCACCTGCTTAGAAATGTAACCAAATGCAACTCTCAGATGTTGTAAATTACCTGGGATAAATGTGTCAGTAAAATAATAAGTAATAATAATAACATTGGGAACTGTTGTCCAATATTAGAACATTGGAGCAGTATAGATTAGATCAGGCCATTCAGTCCAACAAAGCTCGGCAATTCTATCCACTTCATTTTTCTACAATAATATGAAGTCAGGTTCTGAAAGACCCGAAAGTCTTACTGTGTACCACACAACTTGGCAATATATGTCAAGTGTCTGTGGTTCTCTGTGTAAAGAAAAAAGTAGAAAAGAGTAAAGTAAGAGTCTCAATCCACTGGACTAACTCCCTTTACAATTATGTCTCTTTTCTGGCAAGAAATGACTGGCAAAGGTAGGTTTTAAAGAAATACTTCACCCACAAATATACAGTACATACAGTTTATATTATATATATATAGTATATGTTACTTACCCCATGTAGTACAAAGTGATGGATGTTAAAATGTTTTAATTTAATCTTTTCACAGAGGACAGTCATAACAATGGTGACCAACAATGTCAAAAATCTCATGTTGCTTGTGTCACATAATCCACAAGTCAGGTCATCCACTCGTATGCCCACAACACATGCATTTTTGGCTGAAATATTGCTTTTGAATTTGAATTGAAAACCCAGCTCTCCTCATTATTCATTGGTCAAGTGTCCTGTCTTCAATTTAAAAACGCAATCCTGTGTGAAGGCGTTACCAGTTTGTGGACTATTTTCCTTTTCTGAAGTTACTTACTGAACAATATTTTAGGAAAACATATGTGCAACGGTACAGATAATATGACATGAAAACATGAGATTACATTTTTTTTCTCTGCCATCACTACAACCTTCATGGCGTAACATAAAAAAATATAATTTTTGGGTGGGAGTATTCCTTTATGAGAATATATAACATCTATGGATATGGTGTTGTAGTCCACAATGATGATAATGATAGCTGAAAGGTAGAAAATGGTACATTATAGTACTGCACTTATTTATAGGCATGACATTTTATTAATGCGCTAAGAGAAAGTATCCTGATTTTGTTTTCTTATCAATTATATTTTAAGATTGTGCAGTTTATCATGATAGTTTTTTTTTCTTGCATAATAAAATGCTTTCCTTCTTAAATTCTTTGGAATGCACACTGAACACTTCTGATTTGTGACAGTCATTTTGTGATAGATATATTACCATTAATATGTCTGTAGGGATCCCAATACAAAATGCTCTATCCATGTTTAAGTTCACTATTTAGGTAAATTATGGTTTTCACAATGTTATTTGGGAGACAAAGCATAATAAAATATGCAATTTGCAAGCATTGTAATATGAAAATATAGTAACTGATTGACACATTACTGCTTACAGAGTACAACATCAAATTTAATTCTATCAAGGAGAATAATAAATAGCACTTCTGTCTCCTTCCCATCCTCCTCGAGTGTTGTCTACCTCCCTCCCAATTCTGGCTCGCTCGTATGAGGTAGAGCGGCCACATTCTATGTGGGACGCCGGAGTACTTCTGGTGCCATGGCATTGCACCCCAAAATTACTTCCAGGCCACACAGAAGCTACAGAAGCTACATAAAGTAGGAAGGTTATCTTCTAGCAGTGTCTCCTGTCAGCATTCTTGGGTGCCCTTTCACACTACAATTACCAGGCAAACAACCCTGTGGGTGTCCAAGGTGGGAGCTACCCAGAGGAATACTGCCACCTCTCATGCTGGGGGCATGAATTGTTCATAATGTCCAGCCTCCCCCGTCCATTCACTATTCTTTCATAAGAACTGAGATTCCTCCCAAACGGGTTATGTCTCCACTCCTGTGATCCTTCAGTCACGGCCAACTGACTGGGTAGGTTATTATCCTCAGTCCCAGTCAGGATGCCAGTCCATCCATTCTGGGACTCACACACTATATCACAGAATTGCAATGCAATCTGACAATGTCCTCAATTTGCTTACACTTTTCGGACCAAATGACTTTCTCTACAATACATAAACCATCATTTTTTGCATTGTTTTTCACAGTTTTCTGAGCTAAATGTCATTCTTGGTCTCTGCTCAGATTTCATTCTGCTTTGCATCATTCACAATTTGGAGTGAATCTATCTGGAGTCTTAAATTCTTGTTGGGGTTAAAATAGACTGAGATCAGAACTGGGTGTCTTATGTTTAGAATGCTATGTCATGTTGGGCATCCCAGATCGGTTCAACTAAAAATTTTTGCAGATATCTCAGGGGAGTTTTCACCTCAGACAAGTACTTTGTTAAACATGGCACTGTTTCAGGTTTCATTTGTCTTTTGGCGATTCCATGTCTTTCTTGGTAATGTACAGTGCATCTCTTAATGTTTCTTAATTTTTCAATAGTGACAAAATGTAAAACAACTAACCCTAATAACATGGATACAGTGGATTCAGATCCCTTCACTTTCTGCACACTTTATTGTGTTGTAGACATTACTTTAAATTGATAAATGTGCTATTTTACCCATCAATTTTGGCATTAGACTATAACTCATAATGACAAAGTAAAAATATTTTTTCAGTAATATTTGCAAATTTATCAAAAATCAAAAACTGAAATCTCTCAATTATGTACGTATTCACATTCTTAATTTAGTACTTTGTTGAAACCTCTGTGGCAGCAATTACAGCCTTGAGTCTTCTTGACTCTCTACAAGCTTTACACACATGGATTTGGGCAGTTTATCACATTCGTCCTGGCAGACCCTCTCAAGCTCCATTATGAAGTTTATATAAACTTTCACCTTCAGCTCTCTCCACATACAGTATGTTCTATGGGGTTTAAGTCTGGTTTAAGTCAAGGACAGACAGAGACTTGGGATATTCTCATATCATGCAAATATTTTGTTTGTTTTCAACAGTGCATATTCGTTAAAGCTATCATAACAGGATTTTAATGTCTATTCCACCTTGTTTTGTAGTGTTAATGTGTTTTCAATATCTCTCTTACTTTCTCAAATGCATATAATCAGGATACTATATTTCTCGTCCTTTTTTGTATTTACCATAAACATTATTTTTTAAAAACATTTATACAATTTTCTTAAGGTTAAATCACATTACAATAAGTAAACTCCAACTGAATCAAAAATACAATCACTTCTTCATTCCAGAAAATCAACAGCCATTAAATCACAATCAACATGTAACACTCCACCCAACCCAATTCAGAGACCTATGTAAACAAACCAAATAAAAAATATGAGATAGTTTCCGAATGCATAATAAAACATCAAAGGACAGAAAAACAGCTACAGGGGCAGTAGCCCGATAGGCCACTTAAGGACAGTATTAGTGAATTTGTGCCAAATTCTGAATAAGCTGCACATTACCAAGGTTCCTTGTAAGGAAAATTAGATTTTTTTTCTATTCTTAAGTAATATTTGATATCACTTTCCTATTGGGGCAGCATGGTGGCGCAGTGGTAGCGCTGCTGCCTCGCAGTAAGGAGACCTGGGTTCACTTCCCAGATCCTCCTTATGTGGAGTTTGCATGTTCTCCCCATGTCTGCGTGGGTTTCCATGCAGGTTAGGTGCATTGGCAATCCTAAATTGTCCTTAGTGTGTGCTTGGTGTGAGTGCCCTGCAGTGGATTGGCATGCTGCCCGGGACTTGTTCCTGCCTTGCGCCCTGTGTTGGCTGGGATTGGCTCCAGCTGACCCCCGTGACTCTGTGTTTGAATTCAGCGGGTTGGAAAATGGGTGGGTGGATGGATGACAAATTTCATAAGATTAATGTGAAAAAGTAATGGAAGACTATTAATGATGAAGGTACTGGAAGTATTTTTGGACTAATTTCATGATGTGCACCCAGGTACAATTTAGAAACATCTAATCCACCTAACCTGCATGTCTTTGGACTGTGGGAGGAAACCGGAGCACCCGGAGGAAACCCACACAGACACGGGGAGAGCATGCAAACTCCACGCAAGGAGGACCTGGGAAGTGAACCCAGGTCTCCTTACTGTGAGGCACTGTTTGAATATAGTTTAGCTATTTTTGAGGCATAGTTGATCAAAGGATGTAAACATATTGCTAATACAGAAGTCTGTAAAGGTCCGGATACCCGGATGCATGACTTAAATATGTGGAATATGACTATTGTGCACTGGGGCAACACAGAATAACTTTTTTTCTCTTTATAAAATATTTTTTACATTATTTCCACATTTTAAATGAGTCATGCACAACCAGATTGCTATTGAATTTATGATAGTTATTGATAGACAGAGCACAAAGAAAAACATACACAGAAGAGTTTGAAAGAGATTACAATCAAAAGCTAACCAAGCAGAGAGAGTCCCATTATATTCTTTTTTTTCCATAGTTTTAAAGTATAAATATTTGCAACCCCGTAATAAAACTGGAAGTTAGGTAAAGTTACGCTCCCCCTCTTGCTTCAGATTTCTGCAGAATTGCATTCTTAATGTATTACCTTTTGCATTTCTGACGAATTTTACAATTGAATGTAACTTAAAAAACTTAAGAGCTTTAAGATTTACCAAGCATATTTATTTTCAAGCCAAGAATCTTTTCACAGTCCCCCAACACAATTTAAAAAATATATATTTTTCATAGATGTACAGTATTTAGGTTTTAATAGCTACTGTATGTGTTCATATACAAAGCATTGCCATTTTAAAATGTAACTGAATGAAAATGACTGTTTGATGAAGAATGTAAGATGTAACCATTTTCTCAGACAGCTTTGGGCTGTGATTTCAATCACATAACTGCTACAGCCATTCAATTCCCAGACTCCTCAAGTTCAACTCCTCCACTGGTGAGCACAGTGGTTTAAACATCTGCCTTTGTATATATTGTATGTGGCTTTAACTTGACTGTATGATACACCAGAAGATGTGCAGAGTTGTCTTGAATATGTGTGCCTACATTTTTTCATTTATTGTATGATATTCCATTGAACATAATGGTCTATTCACTGCTGCATATTGTTTTTTCTGTATGTGCGAATGCATGTATTTACAGGTGCCACCTTCTGCATGGAGGACAGATATTGTATCTGCTCGGCTTCGGGCTTGTTAAGCCCTGGTTTAGCATATGATGTTTTGTTTTATTTTTTCATACCCACACTCATACACATGCCCAGTTAGACTAATTTGGATTTAACAATTCACCTAATCTGTATCTGATTGGGGATGTAGGAGGAAACCCAAAGTTCATTTGGGACATGAAGACTCAGAACAATGTTTAGGCATGAGATACAAACCCAAGACGCAGCAGCCATACTGGGCCCCATTTCACAAGATCTACTCATCTGTACAGTATTCAGTTTGCTAGCAAACAATATTTCTATTCCTAATACTATAAAGTTCCATTTTGCACCTTGTTAAACAATTTCAGACATGTGCATGGTTTTGTGTGATTTTAATTCCTTATTAACATGAAAACTCCACCCATGACATTTGCTGTGAGCACACAATTGAGGAGGAATGCATTCTAGAAAAAACAATGCCAAGAATCAGTGGTAAAATATATTACTTACAATTTCCTTTTGCTTTCATAGACATACATCAGAAACACAGAAGGCATGTTTTCTGAAATTGAAACTTTTGTTGCCACAAACTGGACATATTTGGTAAGTTGAAAGCTTTTTTTATGATTCAACCAATGCCCCATTGACCCAGTTTTAAACCAAGTAACAAGCACTGTATTTTCTTTAAATTTATAAAGAATTCTGCACTTTCACAGTGTGTTTATCTCTCTTGAGGTCCCCACCAGAATTTCAATGCCAAAAAGGACACTGCTTTTTCTTTTCTGTCCACTGCCAGTATACAGTACTTGCAGTAAGCCAACCACTGTGGTATTTTGTAGGTCGCATTAAATACTTTTGTGGATAGCAAGAGTTAATACATATTGGGCTTCATTCACCTCAACATATCTGCCATGTACAAATATTACCTTGGTGTCCATACTACAAAAGCTCCCATTATCTACACTCTTTAAGAAAACACACACTCACATCTAAAGTGCCATGTCATCACTGGCCCTGCCAGCTCCTACGCTGAACTCATGATTCATGCTGAATTTTTTGACAAACAGCTAAAAGCCGCAGGAGGTAAAGTTTTCTACGTGAGTTCCCACCAAGTCACCTCCAGGTGTTTCTTCTTTATTGTTTTGATTCTTACAGATGATAGAAGCCCTTGGTAGCCCTTTGCAATTCTGAGGCAGCAAAAGGGAGTGTACAGCATGTACCGAGTGTACAAAAAAATACAGCGTGCAGGGGGTAGATAAGCATTTCAGTGGACGCCAGCCGCCTCTGATAGGGGCCTCTCAAAAGTGTCTGTTTTTATAGTGCAAAAGCAAATGAAGAAGTGGGTGAGAGCTGAATATAATCAAAAACATAAGCCTACTTTGAATATGTGTGAAATCCTTATGGCAGTCATCGAAAGTAACAAATTCAAACGCAGTGTACATTCATCCGCAGACGTTGTGTGTGATGACAGTAGAAATATATGAAGCTATTTTTCTATTTTTAGCATACATTCCTCCAACACATTTACATTTGATTATATACAGTAGCTTAATCTGGTGATATTTGTATATACAGTACATTCTTGTATTTCAGAAAATAGAAAAAACATTTTGAAACCATTGAAGTCACACATAATTATACATGTAGATATTGTTCACTCTTCTGCTACCCTTTATGCTTGTTATGCGTGCAATTTAAATTGATTTAAAGGGGGATTTTAAGGTGAATTAAAAGGAACCTGCTATTAATTTTCATCTTAAGGGAAACCGGGGGTAGTTTAGGGTAAAATCAAAATTCTAAATTAGTTACAAACATAACCCAAACACACACACACACACACAAACACACACACTAATTCACTGCTAAGTAAGCTCAGGTGCATCTTACTGAGTTCAGAACACATTAAAAATGCCGACCTTTACTCAATAAAATAATCATTTAGGTTTTATACAGCACATTACTGCTTATATTATGGGTGATCTATATGTAGTGCTGCCCTCTCACAGTTTGATTCTATCTGCTTGAGTGGGCTTTCCTTGCACTACCAAAGGGCATTCATAATAATTTAACTGGAAAATCTAAACTGGCCCAGTAAGAGTGAATGCGGGAGTGGGTGTGTGTACCTGTGATGACATTGCAGCTCCATCCAGAGTTGGTTTCTACCCTGTGCCTAATTCAGCCAGAATGGGGTGCTGGTGATCTTTATGCAATTAAATGGGTTAGAAATTAGACGGATGAGCTCTTTGGATAATTATATTGTTTAAAGCACTGAAAATAACTTAAGGCAAAGATAAAACTTTTAGTTAGATTAGAAAGTCAAAAACATTCAGGTATACAATATATGCACAAATAAAATTCAAGACATGACAACAATAACGAAAAGCTACAATTCCAGTGACAGGGAAACAGAGAGCTAAAATCCACATCCCTTGTATAAATAGAATGTCGTACTTGTAGCTGGTTGCCCATCCATAGGAAAGCGATACAGTGAAAGGGTAAAGAAACAACTGGTATTAAAATGTAAATAAAAGATGAAATACTATACAAAAGGAAAAAAAAAAACTTATTTAAAATCATAAGATGTGATAGCCACAACTATCCAGTCATCTACTTACTGAACTTTTTCAATCCAGTTTTATGGTGGTAAATTGTCAGAATCTGCCCTGAGAGCAATAGTGGGAAATAATAATTATAATAATTAATTACATTTATATAGCACTTTTCTAACTACTCAAAGTGCTTTACATAGGCAGAGGGGGAACACTTCAACCACCACCAATGTGTAGGATCTACATTGATGATGCAACAGCAGCCATTATCGCACCAGTAAGGCAGAACCAGGCCCTGACAAAACATCTGACCATTGCAGGGTACAGTCTAATGCATGCCCACAGGTCATAAGTAGCTACTCTAAGATCATCAGTCAATCTAAAACATGTCTATAGGGAGTGAGTGAAAAACCATGGTATCCAGAGAAAACCAACATACACACTACACTGTACACGGAGAACACACACACTCCATGATGACACTGACCAGGCCAAGGAACAGTTAAATGTGACAATGTGAGAAAACACTTTCTCCCAAAGGGCTAAATTCAGCATGAAAGCCTGTTACAAGAAGCATACTCATCAAAATCTTAAATAACCACTTGAACAAATTGCCTTTGCCCCAACTAGGTAAGAGAGTTGTTTTTCGGTGTCTGTGTGCACAGTACGTCCTGAGTTTATTTCCAGCAAGAGAAATGACATACGGCAAGGACACTACCTTACAAGATGAATTATGTTACACAGGTACCAGCAACAAGTTATGCAGATGCCCTTTCTTGAAAAAGAAATGGGAAGCTTGTGAGACCAGACTACAAAATCATTTGAATTCAAGTAAACCCTTACAAAAACTGCCTTAGTCAGTAAAAGTATTTGCCTATAATGTAGAAAGTTGGAAAGTGATGCAAGGTCTGCTGCCAGATGACACTGGAGTGACTTTACACTAAGAAAGCAAATGTTCTAGAGCATGGGTTCTCAAACTCGGTCCTGGGGGACCCCTGTGGCTGCAGGTTTTTGTTCCAACCAGCCTCTGTTTTTAATTGGACTCCTGGGCTAATTAAGTGAACTGTTTCCCAGATTCCCTGTTTGGGGAACAATATACAAATTAGAAAACTAAGTTTGATAAAAAAAAAGTATTAAAATGTGTTATGTATTTTTTTCTTTTTAACAGTATTTTCATCTTGATTATCATTCTACTTTTCTAGGTGTTCTAATTGTTTAATTAATCCGTTATTTACTACTTTGTGGGGCTGACGCTAAAGTAGTTGCAGCCTTTCACGACTGAGTGTTGTTTGCTTGGGTTTCTGCTCTGCTTGTTTTTAATTGTCATTATTAAGATTCAATGAAGGGAGCAAACTGCACAGAGAAAGGGCAAAATAAAATAAAAAAAGAGTTAAGCATTTAAATCCATAGCAAAAACAGAAATATTTCTAAGTTTCTTATAAATGTAAAAATGCTGCTGTGCTTTTCTGAATTTAGAATAAAAGATAAATAATACTAGCTAAATAAATGAGATCAGTGCTATCAGGTGTTGTCACTGATTAGGAATCTGGTTGGAACAAAGACCTGCAGCCACAGGGGTCCCCCAGGACCGAGTTTGAGAACCCCTGTTCTAGAGGAACTCAGTCAAAGCCTGAGGAGAATCTGTGACAAGATTTGAAAACCGCTAATGCCTGTTGATTCCTTTAACAATCCCCAACCGCAGTCTGCTAGAATATAAATATAAAACAAACTAGCTATGTAAGCCTGTGCTGTAAAAAGCCCCGGCTCCTAGAAACTATTAAAATCATCAGAAAAAAAATTGAAATGCAGAGTCGGCGGTTTCGTTTTGTGGATGTGCTCGTCCTCCTTGTCTATTAGTGGCTAAGTGAGTTTCTCTCTCCTCTGAGGTTTTGTTTTGCCAACGTGCTTGCCTCTCTTGTGTATTAGCAGCTAAGTGAGTTTGTCTTTACTCTGCAGTTTGACTTTGGCGATGGAGTCGCCTTCTTTCAGCTTCATGCTGTAGCCTTGTACTTCTTTCTTCTTCCGACTTGTTAACTTGGGGCTGCCTTGCCGGCTCTTTGAGCGTCATGCTGTAGCCTCACACTTCCAGGCCGGACAGACAGACACACATTTTAGATCCCTAACGACAGAGCTGCCAGGGAAGAGGAAAAGATGAAGGCCTAAGAGAAGGTTTATGGATGTGGTGAGAGAACACACGCGGGTGATGGGTGTGACAGAACAAGATACAGAGGACAGAAAGATATAGAAGAAGATGATCTGCTGTGGCAACTCCTAATGGGAGCAGCCAAAAGAAGAAGAAGAAGACTCTCTCCATCCTAAGCAAATCTCTATGTTGCATCCTTTTCATTCAGACACTGCAGTGGAGACCCTTATCCATGCTTTTGTCACCTCACAACTTGATCATTGAAATGCAGTGTTGTGTAGTATCCTTGCATTGAGCTTAAACAGAATACATTATGTCCAAAATTCAGAGGCAAGGGTTGTTACACATGTAAACCTTGGGAGCATATTACTCCTACAATTTAAAAAATTACATTGGTTACCTGTCCTTTTTCGCATCCAGTAGTAAACTTCTCCTCATAGTTTTTAAGGCCCTTCATGGTCTGTCCCCACCTTATCTGTTTTCCATATTGAACCCATTTGTTCTATTACACTAACTTTGCTTTTCCAATTCTGTAATGATAATCGTCCCACTGTGCAGATTGAGCTACTACGGGTGATAGAGCTTGTGATATATTGGGCCCGAGGCTATAGAATTCCCTGCCTTTGGAGCTTCTTATTTGTACCTCACTTTCTGTGTGGAAACTTACATTAGAAAGTTGAAACATTTATTTTCTAAAGTGTGATATCATACAAAAACAGATACACAATTAGGAAAAGTTTTTTCTGTAATAGGATCCTCTCTATAGAAATGGTAAATACTGTACATGTTTGACTAATCCTTTATTACATTTAGTCAACACAATAAGCATATGAAACTATATAGAACATTTCTGTTGATTTCCTGTTTTCAAACCATAGCAGCTGAAATATTTAGTAATCTCATGAATATCAATTAAGGATGCTTGTTCTCCTTAGCAACTACTGCTAACTTTAAGGAAACCTTATCTTGAGCAAACAAGCAATAAACTGCATAGGCCAAGTAAGCCCTTTAGTTTCTCACAGTTTTATCCTTGTAAAGTTAATGGGGGGGGGGGCATAATCCTTTATGATATTAGTGACTTAAAGCCATATGGCAAGCATTTAAACAGACATCTGAAAGGTTTAATAAGACAATGACTGTGGTTAGGCCTCTCTTGGGCAATCCTCACCTCTCTAATAGCCACCACTGTTTCCTTTACAACAGTCTACAGATTCACTACTACAATTTGCTTCTCAGTTGGCACTACCATCTCGCACTTTCTCAGACCATTTTCTCTCCAAGTGCAGCTTTGTTAGTCTTTCTCTCTGATGTCTTTTTTAAAGTCCGCTCAACCAAATGACCACATATTCATGTTAAATGCCAGTGATGGATCCAAATTTGGCAGCTTGGACTATCAAGATCATCATAAAGAATATAGCAGCTGCATCAAAAGAACATTTACTTAGAAAAGTCAATAATACTCTGAAGTAGGAAAATGCAAAACAATGGTACAGCTGTAATACATTTTTAACAAAACTAATGCAAATCATTTATTTTACTACATACTCTATAGCAGTGTTTCCCAACCTCAGTCCTGGGGACACTCTGTGGCTGCAGGTTTTTGTTCCAACAAGCTTCTGTTTTTAATTGGACTCCTGGGCTAATTAAGTGATGTGTTATTTCCCAAGTTCTGTGTTTTTGGAACAATATAGAAATTAGAAAACGAAGTTATGTAAATATAATATATATACATATAATATAATATATAATAATAAATAATAATATAATACTAAATATAAATGTACCTAGCAGTTATATGAGAATAATGTATTTTTACTTTTTAACAATATTTTCATCTTGATTTTCATTCTACTTTTCTAGGTGGGGTTCTAATTAATTAATTAATCCATTATTTACTAATTAGTGGAACTGATGCTAAAGTAGTTGCGGCCTTTCAGTGTTATTTTCCAGCATGTCTGCTCTGCTAATTGTTGTCATTAATAAGATTACAATGAAGGAGAAAGGTTGCACTGAGAAAGGGCAAAATATAATGAAATCAACAAAAGAGAGTTAAGCATTTAAATCTGTAGCAAAAGCAGAGATATATCTAAATATCTTTTAAATGTAAAAATCATGCTGCTGTGTTTTTCTGAATGTAGAATAAAATAAAAATATACCAGTGCCACCTGGACTGAGGTTGGGAAACACTGCTGTATAGCACAGGTGTCGAACTCCGGTCCTGGAGGGCTGCAGTGGCAGCAGGTTTTCATTCTAACCATCTTCTTAATTTGTGACCAGTTTTTTTCTGCCAATTACCTTCTTTTGCCTTAACTTTAATTATCTTGATACAGGCTGCTCACCAGTGCCCATCACAAAATATGTTAAAATAAAGAAAGGTGGAGGTCTCAGTAAGGCTGATCTCTCAGCTCATCAAAACATTGTGAGGGTAGTCTTAGAAAAAACAGAAAAATCAACAGTTCTGGAAATGTCCGCTGTGGCAGAATGAGAGCATCTACAAGCCATGAAATTAAATAATGGGTTTAATTAACAGCAAGAATCTGCTTCGCACTGTGAAATTGGTTGGAGTCTGAAGCCCCGATTTAGCTGGTCATCTGTTGGCTTGTTTCGCATCTCATTTCTGTTTGGCTGACATTTAATGAAGAAAGGAATCAATTCAGAAGAATGAATCCTTAAGAACAGGGTCATTAAAATGAAGGGAGCAGGAGTTAATTAGCAGTGAAAACTGGTCACTGATAAGGAAAAGGGTTAGAATGAAAACCTGCAGCCACTGAGGCCCTCCAGGCCTGGATTTCGACACCCCTGCTCTATAGCAAACACTCAGGCCATAATGTAAGATACACAACAAGTAAATACACACATACAACCCAAATAAAAACATTGAACAAGCAAATGATTAACTGTAAACGGCAGCAATTAAGTATGTGTCATTTTGGCAGGGGCAATTTAGTTGTAGTCCAAGGCCAGGTAAGTCCTTCACTGGTGCTTCATGGTGGTGTTTTCAGTTGCTTTAAGTATTCCTTCTGTTTAGTTTACTGTTGGATTCATTTAGGCATACTTGTTGCACTATTCCTATATAATATTAATCTAACAAACTGGTGAAGAAAGGATGATAGAGTGATGCCAGAAAGGCAGATATCCTGTATTATACTCCATATTGTTTTCTCCTATGTTTTCTACAAGCAATTTTAACATGGTTGGTGAGATAGAAAGGTTGTTCAACTTAGTATACTGTATATATAATCAAAGGACTTCATAGCAACCAGTCTCTTAATCCCAAAATTAATCATGTTATAACTTCATCTAGTTCAATCCATTTACCCATAATCAAAGCATTTTAATCCAGTTCAGCATCATGGGAGGTATTGTCCAGCTCGGCACATTGGTAGCAGGGCAGTAATGGGTGCCATTCCTTTGCAGGGCACATTTATACAAAGATACACCCACAATTACTCTTACAGTATTAATTTGGAGTCACCTATTAGCCTTGCACGCATCTTTGTGACATTAAAAGTACCCAGTGAATAAATGATATATCTAGAATATGTACCTTCCACAGCGTTACTGAGCTGAGATTCCAGGAGCAGCAGCATTTGAAACAAGTGCCAACCTCGGGACTGACCTGTGATTATAAAATTTAGCTAAACAGTTTATTAATAATCACAATCTGAGAAATACATTAGATATTTAAGAAAGTTAATAACCATACAGCAATCTTAAGCTTACTGGAATAGACAATAAATTAGAATTGTAATTTGCCACCATGCCTATTTATAGGAATTGAGCATTGCAATTTTTTAAGTTTATTTAGACATGCTTCTCATAACAAGTAGTTCTGTGAATTGCAAGACTGGAACAAGACTTGGGTTTATTAAATGTCAATGAACAGCAAAACAAACTACAAGATTATTGAAATGCTTAGTTTTGGCTCTAAAACTGCTAAACAAAGTTTAATTAAACATCAAGATAAAAAGAATGCAGCTGTAAGAATTTGTATTTGGGCAGTGCAGGCTGGGTAAACTTGAATAATTTCTTATCTGTCCAGCTAGCTGCTTTTGGACCTTCTTAATTCTGTTTAAAGTTGAGAGGTGCCAGGCTTTCCCCCATTAACACTGGATACAGGGTGCAACCATCACTGGATGGGAAACCAGGCCACTTCAGAGCATACTCACATACATGCAAAGTGAAATTAAAAGCATCAGTACACTCATCTTTGGAATGTGGATAACCAAACTAACCAATACACCACGATGCTGCCTAATGGTTTATCCATCCATCCATCCATTATCCAACCCGCTACATCCTAACTACAGGGTCATGGGGGTCTTCTGGAGCCAATCCCAGCCAACACAGGGCACAAGGCAGGAAACAAACCCCAGGCAGGGCGCCAGCCCACCGCAGAGCACACACACACACCCACCAAGCACACACTTGGGACAATTTAGAATCGCCAATGCACCTAACCTGCATGTCTTTGAACTGTGAGAGGAAACCCACGCAGACACGGGGAGAACATGCAAACTCAACGCAGGGAGGACCCGGGACTCCTAACTGCAAAGCAGCAGCACTACCCACTGCACCACCGTGCCGCTCCTAAATGGTTTACCTATATAAAATTAATTTAATACAACATAAGACAGATGGGGGTGGCACAGTGGTAGTGCTGATGTCTCACAAGGTGGCTGGAGTTCACTTCCTGGATCCCTCCTGTGTGCGGTTTGCATATTTTTACTGTATTTGTGTGGGTTCCCACTGGGTGCTTCAGTTTCCTCCCACAGTCCAAAGACATGCAGGTTGGGTGGCTTGGCAATGCTAAACTGGCCATAGTGTGTGTATGTGTGGGTATACATTCAACCTGCAATAGACTGGAGCCCTGTCCAGGGATTGTTCCTGTCTTGCTCCCTATGCGTGTTAAGATTGGCTCCAGCTTCCCTGCTCGGAGTAAAGCAATCTTGGAAGATGGATGAATGGGTAAGCCGAATGCAGTGATTAGTGCTTGTGCTTCACAGAGCCAGCACCCTGAGTTATACACCTGCACCCAAATGCTGTCATAGTGGAGTCTGCATGTTCTCTTTATGTTTGTTTGAGTTTTACTTCCACACCTCCAAAGACATGCAGGTTGATTTAACTGGTGATTCCAAAATATCCTGGGTGTACATGTGTAACTAGGACCCATCAAAGACTGGCACTAAGGCAATAAACAGTTCATCCCAGGACACACAAGTCCATCAAAGGATCCAGTCATGCATATACCTGCTTATTGAGAATATTCAGAATTTAACCTATTTGACAAATGAAAGGAGACCATTCAGTCCATCAAGCCAATTTGCTACCTCATTTAAACATCTTATGAAGATACTTTTTAGTAATTGTTAAGGTTTTCATTTCAACTGCATGACTTGGGAGTTTGCTCTAGATTCTTATGACCCTTAGTGTAGACTGGCTTGACTTGATTTTAGCTTGAATGCAGTTCTCGTCAATTTCCCCAGGGGTCTTCAGATATATCATTCATTATCTAACTGAAAGAATCCTCCTAATGAACTTTATAAATGCCTTTGAGAACTCTGAAGACCAACTTTAGGTTCTCACATAGTTCAATTGGCTCAAGATTCAAGTAGTTTCATTCCTTTATAGGAGATGCCCTTCAGTCCAGGAATTCTTCTCTGCACAGTTTCTAGAGATGCTATGTCTTTTTTTGTAGTACAGTAGTCTATAGATTTGAACACAATTTTCCAGATTGGTCTTACTGGTCTTAATGTAAAGTTTTTTTTAAAAGAAACAATTATTTCACTTTTCAACTGCCACAATGCATTGCCATGAAGACGAGAAAATCATTTCAGTAAAACATTTTAGCAAAAGCAAAGCATGAGGTTTCTGCTTTCAAAAGTCACCAAATCCAAGGAGACAAAATTGCACTTTTGTAAAGGTGGCCTATGAATATTTTGTTACACTTTAAGTGTATTTTTGCAGTCTATAAATGACTCAAAACAGGCAAATTATTAAGTAACATATAACACTTCAGAAATGGTTTCTGGGAAATCACTGCTTGTCCTCCATATACTGTACTGACAAAAGTGAATAGCCAACGTGAAATCATACATATTACTATGGTAAATCCAAAAAATAACACATAAATCATAATTAGATTAAACACAATATAGAAAACTTACAGTTTCACCTAATGATAGATGGTCAGAAGTCATAGTGTGCAGGAAGATGCTATGAGTGCAGGCACAGTTCTAAGGGATTGAAGATAAATAAAATAAAATCATACTTTTAGGTTTTCAGCAGACCTGAGCATTGCTTGGCGTAAGGTAGAGGTGTCACACTCAGACCCTGGAGGGCTGCAAGTATTCTCAATCCAGAAGCAATTACAGCTGCTAGTAGTACATGTTTCTTTCACCTTAATTTTAATTGACTTGCTTTTAAATATTTAGAACTCTTTATTCTTTTTTTCATTAACCAACTAACTCTGGCTTCTCAGATTCAGTTCCTAGAGAGTCACCATTTTCACTCCAGCCAGTTTTTTAATTAGAAGCAAATTCCTGCTGTTAATAAAATGCACTATTTAATTCAAAGGTTGGTTAGTATTCTCATTCTGCCACATCAGAAATTTCAAAAACTGTTTTGGTTTTGTCAGAAAGCACCACTGAAACTAGACCAGAATTGACCCTATTTCTTTCCAAATATTTTCTTAAATGGGATATGATGGATAAAATGGTGACAACAGGATGAAGTCTGCTGTTTATCTGTTGGGTCGTTTTGCTTGTCAAAAGTAAGAATTAAGGGTTCTTAGTCCAAATAAAAAGAAGTAAATTAAACTAAAGGCAAAAGAAGTCTGTGCCATTAGCAGTAGTAATTAATCACTAATTGAGAAAAATGGCTTGAATGAAAACCTGCAGCCACTGTGGACCTCCAGGATCTGAGTTTGACATACCAGCATAAGGGAAGATATTCTTTCACTCTGCATTTGTCATAAATGAGTGAATCTACAAGGTATGTCTTTATGCTTTTTGTCCAAAGAAGACATGCTGTGTTTTAAATGCTGGTTTCTAGAAAAAAGTGTTTATTTCAGATGCCTAGTGAGATTGCACTGACAACCTGTATTGACATCAACACTCCTATTTATCACATTAATAAGTGACATATTAAAGCAGCATATAAACTTCATTGTCATGATTTTCTAATAAATTTCTGCTTCTACAACTTAATTTTATAGAGAGCTTTCAATAAGCCATTATTCTTTACCCTGCCAGGTATTATAATTATTTTTTGTTTAAAAAAACTGTAACTGTATAAAGCAGCTCTGATTATTGTTCCCTTTCCACAGATAGTAGCCACATAATTGCTCAGATGTAGCTGTGAAAAACACAGGGAAATTAATTTAACTAAGAATGTCCAGACAAAGTAAAGTTTACTGAACATTAAAACTATTTACTTAGGAGAAAACTATATCCCCACCATATTTGGAAGCACAACTACCCACGGGTTTATACATAAACTTAGTCAGCAGCTCTGCACAGCAAAAAGTAAATAGACCGAGATTCCCAAGTATGTGCGAAAGCAGGCATAACGTGACCAAAACACCGCCTGCTTATTGTTGAATATTTTCCAATCAACATGTTTTTTTAAACTGTGACGGGGTGCAAAGAATTTGGCAAGCAGACACTGACCTAAGGAGGCATCATTCTATACTTTCTCACAGCCAAAGCCAGGAAATCCAAATATATATTTTACTTATTATTTGTCTGCCCTTTCCTGAAAAAATCCGTCTTGGCAAGCTGAAAAGATGAAATTTGATATAGCTATGAAGGTAATGCCTGGACTATTAATAAATAATAAAAAAAAAAGCCTCATGACCCAAAATGAACCAACATGTTTTATATATATTTCAATGAGTAGGACTATTACAGAAAATTTGGTTTTGGGTGGACTACAAAATGTGACAAAATGAAATGGGAGGAGTCCCAAAGGTTTTTTTAATGATGGAAGATAATATTTTGCCTAAAACTGACAATTATATATAGAATATGAAATTTAAAAAAAATAGAGCAGCTGGAATAAAAGTTAATGGTATTTGTCCAAAACTTAACAGGGAATTTTTATTGGTACAAAAACACAGACCAGATCCATTTGATATTTCATTCCATAACATGTAAAGTCACTTTTGGTTACAATTTTAGGTATGATTTTAAGAATAGTGACAGATAAAGCATTATATTTAGACAAGGTAGTTCTTCTTCCTTGTTATTTAGGTTATCATGGTTTGAAGAAGAGATTTAAGCAAATTGTGACAAATCTGAAAAAGGTTTCATCAAAAGAAAATGTTCAACTTGTTGTTTCACAATCAGATATACCAAAGGTGATTTTGACATGGGAGTTGGAGAAATAGATGTCACCAAATAGGGCCCGCTCTGGATCACTGACAACTTATGTCAGTCCAAGGTGAGCACAAGAAGGTGCATCAAGAACAGCCCAGCTAAAATTTTATACAGATGATAATTTGGTGTGGTTTAAAAAGCCCAAGCCCCTTAATAAACCTAAAATGCACTATTGCTGTAAAGGTGGGGCAAACAAAGAGTTTACTAACTAAGCAGTGTTAAAATGTCTTCTGGTCAAACCAGTCATCTTTTACCTGTTCTCAACAAGCAAATGATCTCATTTGTAGTACAGGCCAAAATATGTGGTCCAAATTCTTGTTTCCCATAGTGAGGGGTTCTCATAGCTCTGTAATGGTGCAGTTTACTAGCATGGTTTAGGTCCACTGATTCCCTTATAAGGCAATGTACTTGCCATTAAAAAGAAAGCAATTCTGCATAACAAGGTTCATTCTGTGTTGAGTTAGGTATTTGTGTCCCAGTGGTAGTTGAACATTCAAGGATAACAATGACCATGAGTAGTCAATTAATATTTACTTGAGAAAAAAACCTAATGTAACCCAATGTAGAGCTCATTGCAGTGTATTCTGGAAGCCTTGAATAAAAGTGTCTGCTAAATAAGTAACTATTAATAAAATAATAATGGAAGCAGCATTAGAGACAGTATCAACATTATCAAATCCTAAAGTAATCTTTTAAAGCCTACAACCTGTTATTAGTATATTATTTCTTATTATTTGTCTGTCGCGTTTATCCAAAACAACTTACAACATTTGAGATACAAATCATTACATTTCTTTTTGTGTTTCTTTTTTTTTTTCAAAAAAACACAAAAACAGGGCGGCATGGTGGCGCAATGGTAGCGCTGATGCCTCACAGTTAGGAGACCTGGGTTCGCTTCCCAGGTCCTCCCTGCGTGGAGTTTGCATGTTCTCCCCGTGTCTGCATTTCCACCGGGCACTGTGGGTTTTCTCCCACAGTCCAAAGACATGCAGGTTAGGTGGACTGGCGTTTCTAAATTGGCCCTAGTGTGTGCTTGGTGTGTGGGTGTGCTTGTGTGTGTCCTGCGGTGGGTTGGCACCCTGCCCAGGATCGGTTCCTGTGTTGGCTGGGATTGGCTCCAGCAGACCCCCGTGACCCTGTGTTCGGATTCAGCGGGTTGGAAAATGGATGGATGGACACAAAAACATGTATAGGCAGGTGAAAAGTAAAGTGATGTTCTAATGGTCACATGGTGTCATTATCAGAATTTGAACCCACAGTCTTAAAAGATTTGAAGTTAAAAGCCTTAAACACTACATCATCACTGATAATGAGTTACAGTATTATATGTGTTATTGATCTCTATATTGCATCTTTAAATAATTTTATATTGTCAGGAAACATCTCAATAACCCTCTAAATTGATGTTATAAAGAAATGTAACCATTTTTTTTTTCAACTGAAGTATGGAGAAGCTTCTCTTGATGCTCTTCCTACAGTCAGGAGTTTTTCTGTTAGGGTGTCTGCTACCTGCAGACCCAGTAGGTGTGCAAATAATAAAGTACATCCTTCAATTACATAACAGCTGATTTCTGCTTTGCTCTATTGTCAGATACTATACATGTTGTTCTGTTCTGTTGATATTTACATTACGTGAACTGGGATTACATTTAGTTATGGAAACACACATCCTTCAGATCCTGGTGTTATCTGCATGTCATCAGTATTTCTGTTTTGAACTTTGTTTTGTAACATTACACCTCTAGCACTGTGTCAGCAACAAAAACAGTGAAGCGCAATTTCACATTGACGACACCACCAGCACTGGAAGCATAGGCATATGTAACAGATAAGCAACTGTGCACATCACACCATCACTACAAACTTTTTATTTTTCTGCTGCATTGGAATCTAAGCAAGGTAAATCAAAAAAGTTTGTAGATGGAGTTTAGTTGTGACCATTAAACTGTAGAACAACAATAACAAAAACCTGTTGTTTTGTCTCATTTCCTCAATGGGACGATGAATGGCCATAAATAGAGCTATATGCTGTTCACGGCTTGCTTATTTACTTTAAATTCCTTCTGACATGCAAAGGAGTTAAAAATAAATACAAAAATAATCACTGACACCAAGTCATTGTTTAGCTAAAAGAAAACTGAAAGCACAAATACCCATCTGAAATGTTAGAAACACAATGTATGAGGTACAAGCGATCTTCCTTCCTCAATAGAAACATGTTTTGACAATTAGATGTAAAGCTGCATAACAGATGCTGTTTTTGTGCATATTCATTTCTTTAATATTGGCGTTTGCACGCTCAGTCCTGTGGGACTAAGATGGCTACAGATTTTCAGTGTAACTGATCTACAGATCAGAAGCTAATTTCTACCTTTAAAGAAAGGCCTTGCATACTCAGGTTGCTCCCTCATGTACAGTAGTAAGTAAAGTAAGTTAAGTACAAATTTATTTATATAGCACATTTAACGAAAGTACTATGCAGAGTAAAACAGCAACCAAGAAAAGATAAAATAGGTAATTTTAGGAGATAAAATAAGACAAATAAAACACACCATCATAGGCACAACAGTTAGTTTAATTTAGCTTTAAAAATCTCAACAGATGAAACTAATCTAATGTCCAAAGCCAGTGAGTTCCATAACTTAGTTGTATAATTGAGAACGCACAGTCACCCTTTGATTTCAATCTGGAGTGTGGAACCACTAGCAGATGTGGAATCACAAGTACAAATGATAACGAACACCATGGCAATAGGGTGTTTTATGATCATAAATGTAAGAGGGGGCTTTTCCATGGAGGGCATTAAAAACAAACAATAAGACCTTAAACTGGACTTGATAACTGGACTTAAACCAGTATACACTGAATAATCTAAAGGTGAGTATGATCATCTACAGTGTATTAAAAAAGGAAAGACTTAATTTTGGAAATCATCCTGTGCTAGAAGAAGCTGCCGTGTACCACAGAGTTAATTTGTTTATCAAATTTAAAGTCATTGTCTAAAACAACACCCAAATTCTTAGCATCTGGTTGTACAAATGGTGAGAAATGACGTAAACCAATTAAAGTCAGGTCGTAATATCTATTGGGATGACACACAACAATCTTATTATTTAACAGAAGAAACGTATTAGCTAGAAACTCAAGATAAAGTATTACAGGCATATTTAAAAACTACAGTACATTTGTAATACAGATGCAAAGATGATTATGAATTAAGTTTAACATGCCACATGGCGAAAAATGGATTCCTTCTTTCGTAATATTTTTAAAGTAATAATTCTTTAATTTATATAGTGCTTTTCTCACTACTCAAAGTGGTTTGACAAATGTCCATCAACTGGTAGAGTTAAGGACATGAATGTTCGACTACTGAGAACTGAACGAAAACAAGAAACCATGAAAAGCTTGAGATAAACTGTAGACATTCAACACAATGTCAACCAGTAAGTTAAACATTTGAAACTGGACTGATTTATTGAATTATTCAGCAAGACTTACACCATCACCCATATAAAATACAAATCGTGTATACATTTTTTGAATACTTTAGGGTTTATTTTTTAAGCAGGGTACAAATAAATATTTGCAAACCCAGGTGAAAAAATGTATTGTTAATGATAGCTCTCATTTGAAAAGTACCATTTAAAACAAGGTAAATAAATTACATTTATTAATTTTTTAACTATTTCCTTCCTTACCTGGCACCATGAGTCAAATGACTAAGTTAAGGGACCTTTCGTACTTTCTTTTCAAATAATCTCATATCCTCACACTGCACCCCAAGAATTTATGTCTCTCAGCTTCAGTAAATTTTAGACTAAGAATTTCCAATGGAAATGAAATTAAGTACCCTCAGGAATCTATTCCTGTTTTGAAAGACAGTAATTGTTTTAGGTTGAAACCCCCGGTGGTTCCTAGGTGGAGTTTGCATGTTCTTCCCATGTCCATGTGTGTTTCCTCCTCTGCTTTCCTCCTTCAGTTCAAAGACATAGAGGTTACGTGGATTGGTGATGTTAAATTAGCGTGAGTATGTGCGTGTTGGTGATGTTAAATTAGCGTGAGTATGTGCGTGTTCACACTGTGATGGCCTAGGGCATTGTCCGGGGATTGTTCCTGCCATGCACACCGTGCTTTTTTGGACAGATTCCAGCTATCACGCAACCCTGCTCAAGATAAGCAGGTTTGGAAAATGGATATTTGAAGTAGTGTGTTAACAATACATTTGTTTCCCACTTTTCTCTTTTAGTAATATTCATGTTAGAAATATGCTTGAAAGGAAACATAATTACATGACCATTGTTATTTTTCATTTTATGCCTTAGCTGTCATTGTGATAATAATCGTCTTCTTAAGTCTCAGGAGGATATGGTACCAGTTTTCTAATTTGTGTCTTCAGATTAAAACGTTTTAAGAACTCCTGCTCTAGAGCTATGAGGCAGAAGCACAAGTCTCTGTGCCTAGATGCTGACCTAAGTAAACCTCCTACTATTAAACTTTTTTATCTACTGTTCTGTAATATCTTCACGTTTTGCATACCAAACTTAACATAGTTCAATAATAAAAACAAAAAAACAGTGGTGATTTATTGTCATTTGATTTTAAAACAAAAAATGTGAAAACTAAAAGAATGCAAAAAAATAACTGCCATTCAGGGACCTTTTTAATGAGTCTTTAAATTAGAATAGTTTTAAACTGCTAACCTTTCAAAAGTATACACACAAACGGGAAACACAAAACCAAAACACAAAAGATACCTTCTTGAACATTTCATACAGATTAACTTTTCCCGTCAATGGCTTCATACCAAGTGTATCTTTTATAAAGGAACACAAAGAGCTATTTATGTGTGAAGTGAATTGGTGGAAGTTAGCACAGCAGGGTCTTCAGACTGTACTGTAGACAAATATGTTTCATAATTTCAGAAAGTGCTATTTGACAAATACATTTTCATAATGCTCTGTTCTAAAGAAATAGAAAAAATAACAAATAATAACAATTTTCATACACTTTATAATCTCTTCAATGATACCTAGAATGATACATTTGCCGTCATGCCTAAATTTATAAATCTATGCTAAATAAAAATAAGTCACTTACTGTAACACAGGATGAAATGTTCTGGAATGGAAAATGTATTTTTCCTGAAATGATTCATACAGGGTTGCCTGTGTCATTTAAAGCCTTCCTTTAAGTAATGTACAGGTATAGTCACATGCGTATGCAGGGACCAAGCATCATCATACATTGTCTTTGGCCACCCAAGAAAATTATTTTATGATGATAGTTAACTGTACAGTAAATGTTTATTTGCTTATGAAAATACTATAGAACATTACAATAAATATAAATAATCTTTTATACAATAAAACTAGAATTACTTAAGTTTTCCAAAAACTTTTTGGAACTTTTATGAGAGATGACTAGAACTAAAGGTTCCCACACCTCTTCCTGAGGCACCCATAAAATTCTATGTTCTTGTTAACCTCCACCAGCAGAACACCTTATTCAAAACAATGGGGTAGCAATTAGCCAGACCAGGTGTGCTGCTGGTGCAATTTAATACATAAATGAGTGTGTTGGATGATAACCACAGATTCTGGAGTACTTTGAGGAGGAGAGATTTAGAAATGGCTATGCTAATGACACTGACAGAAAAATCACAATTTTTTAATCAACAACGCCATAGTCACGAGTGCAACAGCACACCAAACTGATTTGATGTTCAAGGAGATTGGTGTGTTGAACACTACAAATGAAGACTCTTAAACTTTACTGCTTCTGATGAAATGTACTTCGTTAACAGACCAAAGTAAATCTAACGAAATTTTGGCTCAAAATATGGTAGAGTCATTTGTACCAAAGTACATGCTTTGACCACATAAAGAAGTTTTTAAAAATGGTCTTGTAGGATGTGTTACAGCTAAGAAAAGATTCCTTTGGAAAGGTAAAAAGCAGAAGAGACATACCATACAGAAATAAGCAACAACTCGTATAATGCAGCAATGAGTCCGGATCCAAAACGTATAGTTCAGAAAGGTGCCAATACATCAGAAAAACAGTTGCAGTGAAATACATTGACTCTTGCCTTCACTTTTTTGTGAAGCATGGTGGAGAAGCTCTGTCGTTGTCTGGGAGTACATTTGACCCAAACATTTAAGAGATTGGGTCCAAATTGACAGAATAATGACTGATGAAATATATAAACAGATTCTGATTTATCATGCAGTAAAATTCAGGAAAATTACTTTTTGGAAAAAAATACTTGATAACAGCACAACTATTCCAAACATGTTGCAAACTAGATTATGATATATCTAAAGCCATATTACTTATAGATGGAGCACTAAAGTTGTAAATGGCCCACCTCAGAGCCCCAACCCAACATAGTTTAAGCTGTGTAGGATCACTTAACAGGTGAAAGAAAAAAAGCAGCCAGATTGAAATGTACAGTTTTGGCAAATCCTGAAGGAAGCCTAAAACAACAAAGTACATGTACAAGGTTCAGGACTACTAGAAAATATTATACAGCAGCATGTCAAAGCAAATTGCTTCGGTTTTGCATTTTATTGGAGACCACAGAAAAGCCAAGCAAAATGACTTGGAGACCACAAAAATACTAACCCTGTTTTAGAAACCCAATAGACTTTTGTTAGATTTGTACTTATTCTAATGGTATATACTGTGCAAACACTTATTACGCACATAACCAGCTTTGAAAATCATTTTTCTGAGTGACCCCAAATTCTGCATTGTTTTGAGATATACAGTAGGTAAAAACCCTGGATTGGAATGATCATCTTACAGCAATAAAAAATAATTATTGAAAACATTTTCTCTGCTTTACTAAAGTATGTGGTCACAATTGTGCTGAATATCATTTTGTGGGTGGTTTGCAAAACAAGGACTGAGCGTCTGGCAGGTTGTTAATCGACAAGCGGCCATTACAGGACAGGCTGTAAGTTGTGAGGAACGTTCTGAAAATAAAGCTTGCTGACTTTAACTTCTTTACAGATTTCTGTGTTCACCCCAGTTCATAATAAACCTGCTGAATAAACTCTGGGACATTAAAGAAATGCAGGCTCAACTTACTTGTTAATGTTTTGCTATTTAATTTTATAAATGAGCAGAAAAGGTGAGAACAGCAATATTAGGGAGACCTGTACAAGATTTCCTGCAATATTCATACCTGTGTCTATTAAAAGAGTGTATATCCCAACAACCAAGAAAAGAAAAATAAAAACATAGCAGGAAAATGCAACATTCACTTGGGAAGACACCAAATGATATTTGCTTTTCCCTTTACTAGCCATGAGACACAGTACAAATCTTTGCTTTCAAAAGAACATCTTGTTTATTACACATGGATTATTAGTGATGTGTTTGAAAACTAAAGCAACTCTATCAACATTCAATACAACGTGCTGGTCAATAGTGTTGATCAGCAAATTTGACCAAAGCATTATTCACAGTGAATTTGCTGCGTTCACACTCGCACTTGTTCATCAAATTATTTGCTGATAATTTAGCCGGTTTATGAGATTTTTTTTTTAATACCAGTACCCCATAATGCTTTGTGAGGCCAGTGCAATGTCCTCCAGGGCTGTAATAGCCAACATTGATGGGACCACCTCCCCGTGGGTATATAATGCGGATCACTTGCATTACAGACTCTTTGGGACAAGTTATCAATGCTTGTAGCCAAATGTGAAGGTCGATCTTCAAGTTCCACATCAACATAAGAGTAGGAGGTGCGTTAACAATGCATGCATAATAATTAGCCACAAATTAGGAAATTAGGAAAGTGAACAAACCTTGAAGGGGCCTGACACACCCTACGCCCAACAAAGGAGACTCTATGAAATAATAATGAAAGATGTATTACTATTTACAAGACATTTCTATCTTTTTGATAGGTTAGAAAGTGCAAAGCATCAGCACAGACAGTTTGGAGAACCTTCAGCATGACTTCAAAAAACAGAACAAGCCAGTGGCTTCAAATATGACACACCACTTTGAATTTTCTGCCTTTAAAAGACCTACATATTTTTTTCTGAGTTTCGACTATGATTTCAGCATTTCTGCTTTGTTTTGATGAAATCTATGATTGTGCATCTCTAACTACATACTTTCTTCTTTGATATCACAAAGGCATAGTGGTGCAGTGCTTGGCACTGCTGCCGCACAGCTCGGGTCACCTTTTTGGCCACCATATTCGATCCAGCACAGTTGACAGACGTTTTCTTAGACCTCAGGGACACTTTAAAGATGACTGCGCCATTATAATGCAGTGAAATCTAGTTCTGCTAGTCCTTCCCCATTAACTTTAATGAAGTTTGCCAAGTTTGGCGAATATCGCAAACATTTCCGTGATGCGAAGTGAACTCGGCAATGTTCACTCATCACTACTGGCCAAATCATACATATCAAACTATTTGTATTTGTTGCTGATCTTGAACATACTAGTACAGATCAACAGACAAAACAGCTGTCAGACTCGTGAGATTTTAAAATCTATTGGTGCATGACTACAGACAAAAAAGAGTCAAGTTTGAAATTATATTGGACTAGAAATTTTTTCAATAGTTTTGCTTCCTGAAAAATGTTTGGTTATTATGATGACATCTTCAAGTTGAACACAAATATTAATTTCAGATTGAGTGTATCATGACCGAATTTGAAGAAGTACATTAACATTTATCGAATTTAGCATGTTGCTTTAGTTGAGATGATCCAAAAATATTTTACTGCTGGTTTTTGTTTGTATTCAGCATCTGATGCTTCTCATTTTAGTGTCCAAGAATAGTTGGCCACCATTAATGAATTCCACTTTCCCTGACACTGCTTTTCAGTCATTTCAATGTCCTGGTGAAACCTTTCCCCATGTTCATCACTGACTGTACCAATATGAGCAGTGAAAAAGTTCATGTATGAACCTTTATCAATATCATGCACTTCGTGGCATGTTATCAACCACCTAGTTGTAGTTTGGTGCTCTGTAGCTGCCATGAAAACTCTCAGCAACATCCTTGAATACCTTCCATGTGACATCTGGAAACATCGGTCTCAAATATTATAATCCTTCACCTTACTTGTCCATCACTTTCACAATAATTTTTATTAGTCTAAGTTGTATATGAAGAGTAGGCAAAAAATACCTTTGTTGGGTTGACAAGTGGTGTATGTGCCACAACCAGATGCTTATGGTTTAGCCACTTCTATTTGATTTGACTTGATTCACTTTATTTAGTGTAACAAAATTCTTTAGCACAGCTGTCTCATTAGCAAATGGAACAATAATTTTTGGTAAATCTGAGCTGCATTCCTAGTAGCCGTGCCACTACCTTTAGATCTCCAAAGATGGTTTGAGTGGAGTCGTACTGTGTATGTATACCTATACTCTGTGTGAGGAAAATAGGAAAAACATGTCAACGGCCAAAAATCCATATGGTACACCCAAAAGTGTTCAGAAAGCAAACATCTTCGTTATCTAGTGTTGCATATCTGCCATTGTTACCCTACTCTACATGGTAATGCTCATGCCAAGTATGTCTGTAGATAGAATATTTAATTTGGAAACAAGATGTTGGGTCACCAAGCTGCAACAGGTCAGATTTTGAATAATTTCCGCCACCTGGAAACTTCTGGCAACTTGTATTTTTTTTTTTTTTTTTTCAGGTGCTCGTTGATTAGCCTTTGTCTAACTCTGGAAAAAAAGAAAAAAAATACAAATAAGCAGCACTTGCCTTCGGATGTTTACAAAAAGGTTAAGTGTTAATCCTTTAAAGCTGCTTGGATGTTTCTTCAATGCTTTAAAGCACAGCAAACTTTCCCCAATGGGAATGAATGAGTAACAGTGTTTGCAGGTGTCAAATGTCGCTCCCTTTCAAAACAACCTCCTCGGCCGACGTGCACGTGAAAACCTCGTTTAGTTCGCCTGCATCCTGAGCGCTGACATTTCGCTGACTGAATGAACGCGCGGGTTCAGTTCACGCGAGCGCCTTTGGCTCGACGGTGTCGCACGTAGCCTGCCGCAGCCCGGCTCCGGTCTGAGCATTTCGCAAACCGGTTTGCTCCCACTAGCCGCCGCCTTCGATTGGGTTGTCATCATAAAAGTGCCGCCTTTTTGAATTCTCGCCAAACCAGATTTAAGAGGGAAAAAAAACACAAACCACGTGTGCAGCCCGACAAAGGAATGACTTTACTCGAGTTGGAAGAGCGCGTCCTGTTGTCGAGAACAGGAATGCCCTTCCAGATGGAAGGTGACTAGCAGAGCTGTTCTGGAGGGAGGTGGAGCGAGCACGTACACGCTCATTGCTCCTCCTTCTCTTACTGGAAAGGTCCTGTTCAAGACCTGTTAGGTTTTTAAGCACACATTCAATTTCGGTTTGACTTATGTGGCTGTCGGTCAGGTGTAGCTACACACTTTTGTTTTTACTCACTGCGATGCGCTTTCTAACGTGAATGGCTGAAGTTCGCTGCTGCGCCTGTTTTGTGTCCCAGTGGCCAGCTTTGCACTTGAAAGGGGGAGCTGTTGTCCCGAAGAGGTGCTCCTTTTTAAAGTTTGGCATCCCGTCCACTTGAGCTCGTGTAACTGACTTGAGTCAACGGCATGGTAAGAGAAATTCTCCTTTAAGTTGTCTCGGCCTTTCTCTGTTAGTTGTTGGTCTTTTTTTAAATGTTAGATGGGATTAAATCGGCATAGGTGAAGTAGAGTAATGCGAATTTAAACACCTGGTTTTGAGGAAAAGAAGTCCACTTCTACTACCCTCTCTTTCGGCTATGGACGGTACGGTTGTTTGATGTGTTTCTGGGGTTTAAACAAAGTGTGCTTTTAATAAATAAAGAATTCAATTATGGATTAAATTGAAAGTTGTGCTTTATGCAATAATTGCATTTCATTCGTAATACACTGTTTGAATACATAACCCAATTTACCACAAAAAAACCTCATCCTTTGTAAATTTTAAGTGGTTGCCATTCAGATAGTTCGCATCTGCATAAGAAATAAAGCGGAGATTCCAGGAGTCAAGGCTGCCTTATCCTTGACCTATTGCTATGTAGACCGATTGGCCGCGGGCCTGTTCGTTTGGAAATTCTTTGCATTGTTCGATTCCTGATGTATTGTAATGTTAAAGTGCACTGTAAAGCACATTATAACGGCGCTTCCATTGAAACGAGCAGTGTAACGTTTGACGTGAAAGCAGTTTGATTTTTAAATGCATTTTTCTGAAATATATACCTCTTCTGGAAACCTGCTTTTCCCTAGCAGTGAAAGGTGCATGTCGCCGGCCGCATTAAACGTGGGGCCAGAACTTGCTTCACCTGTACGGGAAACAAATGGTCTGTTGTAAGAGATACTAATGAGTTCTAGAACTTCAGTCAGTTCCAAGTACCCAGATTCAGTATACTTTTGTTTGCACCCTGGAAGGAAATTCACAAAAAGAGAACATACAAACTTAATACAGATTGCACACTCGGAACAGAAACTTTATAATGCGGTGCGGTACAAATGTCCAGCCGTCGTTGGCGGGTTGTGTAACTATTTAATAGCTGAATCTGAAACGTGCTATGTAATAAATAGTGATGAAGATGCCACATGAAAGATGCCATATCATATATAGTTAGGAAAGGCAGTACTGTATATCATAGATACATCTGTAAGAAAGGTTTCGTATCATAGATGAATGGCCAATGTGAAATATGCTATAATGTATAGATATTGAAGGCAATAAATAAATCAAAGGCACTATATGTTTAATAGGTCTGAAAAGACCCGTACAATGGTTTGGCTAGTATGAAAAATGCATTTTAATAAACAGACATGCCGCTATATGATAGATAAGATGCTATATGTCATAGTAATAGAGGCATTGGGAAGGGTGCTATATAATGAAAGATGATGTATAACGGGTGCTTCAATAGACCAGGTGTGAAAAAACACAATATAATAGATAAGGAGAGCACTATATAATATGTAGCACTGAAGGATATAAAATAGATAAAAAAAAATGTGTTGTCAGAGAAGATTTTATATAATTTAGTGCATAGCATCAAACCTCAATTATGATTCTTCACATGCAGAGAATGAAATGCCAACCTTTATCTGAACTGCTGGCCCCCACGTGTTTAAGAAGTGTTTTGAAGACTGTCTTGTTTGGTGAATATCTGTCTGATTAATAATGGCTATGATAGGTTCTTGTAACCAAGGAAAGATTCATCGGTCTTGTGTTTTTCTGTTTTAGTTTATAGCTCTTCACTTGTGATGGTCAATTTTGTATCCTTGTCTTGTGGCACTTGTTCCTAAATAGACTGATGTTTACTCGGTTATGTTGACCTCTTTTATAAGTCACTTTGGATAAAGCATCTGCTAAGTGAATAAATGGAAATTTAAAGTAAAATGTCTATATAATTCCCATAATATCCATGATATGAAATCCCTTAATCTAACTTCAGGGTCAAAACCTGTTGGAAACTGTCAATAAAGCACTGGATACCCAAATTCAGTATTATAATATTTCTTGAGGAAATGTTCAACTAGGTTAAATTTTCTGTCATAGTAACTTTTTTTGTTCCACATAATTAATTTTGTACAGTAGAAAATGTCATTAATGTAAACAAACCCGATGATAAAATAGTTTAGGAACTCGCAGTTTTATTGGTCTGAGCATGCTTCGCTGTTTGCATTGGAATTCTGTCATGTTCAGGGCTCGTTCCTAGTGAGAGTACCCTTTGCTTCTCCAGTAAGCATATGGTTTTTACATTCCAACTATACAAGAAAAAATGGGTCCTGATAACAGAATAGTAAATTTTATCCTTAAGTGTTAAAATGGAACATAACCCCACCAGAAGACAAGGATTTTTATTTTTCCCCTATCTATGCAAGCCAAAAGGTCGGTTTATTCAATGAGTCTTTATAATATGCATAACAAAGCACAAAAACACTTTCAGACATCTTTGATTCAAAATTGGCCTGATGTGTTAAATGCTTGTGTTGAGGATTCTTTCATTTACCATTTCCTGTTGTGTTTGTCATTGTCAGACAGACCCAAGCACAAGGCAGGGAGGGAACACAACATCATCAGCCACTTTAAATAAAAAAAAATAAGTGCCAAAAATGTCTCTAAACTTCTAGGATATAATACATATTCTATATTGTAAAATATGTTCTGTATCAAATTTTACCTATTTATTGTGAACTTTTAAAATTAGAAAAATGATTTATTGTTACCTATTGATCAAGATTGATGTACACACACAGGTTCCATTTGATTGTGGTTTATTTAGATTTAGTTAAGTTTTTGTGACATGTTGCTTTAATTATTTTTAGTTTTCGAAGTATAATGCTCCATGTGTTGTGTTTTTCAGTGCTTAATATAGAATTGCTTTGTTTGTGTTTGAATTCTATTACAAGTAGTATTTAGGCATTATTTCGTATGGTATAAAAACAGTATTGTGTTTTCCTGTTCGTTTTATTTGGTTCCGTCTCCTGTGCCCTTGGTTTTTCCCTGAGTAAGGAAGAGTTCTAGAAGATGACCTTTAAAAGTGTGTATGATTTATACATGCAAGTATTTGTCTCTGTGTGCACATATTAAACGTGTTTGAAAATAATGTTCTAACTTTCAAACAAAAGGAGCATTCAGTTGTAAGGTTTCTATATATCAATCAAAGTTGAACAGGCCTTTTTTCAATTTAGCATAAGGCGTTAGTTTACCTTTTTATAGAGATTCTACTAGATAGTGTACTGGGAGGCCCTCTTATATCAAAGCTTTATTACAGTCTTAATACTGTTTTAATACAAAGTGAGCACAAAAATATTCATATGTCATATTTTAGTCTAACATAGTTAATGTTAGGTTGGTTTCCACAAATGAACACTATTTGCTGAAATATTTGGTAAACATGGTTTTAGATTGAATAATGAGACTTGTACAAGTACATCTGGCAACAATTTGCTAGTTTTGTTTTGCATTATTATTATTATTATTATTATTTTTTGCACACTTACTAAGACAGTTATGGGCAAAGCATACAGGTGTCCTAAAAATGCTTTTCATACTGTTTATTTTTTTGAAAGAGTATTCAACAAGAAGGGTGCTGTTTAATAGATCACAAAAAAATATTGTAAGCCGTCCGCACATCCTGCAACGATACATAAACAATTATACTATGGGATATACACAGATATGTGGTTGCAAGTCATGGCCTTCAGTAATAATGCAGTACTGTCTACAGAAAAATTGTACGTTTGTTAGAAAATAACACTCATTCTTTCCATATGTCTTTTAAGAGTTGAAGAAGGGGAAAAACTTGTTTATGCTAATCCTGTGGCAAATATTAATGGTTTAACAGCGAGCATGTAAATTGTTCAGTTCAAAAAAGGAAAAAACACATTTTATTTTTTAGAACAATGATTTGGCTAGATAAAAAGTTAAAAATTTGAACAAACAAAAGAAGGAAGAGGTGTGGTAAGGACTAAACTGTCCCCTTGCCTAATTCACAAAAGGGATATTAAACATTCCACCACACACTATATACATTGGAGTCCCTTACCCAGTCAGGCAATTAGTATGTAAATCAGTATTGTGTGAAATCAAATTTGCAAACAAAGGACCCCCATAGATCTATTTGTATATGTGTATTACATTTTAAATGGTCCAAATGTTCAGGGAAGTAAATTCTTTATTCCTTCAACAATATTTGAAGAGTAGGAGTATGTTTGCAGGTTTGTTTGCTGTATGTTGAAGCAAATTTACATTACTTTTCCATTTTTGTAAGTGTCTTTTACCTGCATTGTTGACCACTACAAAAAGGTTTATCTGAGAAGCTGCCATTTTTTCAAAACATTTCTAGATCAAAAGAAATTTAACAAGAATGGTATATAGCATGGCAGTTTTTTAAACAGTGGCAGATTGCTTTCTCATTTGCCCTAGGAACACATTGAATCCATACCCAAGCAAATCCAAGAACTGGCTGAAAATGTGGCTTATGTCACTGCTGTATCACACTGTTGTTTCAAATTCGATATCCTTTTTACTTAGAATAGATTACAGAGGAGAACCAAGTCAGTTTGTTATAACGTAACTTCGAACCAACTGCTACCATACTACATTTTTACAATCACTTCAGAGTAGCTGACTTCCTGGTGAGTATTGAGTATGGTCTGTTGCCATTTTAAGGTAATGGCTATAGGAGATTTTGCAGTTTAAATGATTTTTTAGAATGTATATTGTACTAAACTGAACCTGAGAAGTATTTTGAATGTGTGGCTTTCAATAAGCATGCATTCAGTTAAGTGGGATCTTAGAAGAGTAAGTTCCGGCAAAAGTTCTACATATATTCTTCTATTTTATGTACTATACACTATATGGAGACATATATAAAACTAGGTTTGCATGGAGCCAAAGCTCTGTTGTGCAGAAAATAATGATGCAGTATTTGGGTTCAGGCTATGGCCCAGTGTTCCAGAAGAAAGTGGCAGTTACACAAGGACTTGGGACAAGATGCAGAAAAGTTGTTTTTTTTTTTTGTATTATATTTATTAATAGTACTGGATAAAAGACAGAAATGGTGGCCTATAGTTTTAAGGAAAGGTGATGCTATTTTATAACGTTTCCAAAGCTTCAGTTGTCAATCCACACAGATCTGCTCAGAATATTTTATTGTAGAGAGGCATAGTGGTGCAGTTTTTTGCACAACTTCCTTAAAGCTTTAGGAACCCATGTTTCCTGCCTGACACATTATCTTAGTCTCCATTTTATTCTTGTTTTCTTCCACATCACAGAAATTTCTATATTAAGTTGAGTGGCTATTCTAAATTGGCCAATTGAGAGTTGCCTTTTTAGGCATAGTCCCTTTTTTGCAAATAGTACTATTTGAATAAGCTCTTGGCTCCCTGCATTCTGGAAGACTCAAATGCATATTCCAGGCAAGGTGGCTCTAGGAACCTTCTGTCTAAGCCAGTTTGCCAAAACGTGGAAGTAATTTGACAGCACAATACCCCTATTTACATGTATATGTACTTATATGTACTTTCCACATAATATGTCAGCAGATCAGATGACACGTTATCTAAGATGATCCATGTATCAGGTGGATTTGTTTTTGAATGTGCTATTTGTTATGGACAGCCTGTGACTAGTACAGAAATCTATAGTAGCAGCAATTCACAACTCTGATTCTGATCAGTCTGAATGTACTTCAATGTAAAGCCTTTCCTGGTCTATCTATCAATTACCAACATTAGCATTGACCTCTCTCAGTAAGACTATTCGGCAGTAACCTTTCAGGCACATCAAAGTTGCATTCAAACTCTTTAACTACATGACACCTCTCCTGTGGGGAAGCACAATTGTAAGAGAGAGGAGAACCCTCCCCACTTAAGTCTGTTTCTAGAGCCAACATTTTCTGATTATATTTAGCCCATGGTTTTCAACCAGCCACATAGCCTCCAGCACCTGCAATGCCAGAGTAGTTATGTCTCACATGCTGTGAGCTGGGTCTAGTTTGTATTTGTGTCACCTATGTCTAGCATTACATCTAACGTCTACACTACATTTTTTGTGTGGTGTGCTCACAAGCAAGGTTCCATGGGGCTTCTATATTCTTAGCCTGACAAAGCTACATGGGTAACCAGGTGCTCATCAGGCTGATACCATCTCTAGGCCTGGCTCCCTGCATTCTTGTTCTAGGCCAATTTCCACTGCATTTACTAAGAACCATCATGGGAGTCTACATTTTTGGACTGCTTTTATCTTGACTCTTCTTTTAGACCAAATTTTTAAGTTTTCAAAATGTATATGCAGTGAAACAGATACAGTAGAAATAAGGCTATAATAAAAATTAACCTTCAGATATCCAGAGTTAATTTTAGATTGTACTTGATTTTCTTGACAACAAAACAAAATAATCACTAGTCATATATTAACAAGGACACAGAATGAATTTAGTTTTGAATTCTTTATAATCAGTAATTTTAGTTGATATTTACATATTGTAAGCTGTGGCTGACCTTTGATCCTCTACTATGTATTTTATGTTCTGTGATTAGATTTGATAGCATTAAGTCAATTGTAGAGTTCTGTGTACTGCTTTATGCCCAAGTCGATTCTTTCTTTATCCTACATATCACTTGCCAAACAAGCTTGATGTACTAAATGGTTATCTCTTATCAAATTTAGAATATTTTTATAGAGATGCACACCCACTTTTTTTTTTTTGTGGGATTGTCACATATTCAGAGAACTGTGAATTTTTTATTTTCATGTTCAACCAACAAGATAAATCTTATAACCAATTCTCATGCCCCTCATGCAAATGATTATGGAGGCAATGAAGTGACTGCCTAGTAACCGCAAGTATCCTGTTCCATGTCTAGAACAGACACTGTAACAATGGACTGTTTCAGTTTAGTCACTGATTAATTTTGCTTTTCAGATCACAGTTCATAATGATACAGGTGGTATTTGCATCCTGTATATCTACTGTCTTTTTCGTTTTTGGCAAATATTTAGACTTCAGTGGGAACTTCAGTTGATCCTGTTTATTAATCTAGTTTGGAATGTGCGATATACTGGGCATTTAGTCGCATAATTTGGCATGCTCTATTCACTTAAAGTATTCATTTGAAATCTATGCTAAAACAAATGGTTCCACCTAGGAGATTGGGTTTAAAATGTTTAAAGATAGCATAGACAATAAACAGGACCTCTTTATATATTGTTTTAAAACTGGTGCAAAGAAAAAAAAATGTTGGTTAGGCTGTCATGCATGGCTTAGAATCAAAAAGGTACTGAAAAGAAGGCAGGCTCTATTGTAGGAGTAAAGTTGGACAGTTTAACATCTGTGGCAGAGCGACTGGCATTAAGCAAACTCCTGTCAATCATGAAGAACCCACTGCATCCACTTAACAGTGTCATCTCCAGGCAGAGGAGTAGCTTCAGTGACAGATGTTTGTCACTGTCTTGCTCCACTGACAGACTGAGGAGATCGTTCCTCCCCCACACTATGCGACTCTTCAATTCCACCCGGGGGAGTAAATGCTAACATTACTCAAACTTATTGTCTGCTTTTACATGCATTTTTATTACAAAAAACAATATTAAATTAAATAGTATCAGTATTACTGCTGCTGGATTATGTGAATTTCCCCTTGGGATTAATAAAGTATCTATCTAGCTATCTATCTTAAAAAAAAAAAGCTTCCTGTAGCACATTCAGCCAAGCATTGCATTGTGGTACATGTAGGCTAAGTGGGCAATGTTTGCCATACCAGATTGTCCCACTCACAATGTATCAAACACAGTTCCTGGGATGAGACTGACCAGAGAAGGTCAAAGTGGCAAATAGCATAGCAAATACATGCCTGATAACCTAGATATATTTAAACTTGCTTCACATACTTTTTGTAGTAATAAACAGAATGTTATTAATGTCCTTGTGTAGCTGGTGTGGAATATAAATTGTAGGATTAAATGCAGTTTAATCATCAACATCAACAGAGTTGTTTGTTGAGGGTGTTGCATGTCAGCAGAAAAGACAACTCTACAAAACCACTTATTCCATTTCAGGGTGCTGGAGCTTAACCTTGACAACACTGGATGCAAGGCAGGAAAACAGGTTTGGACAGGGTAGCAGTTAATTCTGGAACCAATTATGAACACGTTTGCACTCATTTTCGCATGTAGCCAATCTAAAAATGCCAATCTATCCTTACATTTGCATGTTTGTGGATGTGGAAGGAAAACTGGAATAGCTGGGAGCAGATAAAACACAGTGAGACTTGCAAACTCTATACAGACAACCACCAGTATGGGATTGAACCCCAGGAATCTGGATCTGTGAAGTGACATTGCTGACCACTGTGAATACAAATTCTGGAGACGTAGGGTATAAATTTTAACCTGGATATGGGAGGAGAGGAAAAAAAATAGCTAAGTAAACCAAGTAACTATTTATGCCACATCAGATATTGAGATGGATAAAAAATTAAACTTGCTTTTCATTTTTAAAATCTGTTTGATAAACTGACTTATTTTGTTTTACTTCCACCAGAGTTCATGGATAGGCTAGAACATTGGACAGTCAACAGGTTAAAAGCAGAGGACTTCACCTTCAGATTTGCAGACTTGTACTGGACCATCAGGCCACATGGCACTAAGCAGCTTTCGCCTCATGAGGACCCTTCGCAACTCTCCAGCAGCCTTGCGCCGAAAATTCAGCAAAGACCGCACTGAGAGTCTCTCCCATGGTGATCCTTTGTTTAAAGTGCATTACCTAGGTATGGAAAAGATCTACTCCCTTCAAGTGGATCAAGCTGAGGAAGCAATTACCCGACTGCTAGAGGGGCTACCTGACAAGATGGCCAAAGATCATGCACTTGTAGTTCGCCCACGCTACCTGGAAGTTAAGGAGATTGCCACAGGCAGACAGTTAACCAAGACTTACCTTCATGACATTGCTTACTGTGCAGCAGACACTACACGACCCAATATTTTCTTGTATATATGTAAAAATCGGGGCCAACAGCTTCAGTGTCGAGTATTCTGGTGCAGCAAAGCTAAACGAGCCAAAGCAATAACTGCTTGTTTGGGGCAGTCTTTTGAGAAAGCTCTAAATGACTGGCAGGAGACTGTGCTGGCAGAGAGGAATGAAGTGGAGGCTGTGGTGAAGGTAGAAGCTTCAGGAAAAGTCTCCAAAGAAGAGAGGAATCCATCAGTGGCTTCTAGCCTACAAAGAGGTCAGTTCATGCAAAATATGAAAGGTACCTTGTTTCCTGTACATGCAATAATCAACAAAAACAGATTTTAGTTATTTTTATCACAGCCAGGTTAAAGCTTATGGTGAATATCAATACCATGAATCACGTTGCCCTCAGAGGTTTTTCACTGCTTTAGTTTGGCCCACAGATCTTGCCCACAATACAGCTTTGTTACCATTACCAGCAGCAATTTAAAAATAATTTGTCAAAAAAAAAAAAGCCTTTTTGTCTTTCTCTCTGAAATATTATGTTTGCGTAACAGTACATTTTTCTTTTGATCCAGTTTACTACATTTCTGATGACTGTGAAAATAATTCTTAATTGGCACACATCGACTCTGCACTTGTGGTAAAAATGTTAACTTAATTTTTGATTTTTAGAATCCAAGAGGTGGTTTGGCTGCTTGGTGTTTCCTAAATACTGTGTATTTCACCAGTCGCCCACCATAACTTCTCTACCTGGACAATCCCAAAATGATGTTGTGTACTTAAGTCAGCACAACATGAAGTAAACGGATGATAGAGTCAGCCCCTTTACTTTATAGGCTGAGGGCTTTCATAAAGGGTCCTATTGTAATTCCTTTGTTGAATTTATTACATTATCTGTAAAACAAGTCCATTAACCTATATAATTATACCACAGATTATACAGTAGGACCTTTGTGACTATATGCAAAGTGCATTTTTAGCAAACTAAGTGGCATCATGGTTTAATAAGCACATGACAATTTATTTGATTAAGTTTATTTTAATCTCAATTTCCATGAGTTTATGTGGAGACTAGAGTGTATATATTCTGCCTTGATCCAGTGTATGCCACCATTTCCTCTCAAAAAAAAAAAAAAAAATTGTTTTACTAGGGGGTTCGCCTCCTTGCTTCGCTCGCCAACCCCCCGGCCTGCACTATGTGCCAGCCACTTCATATCTCTGCCACTCGTGTTGTGAAGAAGGGGGGCTGAACGCACCCCAAGGTGACACAGTTGCTCTTTCAAAAACACCTCTTAAACGGTGATACAATTGGAAACAAATAGTTTTTTTTTTTTGTTTGTTTTTTTTTAAAAAAAAAAACCTCCTCTTTGCTCAGTCAGCTGCTGCCATGCCGGGTCGTGTGATCTGCATATCGAGCAGCGCTTCAAACAATTAAAAGTCTACTGTCCTACTCTGTCTTTTATTTCCGGCCCTGGGCGTGGTTAAATCTTTTGGCACGAAGTCTCGTGTCACGGGACGTTAAGTTCTTGATAGTTTTTAGTTTAAAAATGGAAAAGTTCGATAAATTCTGAAAAGAATGATACCAAACATATACAGTATACAGTATGTAGTTTTTAATTTAAGTCCGATTGACATAACTTGAGTCTACATATTACAGTTTTTTTTTTTTTTTGTTTTTTCTCAAAGTTTTGCACTTTACAGGTTAAAAATTCCTAATAACTTACATTTATTAGTCTAGTTTCTAAACCCACTGAAACAACATTTTAAGGCAGCATGAGATGGACCCAGTACCAGCATTGTTGAATCATGTTATGCTCCCAGCACTGGAAAGATCTCCAGTCCGTCGCAGAGCACACTTGGCACAAACTCCTGTGTCTTTAGGATGTAGATGGACAATCCAGGGAGACTCCAGCGGCAAATTCAACCTCCTGGAGCTATGAAGTGGCACTACTACTACACTGCTGCCATGTTACCCAGTCTGCCTGACAGAAATGTTTAGGTTTATTTGATCTCTATCAGTGAATATCTGTGCGAACCTCCTTGCCTAATTTGCAAGGTCCAAGAGTAACTCGCACAGTCTTGTGAACTGTGACATCTAATACAGAATGCAAGGCACACATGCAGATATTGGTAATTTTGATAAATGACTCAAAGCTATGGCATTTTACTGTTAGAAAATAGTTATTAACTGTTTATTTCTTTTATACATGTGAAACAGATCTGTGTATTATTTATTTTATTTGGGGAAAGAAAAAAAAAGCAACAGTTTGCCTGATGATACCTTGTGCCCTTTGTCTTGTGCATTTAAAACCTCTCCAAGGACAAGATTTAGCAGGGTACGGTTTCACATTTGTAGCAACAATCATCATTGGCTCCCCAAAGGTTAAACATGTATCTTTTGCAAAAACATTAAAGGTTTTCTTTATATGTACTGTCGTTTAGATGTTTCTCTATTTAACTCTCTCACACTCTCGTGACTTAGGCTTTAAACTCCATTGTAGGGGTGTACGTATGTACTGTAGATAATAATGGCTCAGTTTTCTACTGCTTTGCAACTGCAGTATGTTTGTGTGCTGGCTGAAACCTGTAACATGTGAAGTTTTTAGTGTGAATCTCTTGGATAAAATGTCTCATTTCTTACTGTATTTTTAATGGGGAATTTGTATACCACCTTGCTGAATCAGAACATTTGATCTGTGTCGCATGATCACCTGCAGTCAGACATTAGGGCGTGTACTGTGCTCTACGTGCCTACTGCTAACAAAGGACTAATGGTATGCATTGAATGTGTATAGCTTCCTTTAATCCCATTCCTGTAAAGGTGGTTGGGTGGATGTTTGCATGTTTCTAAATGCAAAACCAACTACAGCTGTAGAGGCTAATCTGTGTCACACCATGTATATACAGTAAATTCTTGCAGTTTGGTGTATGGTGTTTACTTTATTTGATAATAATGAAAAATAAATGTGACTAATTAATCAAGCCAAAGTATACTGAATCTCCTTGAATGAAAAATAAAGGTGGTATAATTAGAGTTATTCCATTAAAGCTAATTCTTGGCATGAGTTTAGATTACGCATTAGTCGTGCTACATTCATTTTCTTAATTGAGGTGTGACTTTTATTTTGAAGTTAGTTACAAAATGTGCATAATATGTGACTACCATTACAATGTTAAGTGTAGTTTTGATACATTTATAAAGATTAGTAATAAACCTCTATGTTTTTCTTTTTGTGAAGACAGTTCGCTGGAGGAAGAGTCAGATTTCACGCGTTCCCTCGAAAGTGAGGATGAGGAGGATAACGGATGAAAACCGTTTGGGAAGTTAAATATGAGACCAAGGAGCCTTATGATGATGAAGGAATATGAAGGGGACCAAAATCCACAATGACATCAAACAATAAAGGGTTTCACTTACAATTTAAGGACTATTGTCAGTTCATTGACAAGGAAATATATATATATTTTCTTATTTTGACATAAACAAGATGTGTCTTGTATATTGCAATAGAATTTGACTGATAAGCTTAGTCTCATTTCTTAGTCATCTCAAGGTTTGCCCCTTTTTAATATTTTACAGGTGTTCTCTTTACAGTGTACCTATTCAGTATTGTAATATTTTGTGATTATCTCTTTTGATGAAGCAAATATCATAATGTGAAATCGCTTTTGTTTGGTTATGACATTGTTTTGTTTTAATAGAATAGCAGAATTGCCTAAAAATCCTCCACCAGATATGCTGAGCCTGTTGGAGTACGCCAAGGCTAACCTGCTTGGTCCAAATTCAGGAATGTGGGGACAAGTAACCTAACAGGAGAGCAGAAGCAGATCACTACATCTGTCGGCCTTAGTGAGCCGAGTTACCGCATTGACGACATTATTTTTTATTTTTTTCAGCTGGTCTGATAGAAGTACACTAGCATATCCAAGCCATGGATGTTCTGTAAAAATGTGTTCTGGTAGCATCATTGATTTTGAAATGTAGGTAGAGTTCTGCTTTTTTTTTAATAATTAACAAAACATAAAAGTAACCTCAAACTGTCGTTGGTTTTCCACCCCCGTGCTGACTTCAAGCAGTAAGTGATTTAAGCAAGGTGCATTTTTGCCCTGAAAAGTAACTTTTATTTATTTTAGCAGTATGGTCCAGAGGCCATGACTAAATACATTATGCTCATTCATATTTAATAATGTATTTGGATGAGTCAGGCAGTAGTAGAAGTGGATCTGTATTTTCTGAGGTACCTTCAAGAGTGTGTGTGTGTGTGTGTGTGTATGTGTATACAGTATATATATTTTTATATAACACCTAACATCTAAGTATTTAACTGTATTTACTGTATAACTTCTGTGCAATTGTTTGTAAGAAGCTAAAATTACATAATTTGCTTTGTCAAGCCATCAAATTCGACACATTTACAAGCTGATGATATTTTCAGACAAGCTCAGAGTATCACTAAAATGTCACAAAATAACTGCATTTCCTTTTTGTAACTTAAGAAACTGCATGGGTGTAAGAGACTAAATGTGCATATTGAGTACAATAAAATTCAGTATTAATTGGCAGTTGAATGGATATTGTGTTGCTTGCACCTGAGAGTCAGTTTTGTAATTTCATTAGCATGCAATTTCTGAACATGCAGATTTTTTTCTTTTGAAAAGTAAGGTTTAAATCTTCTTTTATATGTACATGTATACACTTCATCTATGTATACATATTTTGAGCATAATGAACTTTAAGTCTAGTTTGCATATTAAAATATACATGTATTATTAACTGATGATACCACATTTTAATAGTTAAACCGTACTTCAGCTGCATTTACAAGCTGTATAATAGATTATTTAACTTTAACAGAATCTGCATGCTAAGCATAGTCTTTGATATGAAAAGTATTACCCAACATGTAAAAAGCAACTCCGTACTGAGCGAGTGTGAAGTACTTCTGACTGGTATTTGTCGCCCTCTACTGTGTAGAGTATTTTACAACAGAGCTCATTAGCCAGCCTGCAAACCTGCTGGGTTTTAAAAGATTTGTACTCCTCAAGTCCTCATAAAACACTTCTACACATTTTAAAAATGAATGAATTTTTAAATAAAGTTTCATTTTAAATAAGAGTATTTAAACTGTTTTTATATATTTTGTTGAATGTATGTTGGGTAGTATAGTATGCACACAGTATTATATGAATGTCACCCCTGCCCCTCACTTTTTAGTGCATGTGATGTTTGAAAATTTTTTCAACACTTGCAGAGTATTCTGAATAAATGTAAACCATTTTAATTAGTTATAGTTCTGTTTTTCCACAAGAATCTAATTTTAGTTTTCAGATAATGTTTGAAGCACAATCCCCTTTATGTTTGTATTTTTGTTTTTTTATCAAGTTTTTTTTAAACTGCCACTTCTAAATATATATGAAGAGTTTGTGTTTTTGTAATAATTATCACATAATTTCTTAAATAAAACTGACATCAGTGAACAAAAGTGAGGTGGCGAGTCTTTTGTGTACCTCAGTGTTTGTTTGATCAAAGAGTGTCAGTCTAAAAAGGCCTCTTATGCCAGTATTTTTAAAACTCCTCGGTCTCCTGGAGGTGATGCATATGCATGGAGTAAAGTCAACTTGTGAGCTGTTGTGTCATTCGGCTGGCACAGGGACCACTCTTTCGGCCTAAGCAGTTAACCCGCCATCTGGCTGCGAGTGTCTTTTGTACCCAGCAGGATTTTTTCACTTGAGCTATGCCAAGTCTTTTTGCTCCAAATCTGAATTTTCAGTTTTAAATAACTATGAATGGCCAAAAAGGGTTGGAACATCTGAACTGCATGCTGACTGAAAATATGCTGGAAAAGCCTTTTGGATTTTGGAACAACCATCTATCAGGTTAAAAAATAGCTAAAAAAGCTGTAGACATTTTTTGGAAGGGATATTGCCAAGGATACATTGAGTAAAATGTAGAAACACTTAGCACTGCTGTCTCTCAACATGGTGATGCCAAATTGCCTTGATGCGTGCGTATGTATGTATATATGTGTGTGTATATATGTATATATATTTATATATACTAATAAAAGGCAATGCCCTCACTCACTCACACTAATTCTCCAACTTCCCGTGTAGGTAGAAGGCTGAAATTTGGCAGGCTCATTCCTTACAGCTTACTTACAAAAGTTAAGCAGGTTTCATTTCGAAATTCTACACGTAACGGTCGACAACGTCCGCCATGTTGAACTTTCTTATTTATGGCCCCATCTTCACGAAATTTGGTAGGTGGCTTCCCTTAGCTAACCGAAACCAATGTACGTGCTTATTTCGGTGGTATGACGCCACTGTCAGCTGCCATATTGAATTTTCCAACATCACTAATTTTCCAACTTCCCGTATAGGTAGAAGGCTGAAATTTGCAAGGCTCATTCCTTACAGCTTACTTACAAAAGTTAAGCAAGTTTCATTTCGAAATTCTACGCGTAATGGTCATAACGGTCAACAACGCCCGCCATGTTGAACTTTCTTATTTATGGCCCCATCTTCTCGAATTTGGTAGGCGGCTTCCTCCACTAACTGAAACCAATGTACGTACTTATTTCGGTAGTATGATGCCACTGTCGGCCGCCATATTGAACTTTTCAACAGTCTTTGTTACTTATGGGCCCATCTTTAAGAAATTCTATCGATCAAAGAACTGTCACATACCGAGTGGTTTCCATGCCCGGAGATGGCGCCTACCTTTTCCATTCTCTGTGTTACATATTGCACGGCCATATCAGGCTCACTCTTGATATCCGGAGGAACATTCTGTCTTATGTATTGAATGACTGGGACAGGTTCAAGGTGTGGACTGATGACGGTACAGGAGATAATTATACTACACAGGAGCACTAGAAGAGTGAAATGCTTAAGCCCTTCACCTATGGTTCTGCATGTGAGTTGATGGCTGCCGCTGAATTGTTCGGTTGTCGCTTTCAAGTGTACCGAAATGGCCAAATATTTTACACCTTTCGACAACCGCCAATGCCTCTTAAACATCTTAGATTTCAGTAGTGGACACTTTGATGTTTATGAATGTTTAAACTCTCAAAAGCTGGATGTGATTTTATCGATGAAACCGGTTGTGTGCTTACAACGCTTGACAGATGCCGAATGTCACTTCAACACAACAAATCCTGCAAATACTGTCGTAATTGAAACAAACCATGAAACTCAAACCGATTATGACAGCAGCAATCCAAGCTGTGAGATTTGAGACAAGATTACTGTTCACATGGCCAACTGTAAGTTACATGCTCAAGAGTAAGCTCAGTGCACAGCTTGATCATATTACAACCGCAGGGCCGAACTGACAACATGGTATACAAAGAGATCCTTAACAAATAATTAGTAGCTTATTGTCCCACAGTTTAAAAAGGTTTAATTTTCTTCTTAATAAAAATTTGAATGCAGTACTTCACCGCTGCGAAGCGCGGGTATTTTGCTAGTATATATATATACTGTGTGCAAAATTATTAGGCAAGTTGTATTTTTGAGGATTAATTTTAATATGGAACAAACCCAGTGCTATCAGTCAATCCAAAATGTTAATAAACCTGAAACCTGAATGTTTCACAACGGAAATGTGAGTGTGAACATCATCAGGGGAATACATATGTGCGCACAATTATTAGGCAACTATTAGTGTGCAGATTTATTATGCAACTAAAGGAAAAATGAAAATTTTCCCATCTCACTTGTTTATTTTCATCTGTTATAGTGAGAATAATAAACAAACACCTCAAAATTTACAAATAAACATCTCTGACATTTCCAAAAAAATCAATCAATCAATCAATGACCAATATAGCCACCCTTCTTTCCAATAACAGTCATAAGCCTTTCCATTCATGGAGTCTGTCAGTTTCTTGATCTGTTGACGATCAGCTTTTTGTGGAGCAGTGACTACAGCCTCCCAGACACTCTTCAGAGAGGTGTATTGTTTTTCTCCCCCGTAAATCTAGCGTTTAAGAAGTGCCCACAAGTTCTCAATAGGGTTTAGGTCAGATGAGGAAGGGGGCCATGTCATTATTCCTTCATCTTTAAGGCCTTTACTGGCTGGCCACGCAGTGGAGAACTTCGATGCAAGTGATGGAGCATTGGCCTGCATAAAAATCATGGTCTTTTTCCTGTATCACTGTTTGAAGAAAGTGTCTTCGAAAAACTGGCAGTAGGTTTGGGAGTTGATTTTGAGTTCATCTTCAATGCAAAAGGTCCAACTAGCTCATCTTTAAAAATACCAGCTCATACCAGTACCCCACCTCCACGTTGGAGTGGAGCTCTGTGCCCATTACTGATCCACAGGTCCATCCATCTGGTCCATCAAGAGTCACTCTCATCTCATCGGTCCATAAAACCTTTGAAAAAAAATCTGTCTTCAGATATTTCTTGGCCCAGTTTTGACGTTTCAACTTATGTTTCTTGTTCAGTGGTGGTTGGGTTTCAGCCCTCCTTACCTTGGCCATGTCTTTGAGCACTGAACACCTTGTACTTCTGGGCACTCCAGGTAGGTTGCAGCTCTGGAATATGAAAGTACTGGAGGATAATGGGTTCCTGGTAGCTTCACGCTTGATTCTTCTCAAATCTTTGGCAGCTAATTTGCTTTTGTTCTCAACACGCTTCTTGCGACCCTGTTGACTATTTGCAACAAAATGTTTGATGGTTCTGTGATCACACACCAATATCTTAGCAATTCCAAAAGTGCTGCATCCCTCTGAAAGACTTTTTACAATTTTTGACTTTTCAGAGTCAGTTAAATCTCTTTTTTGGCCCATTTTGCCTGAGGAAAACTAGCTGCCTAATAATTCTGCACACCTTGATATAGGGTGTTGATCTCCTTAGGCCACACCCTCCCTCATTACACAAATACACATCACCTGACGTGCTTAAATCCAATAAGCATTCAAGTTAATACAGCTTGGAGTTGGAATATACGCATTAAAAATGATGATATGGTCAAAATACTCACTTGCCTAATAATTGTGCACACAGTGTATATATATACACACACACATATATATATATATATATATATATATATATATATATATATATATATACAAACCGGATTTCAAAAAAGTTGGTACACTATACAAATCGTGAATAAAAACTGAATGCAATGATGTGGAGGTACCAACTTCTAATATTTTATCCAGAATAGAACATAAATCACGGAACAAAAGTTTAAACTGAGAAAATGTATCATTTTAAGGGAAAAATATCTTGATTCAGAATTTCATGGTGTCAACAAATCCCAAAAAAGTTGGGACAAGGTCATTTTCACCACTGTGTGGCATCTCCCCTTCTTCTTACAACACTCAACAGACGTCTGGGGACCGAGGAGACCAGTTTCTCAAGTTTAGAAATAGAAATGCTCTCCCATTCTTGTCTAATACAGGCCTCTAACTGTTCAATCGTCTTGGGCCTTCTTTGTCGCACCTTCCTCTTTATGATGCGCCAAATGTTCTCTATAGGTGAAAGATCTGGCCTGCAGACTGGCCATTTCAGTACCCGGATCCTTCTCCTACGCAGCCATGATGTTGTGATTGATGCAGAATGTGGTCTGGCATTATCTTGTTGAAAAATGCAGGGTCTTCCCTGAAAGAGACAACGTCTGGATGGGAGCATATGTTGTTCTAGAACCTGGATATATTTTTCTGCATTGATGATGCCTTTCCAGACATACAAACTGCCCATGCCACACGCACTCATGCAACCCCATACCATCAGAGATGCAGGCTTCTGAACTGAGCGTTGATAACAACTTGGGTTGTCCTTGTCAATTAAAGTTGATTTATTTTGTTTTATAATTGTGTCTTTCATCTTTCTATTTTTTAATATGTAAAGCACTTTGAGCTACCGTTTGTATGAAAATGTGCTATATAAATAAATGTTGTTGTTGTTGTTGTTGTTGTCCTCCTTGGTCCGGATGACATGGCGTCCTAGATTTCTAAAAAGAACTTCGAATCGTGACTCATCTGACCACAGAACAGTCTTCCATTTTGCCACACTCCATTTTAAATGATCCCTGGCCCAGTGACAACGCCTGAGCTTGTGGATCTTGCTTAGAAATGGCTTCTTCTTTGCACTGTAGAGTTTCAGCTGGCAACGGTGGATGGCACAGTGGATTGCGTTCACTGACAATGGTTTCTGGAAGTATTCCTGAGCCCATTCTGTGATTTCCTTTACAGTAGCATTCCTGGTTGTGGTGCAGTGTCGTTTTAACGGCCCGGAGATCACGGGCATCCAGTATGGTTTTACGGCCTTGACCCTTACGCACAGAGATTGTTCCAGATTCTCTGAATCTTCGGATGATGTTATGCACAGTTGATGATGATAGATGCAAAGTCTTTGCAATTTTTCGCTGGGTAACACCTTTCTGATATTGCTCCACTATCTTTCTGCGCAACATTGTGGGAATTGGTGATCCTCTACCCATCTTGGCTTCTGAGAGACACTGCCACTCTGAGAAGCTCTTTTTATACCCAATCATGTTGCCAATTGACCTAATTAGTGTTCATTATGCTCAAATTTACTTTTTCCAGCCTCTTATTGCTACTTGTCCCAACTTTTTTGGGATTTGTTGACACCATGAAATTTTGAATCAACATATTTTTCCTTTAAAATGATACATTTACTCGGATTAAATGTTTGATCTCTCATCTACGTTCTATTACAAATAAAATATTGACATTTGCCATCTCCACATCATTGCATTCAGTTTTTATTCACAATTTGTTTAGTGTCCCAACTTTTTTGGAATCCGGTTTGTACACGTGTATATATATATATACACACACACACACACACACACACATATATATATATATATACACACACACACATATATATATATATATATATACACACACACACACATATATATATATATATATATATATACACACACACACACATATATATATATATATACACACATATATATACACATATATATATATATGTGTATATATATATATATATATATGTGTGTGTGTATATACTGTATATATATGTGTGTGTGTGTATATATATATATATATATGTATGTGTGTGTGTGTGTGTATATATATATATATGTGTGTGTGTGTGTGTGTATATATATATGTGTGTGTGTGTGTGTGTGTGTATATATATATATATATATATATATATATATATATATATATATATATATATATATATATATATATATATATATATATATATATATACTGCTCACAAAAATTAAAGGAACACTTTTTATTGGGCCTGGCATGAAATCAATTAAACCTGTCTGATAATTTTCTGGTTGGTTAAGCAGCTGAGGTCATTGTTAATCACTTTCAGCTGTATTGGTGTTCATGGACTTAACGACAGGTGCACTAAAGTGGCAACAATTAGAAAACCCTCAAAACAGGACTGGTTTTACATGTGGAGGTCATTTCAAGTTTCTCCCTCTTGATCTTTTTGGCTGGTTTTCCACTCGTGCTAGTTTTGGCTTGAGTAATCATCTCTACTGGCAGTATGAGGCGATTCCTTAACCCTACAGAAGTTGCACAGGTTGTCCAACTTCTCCAGGATGGCACATCCACACGTGCTGCAGCAAGAAGGTTTAATGTGTCTCCCAGCACAATCTCCAGAACATGGAGGAGATTTCAGGAGACTGGCTGTTATTCTCGGAGAGCTGGACAGGGCCGTAGAAGGTCCTCAACCCATCAGCAGGACCGATACCTGCTCCTTTGTGCAAGGCGGAACAGGCTGAGCACTGCTCGTGCCCTACAGAATGACCTCCAGAGGGCCACTGGTGTGAATGTCTCTACCCAAACAATCAGGAACAGACTTCATGAAGATGGCCTGAGGGCCCGACGTCCTGTAGTGGGCCCTGTGCTCACTGCCCAGCACCGTGGAGCTCGACTGGCATTTGCTCAAGAACACCAGAATTGGCAAGTCCGCCACTGGCCCTGTACTTTTACAGACGAGCAGGTTCACCCTGAGCAGCTGTGATAGACGTGAAAGAGTCTGGAGAAGACAAGGAGAACGATATGCTGCCTGCAACGTCGTTCAACATGACAGGTTTGGTGGTGGGTCAGTGATGGTCTGGGGAGGCATATCCATGGAGGGACGCACAGACATCTACTGCGTAGGAAATGGTGCTCTGACTGCCATAAGGTATCGAGATGAAATCCTTGAACCCATTGTCAGACCCTACGCTGGTGCAGTAGGTCCTGGTTTCCTCCTAATGCACAACAATGCCCGCCTCATGTGGCAAGAGTATGCAGGCAGTACCTGGAGGATGAAGGAATTGAAACAATTGAATGGCCTTCACGATCCCCTGACTTAAACCCAATAGAACATCTGTGGGACATTATGTTTCGGTCCATTAGGCGCCAGGTTGCTCCTCAGACTGTACAACAGCTCAGGGATGCCCTCATACAGATCTGGGAGGAAATGCCACAAGACACCATCCGTCGTCTCATTAGGAGCATGCCCCGACGCTGTCAAGCATGCATACAAGCTCGTGGGGCCACACAAGATACTGAAAAGCATTTTGAGTAGCAGAAATTAAGTTTTTGAAAAATGGACTAGCCTGCCACATCTTCATTTCACTCTGATTTTAGGGTGTCTACACAATTGAGCCCTCTGTAGGCAGAAAACTTTTATTTCCATTAAAAGACTTGGCATCCTTTTGTTCCTAAGACATTGCCCTGTCGTTATTTGTATAGATATCCAACTTCATATTGAGATCTGATGTATCTAATGTGTTTCTTTAAAGTGTTCCTTTAATTTTTATGAGCAGTGTATATATATATGTGTGTGTGTGTATATATATATATATATATATATGTGTGTGTGTGTGTGTGTGTGTGTGTATATATATAGGATAGGATATATATAGGATAGGATATTAATCTGGTCAGTTAAGTAGCAGAGGGGGTTGTTAATCAGTTTCAGCTGCTGTGGTGTTAATGAAATTAACAACAGATGCACTAGAGGGGCAACAATGAGATGACCCCCAAAACAGGAATGGTTTAACAGGTGGAGGCCACTGACATTTTCCCTCCTCATCTTTTCTGACTGTTTCTTCACTAGTTTTGCATTTGGCTACAGTCAGTGTCACTACTGGTAGCATGAGGCGATACCTGGACCCTACAGAGGTTGCACAGGTAGTCCAACTTCTCCAGGATGGCACATCAATACGTGTCATTGCCAGAAGGTTTGCTGTGTCTCCCTGCACAGTCTCAAGGGCATGGAGGAGATTCTAGGAGACAAGCAGTTACTCTAGGAGAGCTGGAGAGGGCCATAGAAGGTCCATAACCCATCAGCAGGACCAGTATCTGCTCCTTTGGGCAAGGAGGAACAGGATGAGCACTGCCAGAGCCCTACAAAATGACCTCCAGCAGGCCACTAGTGTGAATATCTCTGACCAAACAACCAGAAAGACTTCATGAGGGTGACCCAAGGGCCCCATGTCCTCTAATGGGCCCTGAGCTCACTGCCCAGCAGCATGCAGCTCGATTGGCATTCTCCATAGAATTCCAGAATTGGCAGATGCACCACTGGTGCCCTGTGCTTTTTACAGATGAGAGCAGGTTCACCCTGAGCACGTGACAGAAGTGAAAGGATCTGAAGAAGCCATGGAGAACATTATGCTGCCTGTAGCATCATTCAGCATGAGCAGTTTGGTGGTGGGTTAATGATTGTCTGGGGAGGCATATCCATGGAGGGTCACACAGACCGCTACAGGCTTGACAAAGGCACCTTGGCTGCCATTAGGTATCAGGATGAAATCCTTGGACCCATTGTCAGACCCTATGCTGGTACAGTGGCTCCTGGTGCACGACAATTCCTGGCCTCATGTGGTGAGAGTATGCAGGCAGTTCCTGGAGGATGAAGGAATTGATACCATTGACTGGCCACCACACTTTCCTGACCTAAATCCAATAGAACACCTCTGGGACATTATGTTTTGGTCCATCCAATGCCACCAGGTTGCACCTCAGACTGTCCAGGAGCTCAGTGATGCCCTGGTCCAGATCTGGGAGGAGATCCCCCACAACATCATCTGTCATCTCATTAGAAGCATGCACCGATGTTGTCGGGCATGTATACAAGAACACAGGGGCCATACAAAGTGCTGCGTACAATTTTGAGTTGCTGCAATTAGATTTTGGCAAAATGGACTAGCCTGCCACATAATTTTTCACTCTGATTTTTGGGGCGTCTTTGAATTCAGGGCTCTGTAGGTTGATCATTTTCATTTCCATCAAACGATGTGGCATCCTTTCGTTCCTAACACATTACCCAGTCTATATCAGTATAGATATCCAGGAGGATTTCTTTTTCCCATTGAGATCTGATGTGTTTTCAAAGTGTTCCTTTAATTTTTTTGAGCAGTTATATATATATATATATATATACACAGTGGTGTGAAAAACTATTTGCCCCCTTCCTGATTTCTTATTCTTTTGCATGTTTGTCACACAAAATGTTTCTGATCATCAAACACATTTAACCATTAGTCAAATATAACACAAGTAAACACAAAATGCAGTTTTTAAATGATGGTTTTATTATTTAGGGAGAAAAAATCCAAACCTACATGGCCCTGTGTGAAAAAGTAATTGCCCCCTGAACCTAATAACTGGTTGGGCCACCCTTAGCAGCAATAACTGCAATCAAGTGTTTGCGATAACTTGCAATGAGTCTTTTACAGCGCTCTGGAGGAATTTTGGCCCACTCATCTTTTCAGAATTGTTGTAATTCAGCTTTATTTGAGGGTTTTCTAGCATGAACTGCCTTTTTAAGGTCATGCCATAGCATCTCAATTGGATTCAGGTCAGGACTTTGACTAGGCCACTCCAAAGTCTTCATTTTGTTTTTCTTCAGCCATTCAGAGGTGGATTTGCTGGTGTGTTTTGGGTCATTGTCCTGTTGCAGCACCCAAGATCGCTTCAGCTTGAGTTGACGAACAGATGGCGGACATTCTCCTTCAGGATTTTTGGTAGACAGTAGAATTCATGGTTCCATCTATCACAGCAAGCCTTCCAGGCCCTGAAGCAGCAAAACAACACCAGACCATCACACTACCACCACCATATTTTACTATTGGTATGATGTTCTTTTTCTGAAATGCTGTGTTCCTTTTACGCCAGATGTAACGGACATTTGCCTTCCAAAAGTTCAACTTTTGTCTCATCAGTCCACAAGGTATTTTCCCAAAAGTCTTGGCAATCATTGAGATGTTTCTTAGCAAAATTGAGACAAGCCCTAATGTTCTTTTTGCTTAACAGTGGTTTGCGTCTTGGAAATCTGCCATGCAGGCCGTTTTTGCCCAGTCTCTTTCTTATGGTGGAGTCGTGAACACTGACCTTAATTGAGGCAAGTGAGGCCTGCAGTTCTTTAGACGTTGTCCTGGGGTCTTTTGTGACCACTCGGATGAGTCGTCTCTGCGCTCTTGGGGTAATTTTGGTCGGCCGGCCACCCCTGGGAAGGTTCACCACTGTTCCATGTTTTTGCCATTTGTGGATAATGGCTCTCACTGTGGTTCGCTGGAGTCCCAAAGCTTTAGAAATGGCTTTATAACCTTTACCAGACTGATAGATCTCAATTACTTCTGTTCTCATTTGTTCCTGAATTTCTTTGGATCTTGGCATGATGTCTAGCTTTTGAGGTGCTTTTGGTCTACTTCTCTGTGTCAGGCAGCTCCTATTTAAGTGATTTCTTGATTGAAACAGGTGTGGCAGTAATCAGGCCTGGGGTGGCTACGGAAATTGAACTCAGGTGTGATACACCACAGTTAGGTTATTTTTAACAAGGGGCAATTACTTTTCACACAGGGCCATGTAGGTTTGGATTTTTTCTCCCTAAATAATAAAACCATCATTTAAAAACTGCATTTTGTGTTTACTTGTGTTATATTTGACTAATGGTTAAATGTGTTTGATGATCAGAAACATTTTGTGTGACAAACATGCAAAAGAATAAGAAATCAGGAAGGGGCAAATAGTTTTCACACCACTGTATATATATATATATATATATATATATATATATATATATATATATATATTGTCAGGGATGCCAGGGGCCATGACCCAGCCGGGATGTCATGAGGGACCGGATGTGGGTCTGTGCCCACCCTGGATCACGTGGGGGTTGCCTTCCGGGTTGCTCTGGGGGCCACAGGGCGGCCCGAAGAAAGGCATTGTGAGGCCAGGACTGTGACTTTGGGGTTTGTGCACTTGTGGACTGTGGGTCTTAGTGACCATATATTTTGTAAATATTGTAAATAAACGTGTTTGTGGGTGACATGAACGTGTCTGCCTGCCTGTGTCCGGGTCAACTTCCACACTATATATATACACACACACACACACATATATATACACACATATATACATATATATATATATATGTACACACATACATACATACACATATATATACTCTATATATATATATATATATATATATATATATATATATATATATATATATATATATATATATATATATATATATATGATGTACACATATATAAACTCAGCAAAAAAAGAAACGTCCCTTTTTCAGGACTGTGTATTTCTACAATAATGTTTTAAAAATCCAAATAAAATTAAAGATCTTCATTGTAAAGAGTATAAACAATTTTTTCCGTGCATGTTCAATTAACCATAATCAATTAATTAACATGCGCCTGTGGAATGGTCGTTAAGACCTTAACAGCTTACAGAAAGTAGGCATTTAAGGTCACAGTTCTAAAAACGCAGGACACTAAAGAGACTTGTCAACCGACTGTGAAAAACACCCAAAGAAAGATGCCCAGGGTCCCTGCTCATCTGCGTGAACATGCGTTAGGCATGCTGCAGGGAGGCATGAGGACTGCTGATGTGGCTAGGGCAATAAATTGCCATGTCCGCACTGTGAGATGCCTAAGACAGCGCTACAGGGAGACAGGAAGGACAGCTGATCATCCTTGCAGTGGAAGACCACGTGTAACAACACCTGCACAGGATCGGTACATCCGAATATCACACCTGCGTGACAGGTACAGGATGGCCACAACAACTGCCCGAGTCACACCAGGAACACACAATCCCTCCATCAGTGCTCAGACTGTCCGCAATAGGCTGAGAGAGGCTGGACTGAGGGCTTGTAGGCCTGTTGTAAGGCAGGTCCTTACCAGACATCACCAGCAACAACACCGCCTATGGGCACAAACCCACCTTCGCTGGACCAGACAGGAGTGGCAAAAAGTGCTCTTCACTGATGAGTCACGGTTTTGTCTCACCAGGGGTGATGGACGGATTTGTGTTTATCGTCGAAGGAATGAGCGTTAAACCGAGGCCTGTACTCTGGAGCGGGATCGATTTGGATCGATGGCTAGGGCCATTCCCCCCAGAAATGTCCAGAAACTTTCAGGTGCCTTGGTGGAAGAGTGGGGTAACATCTCACAGCAAGAACTGACAAATCTGGTCCAGTCCATGAGGAGGAGATGCACTGCAGTACTTCAAGCAGCTGGTGGCCACACCAGATACTGACTGGTACTTTGATTTTGAGCCTCCCTTCATTCAGGGACACATTGTGAAACATTTTTAGTTTATGTCTTATGGTGTTGACTCTTTTAGTGTTCATACAAATATTTACACATTAAGTTTACTGAAAGTAAAAACAGTTGAAAGTCAGAGGACGTTTCTTTTTTTGCTGAGTATATATATATATATATATATGTATGTATGTATGTGTGTCTGCCCTGCAATGGACTAGTGCCCAGCCCAGGGATTGTTCGTTCCTCGTGCCTGCTGGGATTGGCTCCAGCTGCTCCACGTGATAAAGCAGGTTTAGAAGATGGATGGATGTTTTGAGAAAATAATACTGCATACAAATTATAGCTTTATCAAAAGAATTAGCAGTCTCTTGTCCAGAGTATCAAGAAAAAGGATGGGCTTATTTCAATTATGTTTACTCTTTCACAAATTTTCATCTAAATGTGTTTTGTCTGTTTTCCATTACTCTTATGTCCACAGTAGTATTATTTCAAATAAACTGTTTTATACCAAGAGCATTATCATTTTCCTACTTTTAAAATTTGGTTTATGGTCCTGTGCAGCTTGTGATTGCTAAACTGACATACAGTGTCATGATGCTCTTTACTGGACAGCTCTAGATGCCGCTACCTGGCTTTCATTTGGAGTATTACAAGGAAGTCAAGTCTAGCATTTTGAAAGGCAAATGTATAAAATGTTACATGTGATAGTGGAGCAATATTAGTTAGACTGTTTACAAAATTGTAATGAGGTAAAGATTAATTTGAAAATGTTAAAGTAGGGGCTAAGAATAAATGTGAGAGTATGTACACTGTCAGTCAATACTCTGGATGCCCAGAAGTGTTTTGATAGAAATTAATACCTTTTTTATCAAGATAGCATTAAATTAATTTAAAAATATAGCCAAGACATTAGTAGCATTTATAATGGAAAGTGATGCTTGAAATAACTGTGTTTTAAGTGAATAATAATTTATAAATCAAAGCAGCAGCCATTCCTTCAGCATCCTAATGGTCTGCTACCTTAGCTTTGTCCTTAATTAGTCAGCTTTAAATGCAAAATGGTTATTAAAGAAACCTTTGAAATTACATTAGCACCGCTGAAGCCTGTTATTCTGTTCACTTCTGTTACAAGATACCAGCATTTCTAAAGTTCAGTTCTGGGTTCAAAAATAGCCAAAATGAAACTGCTTTCACAAGAAAGATGTCCACATACTGTGTTTTTTTTTTTTTTGGTTATTGCAGTTGGCAGATTGCCAAGAGACTAAAGATTTCATTTAAAGTGTGTAGTGTGAGAAAAAAGCACCTTACAGGTCCTCTGTTGACTTCTTCATTAAATACACTCCAAATGCCAACATCATCTACAACAGTGAAAAGACAACTCTGGGATGCTGCTATAAGATTCAAAGAAAAAGCCATATATGAAACTGGAAAATAAAAAGAAAAGATTAAAAGGGGCAAAAAAACACCGACATTGGGCAGATGATGACTGTGAAAGTGTCTTATGTTCCATATCAATGAATCATCTCTTCTCTGTTAAAGATGACTCTGGTGTTTGGCATGTGTTACCTGTAATGAAAAAAATAGAATCTGAAAATGGATTCAAAAATTGAACCTCAATCTCCATAGTCGACCATTTGCTGATAAAAAATACTTTTAAAGTAAAGCTACTTAACACTGTTCTCATTTATAGAAAGACCATTTATCATATAACACCGTAATAAATTAGTGCTGACAGGATATTAAGCACCCCGCCTTTCTAATGAATTTCTAATCTTCAATGGCTATTAATCAGAGCATAAATCAAATAAGACATCTTCATTTTAGGCTTCTAAAAATCCTTTATTAATGTTCTGCACAGAAGATGATATAATAAGTATATAAGTTTAATATATCAATGTGTTCTGTACAAAAAATATTGTATAAATCCACTCACATGTACAGCTAACGGACCAGATTTAGCACACAGGGGCTCATCATTTAAAACTGCTAGGCAAGCATTAGAAGACAAGAAAAGGACAACTGCGAAATGGGCATTGTACTATTTATGTGTGTCAGAGTCAGCATGACATTTGGATCTTCTTTTCCTTGTTTGGAATGGCATGATTTACCTAAGTGGGGGTCTGCACACAGAGAAAGAGTGTAAAGCCTTGGAACATTACCCGGCACACATTTGAAGCCGACGGACAGATGGGAGATAACGTCATCCAATCCTGAAAATCCTTCCAATGCAGTTACGAAAATGTCAGACTCTACACAAGGTCTTGTCATGGCTTCCTCGTCTGTTATGCCGCGTAAACTGCCATTAAAGAAAGCTAAGTTATTTCTCCTATGTGACTTTTTACTGCCGTATCACTAAGGGAGGGGTATCGCCTTTTTATATTATATCCATATAGTTTCAGGTTATGTAACATGCTGCAATTACAAAATAACTGATTCCAGCCAGGGATCTGGTGCCCCCTGCTGGATTCAGATGACCCCCTCAAACTGGAATTTATATGTACAGTATACGCATCTTAAGTAACCTATCATTGTGCAACAAGACGCTGAGGCTGCAGGTAAGCAGAAAATATTAAATAAGAAACAAAGTCCCTAAGAGAGTCCCTCAGGTCCTATCTTTCAACAATTCCTTTGTTTCATTTAGAGTAACAATACAGGTGATCAGACTGTGATGGAGTGCCATGGTGGTCCGATTTGGTAATCGGTGGCTGAATGTTTACGAATTTCTTCCATGCTTTGGTGTTTCCTTTTCCCTGGTTCATAATATCCAGTTGCTGGAGGTGTGCAGTCTACATTTTCTCCCTGTGTTTCTGTTTTTTTCATTTTCCTTCTGCACCCCCAAAGACGCACCTTTAGTTTAACTGATGAAACTTTGAAAAGGAGATTTATTGGTACTGTGTGATGTTTGGGACAAAGACACATATTTCTTTCATTTACCCCTCTACTGCACAGTTTAAAATTACAAATCAAATAATTCAAATGTGATTAAAGTGCATGTTGCAGACTTTAAGGGTATTTGCATACATTTTGGGCACATCATATAGAAACGGCAACACTTTTAAGACACAGTCCCCACCTCTCCCCATTTCAGGGTACCATAATGTGTGTGGCATTTGGCATCATAGGTGTTTGTGATTCCTCGGGTGGATTACATTGCTTCATATTTTACCTCGACTTTCTTCTACCCTTTGGAGTCTGTAGTTGTCATTGTTCAACCTGAGGACAAGAGCTGTGACAATAAAAATCAAAGATGCCATTATGAGGCTGAAAAACAAGAATAAAACCATTAGAGACATCGGTAACACAACTGTCTGAAATATCATTAGGAATAAGGCTCAGTAATTGCAAAAGGACTGGTAGGCCAAGGAAGATCTCCACTGCTGATGAAAGAAGAAACTTCATTATGGTAAAGAAAAAGCCCCAAATGCCAGTCTGATAGATCAGAAGCAGTCTTCAGGAGGCCGATGTGTTTGTGTCAGAGACGACTATCCCCAAAAGACTTCATGAACAGAAATGGTCTTCATAAATTCGGCATGGGCACGAAGACCTGCAGATACTGCTGCATTCAAAAATCAAGACTTTCTATCTTTAATACAGAAATTAATAACAAGGACATTTATACAACTGGTCAACAATAAAACTGGGTCACGGCAAAAAGAATTACAAGTGAAAAGTCAATTCTCTGAAGACGTCGGCTTTAAATGGGACTTGAGAGTTTGTTTTTGAGTCGATTGGTAGATGCACTTTTTGAGAATACATCCAATGATGTACAAACTTGGACACATCATCTCTAATGCTGCATAGAATTGGGGGGCATTGTGGGTCTTTTGAACATCAGACACCCTCATCCAGGTGACCCTGCTGAGGTTTATCATGCCTTGATTGTGTCCACCTACAGGCTCTCTCTGCTGTGTTGGATCTGATGGCTTTCTTTGTGTTCAGCCCATCCCATCATACCCAGGGCTCCACACTTACTGAGGGACTGGCCTGCATAGCCCCTTCAGCCAACCTTGATGAGCATATACTTTTACCTCCATCCTTGCCTGCGGCAATCGTCTACCTGCTCTGCGTATTTTGTGTCCATCCACTCTTCTACAGAAGATTCAATTCCATTATGATGACATGTCTTGTGGTGATGTCTGAGTTCAGTGAACTCTTTGTGAAATGCGCTGGAAATTTCAGGTCGACCTGTAACACCAAGTTCCGTGCAGAGGAAAGCAGGCTGCTCTGCCAGTGCTGGCCCCTCTGTTGTAGCTGCTCTCCCTCTTTCACACAGGCAATCAGCTTCACTGGACAACTGACCCTCCGAATGTCCCTTATCCCCTTGCTAAAGGTCTTCGCAAAGGACTTGAGGAAAACTTCACACAAAGCCTTAAAGCAACTGCTCAGTATGTGTTCCAGGGTCGATGTCTTGGAACACAGGGTACACACTAGTGTTTGAGCAATGTTCAATACAAATAACTTGGGACAGAATTGTGGGAACATTGTAGACTCCCTGGACTAAAAACCTAATCCTTTGTATATTCCATTGTCAGATTTCCTATCCAAGTATAATTTTGTTGATCCTTTCCTATTCCACCTCAGTCCACACCTCCTATTGTACAAAGTTTCTTCTCCCTTTCAGACTGGCAGTGTCATATCAAGTTACCTCACTCTCAAAGCCAGCTCTACCATTTGCCACTCTGCCCACAAGAACTTTGTGCTGTTTTCTGCACTGTGTCTACTGCCTTCCATTTCCTTCCAGTACTCTCTATAAATTACCACACATAAGAATGGCTAACAAAACCAGAGGTTGCTTTGTTAAATCTGTTTGATACCCACTCAACAACAAGAGTGTGGGCTCAAACTCTACAGTGTGTTAAAAAAGGCCACTTTTATATAGCACCATTAACACCATCCCAGCATACTTCACAAGAAACGATTATTATATTTGTTCTTTCTACAGTTGGAGCACAGGAATGGTGAGAGGCTAAATTCAGGGTCTCACAGTAAGCATGCGATGGCAAATGAACATGCAGCTTTCTGGGAACAGTTTGGTTCCTAATCCACTACAACATAGTGTGTCAGTCAGAGGAGTGCACTATTAAGTTCATTTAAATTAATTACATTTATGTAGCACTTTTCCAATTGACTGCAAATGCTTCACATGGATGCCAGGTCAACCACTACCAATGTTCAGAATCCACCTGGATGATGGGATGGCAGCCATTTTTTCACCACTAGGCTCACCACACATTAGCAATTACGTGGTGAAGGAGTGAGAAAGAGAGTTAGCCAAAAAGGGACTGGGGATGATTATGGGGTAAGAATGACCAGGCTGTGGTGGACAATTTAGCTAGCACATCGGGAATATACCCTACTCTTTTTGAAATATACCCAGAGATCTTTTATAATCACAGAGAGTCAGGACCTCGGTTTTAAGTCTCATCCAAAGGACGGCATCGATTTTAGCACAGTGCACTGGGACATTTGGGTCCACACACAAACTACAAGGTTGCCTCACCAACACTTCTTCCAGCAACAACCTATTCTTTTCTTAATTAATGGCTGGGCCCAATGTATTGTGGGAATTTTCAAACACATAGAACTTTAGAATCTTTGGAAAACAGTAAGTTGGGGCATTTTTGGCCTACTCCAATAACTGAAAGGGTCTTGAACAGAGAAACAAGAGGTCCTAATTCCTTAAAATTATTGACAAAGTGAATTAAAGCTTACCATTTTGAACCCATGTTGAAAATGGTCAACACTCTATGAACTGAACCATTGGAAGTGTATGGAGTTAATGTGGAGGCCCAAAATGAAAAACGCTTCAATGAAGACAACCTAGCAATAGATCTGCTGGAAACCTTGGAGATGTACTTTATCTTTAGCTACTCTGCCATCTTTTTAAAACTTCTAGTTATTGCTGTGTGCCTGTTTATAACTTTTTATTTTTTTTTTATTTGGCTTAGTTTGAGTCACCCCACTGTCTAACCAGTGATACTTGGAGAAGAAATTACTTCTAAATGACATCATGAAAGCTTCTGGTGTTCTATGTAGCAGTTACTCCACTAGTTATGCATTCCATTAATTGTCTATCATCACGGTTGGTGTCCTGTCTTGGTGTGATTCCTGCCTTGTGCCCAGTGGTTGCTGGGAAGGGCTCCAGCATTCTGGCTCCCCAGCCCTATATAAGAAGGTTGAAAAAATGGATGGATTGGTAGACTCAACATCTAAAATATCTTTTCTTATTTTTACTAGGTTTAAGTTTTATTCTGCTGCCCATGCTCTCTTTCTCAAGGGTGGGCATTGATTTGTTTTGTATGGAATGTTGTGTGATTTCAATAAAATCAATAAAATTAAAAATAAAATATCTTTTCGTGCATATTAAATGTTGACTATTCCTCTTTTCTTTTTAGTAAGTAAAAGAAAACATACAAGGATTGCAAGTGGCTCAGTGACTACAGCCTCATAAACCTCACTTTAAATCCTGCAGTTTATGTCCTGTGAAGATTTGCCAGGTTCTTCTCATGTTCAGTTTAACTAACTTGAGCATCATTACATATTCCACACAACCATAGAGTCAATTGGCTGGTTTAAGAATGCTTTGTTATGGTAAAAATAAAGGACTGGTTTGGTGGTGTTTTCACACTCAAGAGTTAGTTTGCTATGACAAAATATATGAGGGTCAAAGATAATCAGGATTCAGAAGATAGCCTGCAGGGAGAGCAGGTGAGGGGATTCATTTAAATGTCTAGGATCAGTGGTAGCCCAAGAGGGAAAGCTTTATGCAGAGATAACCCAACAGTGCGGAATGAACATTTAGAAGAAGGCATTAGGAGTACAGTATTATATAATTGAAGAATTAAGGCAAAGGTTCAAGGTGAGGTTTTTAAGACATTCACAGAATCATAAGACCAGCAATGATGAATGAAGGTGAGACATGGACAGTAAAGGGAGAGCAGGAGAAGAGGTTCTATGTGGCAGAAATGAGAATGTTGAGATGGAAATGTGGAGTTACAAAACGGTACAGAACAGGAAATGAGACAGAGTACAACAAATGTGGTAAAAATATCCAAGAAAATATAAGAAAGTGGTTTAAAGTTGCATGGACATGTGATGAGGAGAGACAATGAATATGGGGGCAAAACAGCAATGGGAATGGAAGTACAGGGTAAAAGAAAGCAAGGGAGCCCAAAGCAAAGGTGGATGGATAAAGTAAAAGAACATCTGAAGGAAAATGGTCTGACTGGGGAAGAGGTGCAGGACCAGGCTGAATGAAGACAGTTGATCAGGCACTTCAGTCCCACACAGAAGTGGGAAAAGATGAAGAGGAAGAAGAAGTTAGTTTGCTTTGTTCTGAATTAAGGAACAATGTGTTACTTTGGTTCAGTTTCCATTTAGTTCGATTGTGCAAACTTTCAAGTGAGCTACACATTGCAGCCATCTCCTGGAATTATTTCATTGGCCAAAAACACTTTTTTCAGAAATAAATATATTATGGAGTGTGAATGAAAGTTGAGATTGGCGCACAATTACATTGTACTTGATATTATGGATATATTTAGCAAATAAATTGGTAACTACTTTCCTGTTTTTGTTATTTATTGACTAAAATACAGTTCTGGAGGTAAAATGCCTGTTGTCGAACAAAATTTGGCGCTACTACGCATTGTTGAAAAAAATAAATTTCAGATAGGAGCGTGCACAAAAAAGGCAAGCGCTGCTGAGGACACACACTGATGTGCTTCAGTTTTATAACAGTAGACGTATCAGGTGCTGATGTTTCAGATTTACTGTCCAGTAGCCAGCATATGATGAGAACCTCAACTTAAAATCTCAGCTCACAAGTTTTAACCATTCGGGAACATCAGGGGATTTCCCGATGGGCCAGTGACGTTTCTGGGCTGCCGTGCACACCCTTTAAAATCCCCATAAATAAATGAACACGCGTCTAGTAAACACAAAGTGGTTTAATCCCGCTGCGCTGTATCTATTCTGTGAAAAATGAGGCGATCCCTCCCTAAATGGTACAACCCCGCACGCGTGAAATTAAACAACCCGTTTTCTTAAGCTTTTCTTTAACAATCCCCCGTGCATTTTTTACAATGGAGATTTAGAGTTAAAAGAAACTAGAAGGGTGGTGCCAAGAAAGCAAAGTTTACGCGAAAAAAACAGGGTTGGAGGAGAATGCAGAGCAATGCACGGAAATATCCGCTTTATTTAGAGTAGGTGAGAAAAGCTTACATTCATTAACTTTACAACACTACATTGGTTCGCGACTTTGGGAGGACTACGTGACAGCAAAGTAGTTGTTAGCTAACAAAAGTAATTGGGCTTACTTGCTGCCTGTCATATTGCCTCAAACACTCCGATTTTCCAGCATTATTAACACGCTGTGTCAAGCTGACAATAATGTGCGGTGCTTCGCATGTATGGAACGCTATTCGTACCAAAATTAAATGCAATCCAGCGTATTAATGACACTGAAATGCAATACGTATGGAAGTTGGCTGTTTCATTCTGGTGTGTTTTTATGGTGTCATGATTAAAAACATATCAACCAAGTGATCGGTTGATTTTTCACTACGGCACACGGTTTTCACGTCAGTTTAAAATGCATTGCAAAAGCGTACTGCATTTTAATTAATGTCCATTTAGCACGTTATGAATAAAAGAAAAGCTAATGTATTGCGTTTCGCTTAGCACCTTTTTTTTCTGACCTTTAGGTGCTGTATGTATATATCAGGTACTTGGTTTGTTCTGATTGACTGGTAATTGTGCGACTTATTTTATGAGAATTGTGTTATATTTTTACCTATGTGCGTTGTTTTAAATTTTTGTTTTTAATGTTCCGTGTTAACCCTCGACTCACTATGCTGTGAATGAGATTGCCTAACAACATCGCCATTACATGGCCATACAAGAAACAAAATGGTGTCACGGTTTGAGACAGTAATAATTATTTGCATATTGGGCATAAAAAGAAATGTGACCACGAAGTTTCTTGACCAAACATCCCCCCCCAAAAAAGAAGTTTTCAAGATTTTAACAGCCAAGAAAAAAAAAAATCCTAATCATGGGTAGATACATGGTAGGTGTACTGCTCAACTACGATAGAATCAGTTGAATGTGAGTGTGTGTGAGGATACAGTCATGTGCCAGACCAACATCCCATCCTGGACATTGGGACTAAACTCACCCTACTACTCAACTAAAGTAGGACTCCATTAGCCAGCTGCAGACTCTTTTAGCTTGTGATGTTGCTTTCCTGTACATTTTCCTTTACTGAACATGCCACCTATTACACGTTGCCAGTTACTTAAAATTCAATGTCATTCAATAGAAAATGGCATTGACTATCAATTATGAACTGCTTTAATCAAATGTTTCCGTATCCCTAGTCAATGATGAGCTTACAAACAGTTCCGGTGCCAAGAGGAAGTAAAATTCACTTACGAATGAGGTGAAAGAATGGACTAAAATAACATTAGCTGTTTATTATCACGTTGTTATCATTTACTGTATTTCTAACTTCCTAATCTTTCTCAGTGAATTGCTTCACTCCTGTCTTATGACACAAATGTTCTCACAGTTTTATAAAGCAATTTGTTTGGGTGATCATGGGTATATAAAAGAACTAGACTGGAACAAGCCACCCACTTGGGATAATGTGTAAGGCACAGGACTTTAGGTTGTTGATTCAATTCTTCACTTCTCTTCACTGTGTGGTACTACTTGAGCCACTTGACATATCTTTGCTTTGCTGTCTTTTAAATCCACATGGATAAATGTAATTTCATCTTGGATAAAAAGGTTTCAGCCAAATATGGACGAAGAATAATAGAGCTGACATATTTATAGACTGAACTACAGCATAAACCACAAGGGTTGGTCATACCCTGTCTTTATCTACCTCACTGTGTGACCCTGAGCAAGTGGCTTTACTTTCTGTGCGAACACTTGTACTCTATTGTGACCTTCTAAATCACCTTGGATAAAAGGGGAGGCAAACATTAAAAAAAATCCCTACCAAGAACTTGCTCTGTTTGTAGTTGCCTGATTTGTAGTTGCCTAAGAAGGCCACAGATGTGTCTCTCCAGGTTAAGAAAATATCACAGAATTGCAACATAGATGCTGCTGTCCTCAGTTTTTTTGCATCTCTTGTTCTTCGTTTCTGAACTCATGAATCTGAGGCCTCAGACGCTGAATGTCCCAAAGTGTTTGGCTGTGAAACAGATGGAGTCTCTCGAGGTCTTCCATAACTGTAATGACAAATGCAATAATGTCACTCCATAGAAACATCCACTCAAGTTATTCATTTTAAACAATTACTGAATTGCATTTTGGATTATTACAGGAGTTTCCACCATAATTAAAGGAAAAATGTCTGTGCATGTGTGTCTGTGTATCCATCCACTTGGTAGAGTTAGGAATAAAAAATAAAAAATGGGTAAAACATGTACTGTAGAAGAAGGATAAAAAAATCACAAATGATAACAAAAAGTACAATGAAGGGTCTTAAAAAGAAGAAAATTAATCTTATTGGACTATTCTGTTGTCCAACCACAAACTCAGTGCTTCACTGGTAGTAACTTAAGGGTGGCCTCATCTCTTGGGGTTTCACCAACAGAATACAAGGAACATGATAACATAAAAACTCGGTACATAAACATTAAATCATAAATAAATCCTGCAGAAATAACACAGAAATCTGAAAAATACTCAAAAATATGAAAAAAATGCAATAAAACTAAACATAAACCAAGACTGACACATAACTGAAAGTATACACAGACATGAAGTGTAAAATCAATTGCTGTATTCTCATATGCTGGTCATGTCTAAGACAAGGACCAGATTATCATTGAGTCTAACAAACACATGATGATCTTGGGAATCATTTTTAAGGTGATTCTGGTTGGGGGCTTTTGCATTGCTAAAAAAATTCTGTTTGGCTTCATTACTATGGCTTCCATTTTTTCCAATGCCAAAGTACAGGAGGGAGTTCTGCTACATACTCTGGTAATATTGGTACAGAAGTTGAGGCAAATACCAAAGCCATCAGACAAATGTCCAAAACGTCAAAAATGTAAAAAAAAGAAAAGCAGAACAGAAATATAGTGTGCTTTTATGAAGGATGAGAGGGTCAATGTAATGACAACTTTTGAGGCTAATGTCCTGGCAATCAAATGAATACCAGACAACTATTGGTGGCCAAAAATAGGATTTGAAGTTGTCTTCCGGAGAACATGGGACTGACTCAAAGAGCAGGGATAACAGAGCTTCACAATGTAAGAGCTACTGGTCAGTACTTTCAACAGTACTATGAAAGCAAAGAAGCAAAACTGATGGAAGCCAGATGTTACAACTGATTTGTATTTTATTGTCATAGCAAAATCAGTTGCATGGAACTTGAACTGGTGATGCTCATATAATAAGCTCAACACAATAAAACCTGAGCACCAACATACAACAAAGACAACAACAATCATCATTCCTCAACAGCCTTGAAAAAATGATTTAACAAAAATCCACTCTGAGAGAGTCATTGGTTGAGCACAGAGAACGCTTAAAATTCTTATTTTGCTCATTCAGCAACAGGCAAAAATAAGCTGACATGTTCACGCTCTAACAAATGCCAAATCATTGCACAAGATGCCACAATGACAGCATACAGCACACACCCTGCAGTGGACTATGACTGATAGGCTGCCAGCTGAGAGTGGTCACAGTAGACGAAAATCATAGCAGAAAGTATTCAAACCTCTTGACTCTTTTCACATTTTGTTATGGTATAGCCTTATGCTACAATCATTTAAATTCCTTTTCCCCACATGAAATGATACTCAACATCCCCTCTAACAAGGCAAAAACAGGATTTTTGGAATTTTTGCAAATTTATTTAAAAGAAAAAAAATTAAATATCACATTGACACAAGCAGACCCTTTGCTATGACACCCGACATCAGGGTTGGTGCATCCCATTCAATTATCTAATCAGTCAATCAAGTGGCAATAGTGTAATGCATAAAATCATGCAGATACAGTTGAGGAGCTTCAGGTAACATTCATAATAACCACCAGAATGGGCAAAAAATATGATCTCAGTGATTTTGACTGTGGCATGATTGTTGGTGCCAGACAGGCTGGTTTGAGTATTTTTGTAACTGCTAATCTGGGATTTTTGCATGCAGCAGAACCAGTGAGTGGCAGGTCTGTGGACAGAAATGCCTTGCAGATGAGAGAGAACAGAGGAGAATAGCCAGACTGGGTAGAGCTGATAGAAAGGTTATCAGGTTCTACTCATGTCAGCCAAAGACAAAAAGATGAGGCTGCAGTTGGCACAGCCTTGCCAGAACTGGAGAACTGAAGACTGGAAGTACAAAGTCTGGTTTGATGAATCTCAATTTTTGATTCTTGATCAAGATTTGGTGCCAACAGCATGAATCCAGGCACTAAACCTGTAATGTGTGAAAAGTCCAGACTGCTGATGGTGGTGTATTGGTGTGGGGAATGTTTTCTTGGCGCACTCTGTGTCCATTAATGACAATTATTGCTTGAATGCCACAGCCTATTTAACTATTGTTACTGACCATGTGCATCCCTTCATGACCACAATTTTCCCATATGCTAACGTACAGGTATGAAACTCCAGTGCTGGAGGGCCACAGTGGCTGCAGATCTTCATTCTAACATTTTTTTTGCCTTAATTTTAAATAACTTTTAATTAACTTGACACAGACACCTTAATTGTCAGCAATTGACAAGACACAAAACAAGCCACCAAACAACCAGCTCACTTGTGTTTATTACACAGTATCTGAAAATAAAGAAAGGTAAAGGTCTCAGTAAGGCCGATCTCTGCAGGTCACCAAAACATCTTGACGGTGTTCTTAGAGAAAAAAAAAAGAAAATCAACCATAATGGAAGTGTCTGCTGTGGCAGAATGAGAGCAGCAACAAGCCATGAAATGAAATAATGAGTGTAATTAACAGCAAGAATTGGCTTCTCATTAAGAAACTGGTTAGAGTGAATTTGGTTGGAGTTTGACTCCCCGATTTAGCTGGTCATTTGTTGGCTTGTCTCACATCTCATTTCAGTTTGGCTGTCAATTAATGAAGAAAGGAATCGATTCAGAAGACTGAATCCTTAAAATATATATATAAAAAATACTTTTTAACTTAATATAGGTGTGGTTTTTAAAAAGTGTACTAAACAGTAAAAAAATAAGTTTCTCATACATCACTCATAAAAAAATAAAAGTGTGGGTGCTTTTTGAACGTTGATTGATGAAAAGCAGCCACACTTATTTTACGAGTAATGTATGAGAGACTTATTTTTTACTTTTTAGTACACTTTTTAACTTAATATAAGCGTGGTTTTTAAAAAGTATTTATATATATATATATATTATTTTCAACTTTTTAGTCTTGGGTTTGTTTTAGTATAATTTTGTAATCAATATTTAAACACTTCACAGTATTTCTATCCGTTACTAGCGCCATCTATCGGTGAAATCTTGGACTATTCTTCATATGAAAATTTATTTTCTTAATTAACATGGATTAATTGATCAATTGGTGAAACTGATTATTGATTCGTGTATTGTCATCAGAAGTGAGCAAGTGTGCAAAATTTCAAGTCATTTGGACAATAGGAAGTGGGTTAAATATGGATTACAAGATTTGCACCAGACAACAAACAGGTGAAGTTAATAAAGTGTGGTAATAATAATACTAATAAAAATGGGGCTGTTAAAATGAATGAAAAAGAAGTGAATTAGCACTGAAAACTGCTTGTTGATTAGGAAAAGGGTTAGAATAAAAACCTGCAGCCAGTGCAGCCCTACAGGCCTGGAGTTTGACAACCCTGTTCTAACGGCTACTTTTACCATGATAATGCGCTATGTCAAAAAGCAAACATCATCTCAAACTAATTTCATGAACATGACTGAGTTCAGTGTTCTTTAGTGGTCTTCCCTGTTACTGGATCTGAGTCCAATATAGCACATTTGTGATGTGGTTGAACTGGAGATTTACAGCATGAATGTGCAGCTGACAAATCTGCAGAATCTGCATGATGCACTCATATCATCACTGACCAGAATCTCAAAGGAATGTTTTCAAAATTTTGTGGAATCCATTCTCAGAAGAACTGAGAGCAAAAGGAGACCCTAACAGTGCTCCTAATAATTTGCTCAGTGAGTGTATGTACAACGGTAACTTCCGATAGAATTCACTTATCTTTCTCAGACAAGTGGTACTGTGTTTGTCTTGTTACAGGCTCCAGGCCTGTTGTTTTTGGTCCAGTACTTATTTCCATATCCTTTAAAAATAGTTTGACCTATATCCAATGGTGACTATTGTAAGAATCGTTTAATTTCACCGACATTTTTGCTGTCTGTTCCATTTAGTCATAGGACCAGGCCTATTGATTTGCAAAAAACTTTGCACAAGTAGCTTTTGAGATTTGTAATTCATTTAAATATACTGTACATGCATGCACACACAGAGGCACACACATGCACATGCACTCAGAAATTTATAAGTAAAGATAGCTGACAGTTTGTTTGCCGACCATAGCACATGCTGGAAGATGAACAGAAAGAACACACACAAACAGCAAATCTGTAAAGTTTGAAATGCACAGAAGCATTAAGCCACCTCATACCAATCTGTCTGTTCAAATTAAATATTATTTAATTTGTTCAGTTCATTACATTTCCTAATCATTTTACTCTATTTGAGTACATAACAAAACAAATGAATGTACTTGATTCTATATTATTGTGCAGCTCAATCAGTTTTAATACATCGTAAAAATCGAGTAAATTCCTGAAATTTACATGTAAACACTGCATGGACCATTCCATTCAAATTTTTTGTCAGGCACTTGAAAACTGTAAAGAATGTTACCAGTACACTAATGACTCAGTTTGTCATGATAGTAGAAAAACATGGTAAGAGCCTTTCCATTCAACTCTTAATATCTATCATGTAATACATTTATTTTGTAATATTCAAACTCACTTCGGCTGTAGTAAGCAGCTTCTGGGGCACCGTGGATGACAATCCTCTCTAAAAAGCAAATCAGAGCTCCAGAGGCGAGAAAACGCTCACTAAGTGGCAAGGACTCAATGTATCTCATGTCCAGAGCAAAAGGATTAATAGGGGGTGGAGTGGTGCAGAGAGTGACCAGCTCCCACACCATATCCCAAATTCGTACACCTGTAAGTGACATAAATAATTTAGAATAGTATCAGTAGCTTGTACACCAGCCTAATAATGTATCTATCTATGCGCTCATTGACCCATTTTTCAGTACCTTGTGTTTTCCATTCAGAAATTGACTTCAGCTTGACAGGTGTGTCTTTGACCGTTGAATCAGTGCAGCCAATATTCACCAGTCGTTCATGATTAGACCTTATCCAGGCATAGGGCTGGCCATATTTGGCATAGCCAGCCAGAAGGAAAAGTGTACAGTTTACTTCCTGTGGAAAAGAGCAGACACACTCAGAGATATACAATACAAATGTAGATTAGACCATGATGTAGACTAGATCCATGAGGCAGCGACACATACTCCTGTGCCATAATGCTATTAACATAAATATTTAAAATGCCAAATAACATTTTGCATACAAAGAATTTGGGTTATATTTTTCTTACTGGAATGGCTATTTCCCGCTCACTAGGAGATGCAGGAAGAAGGTACCCTTCACTAATCCTGAAAAAAAAAATATTAACATCTTAGCAAAATGACATTCCATTTATAAATTAATACTGACACAGTTTTGAAGACAGTGGAACTTCTAAGAGTTTTGCTTAGACATTCATAACTGGACCTTATTGACTTTGGTAGCACTGGACCAGCTCTTCAGAAAACTGGAAGATTTTCATACTCATCTGCATTTTTAAAACTAGGGAGCTCTGCCACCTGCTTGCTTCGCTCGCCAACCCCTGGCCAGCCACTTCACATCTCAGCCACTCGCATATGTGGGTTTCACTTTCACCAAACAATCAATCTTTTAATTCTCGTGGATACGCCTCTTCATTGGGAAGAAACACTACTCTTCCCTGATGGCAACACTTTAAGTTGATCTACAAGTCTCTGACTTAAAGTTTAAAGCCGAACAATATCTACATATTTCTGTCATGTCATATATGTCCATACTGTATATTCAATCTCTTTTCGCTGTTCCGTTATTTCACGAGTAATAATTTCCATTTGTTAGAGCTAATGCAATTTTTACTATCAGTTTTTTGAGACTTTCGAATTTTAATACTTTCATAATCTCTAACCTGCTCTGTATGTGTATCGTGCCAACGTTTTTGAACCTTTTTATAAGAGTCTTTTACTCTTTGTCTTTTATTTCCGACCCCGCTTGGGAGCTGACAGCGCAGGACCTGTGTCTGAAAATAGCATTCACACAAATGAGAAGTGACTGGACCGTGAGCATGGTTGTAAATGTTTGAGAGAAGGACGGGAATTGTGAAAATCTCTTATCAAAAATCTCGTCTCGCAGGACCTGAAATAATCTCTCATGGGATTTGAAATTATCTCCAAGAAAGTCTTGTCCCAGTATTTCCTTTTATAATAGAGAGATATATTTATAAAGTTTCTGTAATTTAACATTTTTTTAGGAAAACCAGTTTGTGTAGTTTACTATAGTACAACCAAATCTGCCTCAACCTTGCATATCACCAAGCTGGAACGGAAGCAGATCACCCTTTATCTTATGAATGATGGTATCATATAATGGCTACATTCAGGTTTTCAGGCTTTTTTGTGCAATTTGTAAATGGTAACCCTAACAAAACCACAAGGTTCAAAACAACACCATTCATCGAAGTTTCCAATGTTGAGATACTGGGCACACTGTCCATGATAAAGTGACATTTTTCAAAGTAGAACTTCAGAATAGAATATATGCCTCTCCAGATCAAGAGAAGCCATCTGTGGTGGTTTAGGCATGTAATGAGAATTCCATTTGTGCACCCCCAGAAGAGAGATATCCTGAATGACCCTGAAGGAATTAGACCCAGGACAAGGTGAGGGTATTACATCTGTCATCTGCATGGGGATTTCCCCCGAAGGAGCTAAATACTGTTAATCAGGATAGAGTGATCTGGTCTAATCATCTTTCTGTTATCCCAATAACACTCACCAGGAAAAGCAGATAGGAACTGAGATGAGAAGGGATTTTAGGGAAACTGCTCCTTTTTATGTGCAGCACACAAGGTTCAAGTACTCTGATATTTTTCAGTTCTGCTTTCTCCTGCAATACACTCTGTGACCCATTTCTGTTTTGTTAATTTATTGTATGAGAACTTTGAGGCTGGTTCCCACATTCCATAGTAAAAGAACTGCCTAAAGTCTATTGTTTCAAAAAATATAAAAATGTGTTTCTTGACATGCCAGTGTCCCTATCTACACAAAGCAGTAGTGTCTACACCCACCGCCTTGAGACTTCCTAAACTTTGTTTCTTCCTGTCTAAAACTTCAGACACATTTGACATGCCTTACTGAGAGCAACAGGACATTTTCCTGCAGTTCAAATAATTTCTTTTAATGATCAGAGAGCAGTAAAGTTCGCTGTGCTGATTTTGAACTATTTGATGTTCTGTTCTCCCAGTTTTGAAGACGGGACTGAATGGCCAGCACTGGGGGTGGTATACGTAAACTGTACATTTCAAATGCCCAAGGCATTTTGTTTAAGAATATCTTCTAGGGTGATTTCTTCCTGTTTAATTGATCCTCCGACATTTCCTTACATCTCTGCCATAACAGCAATGTAGCCCTCTCCATTAGTTCTGTAACGACTGTTTTTTTTTTTTTTTCAACAATTATTAAGCATTAATTCTGACAAACAACCTATTGCTTCTGAATGACAAATAAAACTGATTCATAGGTAAGCTCTTAAATGTATGAAATAACATGACATTTTGAGATCTTCTCTATCCAATTCAGGGACATGGGGGTTGCCCAGACATATTCAAGCAACACCAGGAACTAACCCTGGATGGGATCCACTGACACACACACATCCATACACATGATTGGGATGAAACATCAGAAGAAAACATAAACAAAGGAAACAAACTCCACATTTCAAATAAGTAAAACGTGGGATGTGAACACAGGTCTCTGAAGCTGTCATACATTACTGGGCCATTCCTATTTGAAAACTAAGAATTAAATACTGTAAATGGACAATAACTTAGGGAACATTTAGTGAATATATGGTAATGTATACATATATATGTTAGTAAATACATTTTTTTAATTATTGGCCTTGTGTATGTAAAATATTAAAATATGATCAAACACATGCATTTTTTTTGTCTTAACATTTTTACAGTTCATTTAATTCGCATTATGCAGGACAGGTTGACAAATGACAGGAGTCTATTCAGTCTTATATGGTAACCAAAACCACCACCAACAGGGAATGATATGCCCCAATATATTGAATGAAGCTGTGGTGAAAATTTCTGCTGGGGCTTTGATATGGATAATGGATATTGCAGGATGAAAAGACACGGAGTACAGGTTCTCCAAGAAATTATGTGGCAATAGGAACACCCATGAATTTATACATGGTTTCATGCACTACACTGTAACAGACAGATTACCTGGAGGTGTTGTTGCCTTTTGTGAGAGATTTGGGAGTCAGAATTACAGAGACACCTGAGGTCTGTTAGGAAGACCCTTAGGAGGACAGACACACGGGGTTTCTATTTTATTTCTAACACTGGAAGTGGCATATGGTTTTACCTAGAAGTTATTGTATGTCAAAGATTAATACCTCCTTCTAGGTTTACATCTAGGAAACTTAGAATTGCAAGGATTAATTTTGGGAAGCCCTGCACTTGCAGATGGAAGACAGGCCAGAGGAAGAGTAGAAGGTAGAATGTGTGAGCAAGAGGAGAAAATTTAAGGTAATGTCTAATAGACCTTCCACCCTTCCCAATATATAGAGGTAAAAACCTATGAGGACTCAAAGTGTTTTACCTATAATTTTTTGTCTATCAATTATTATTATTATTATTAATAATAATAATAAATAGTATTTATATAGCACCTTTCCCTTGCTCAATTTGCACCCTTCTATTATCCATCCATCCATCCATTTTCTAACCCGCTGAATCCGGATACAGGGTTACGGGGGTCTGCTGGAGCCAATCCCAGCCAACACAGGGCACAAGGCAGGAACCAATCCTGGGCAGGGTGCCAACCCACCGCAGGGCACACACAAACACACCCACACACCAAGCACACACTAGAGCCAATTTAGAATCGCCAATCCACCTAACCTGCATGTCTTTGGATTGTGGGAGGAAACCGGAGCGCCCGGAGGAAACCCACGCAGACACGGGGAGAACATGCAAACTCCACGCAGGGGAGACCTTCTATTATTATTATTATTATTTTTTCATTATAATAAACCATTTTTGTTTTATATACTTTGGCCTCATTGGCATTCTTTGGGTTCAGGCCCAACACAAGAATGCTCTTTTATAGTCACTATGCTTTGTAATTGATGTCTCATCTCATATGATAGACCCATTCTCAGATGTCTTCTTCTGAATGAAACTATCATTGACTGTCTATAAAATCTTTTAAATAATGCAACTCACCTAGGAGAATTATTATTGTTTATAGCCATGTGTACAAAGTATATATCACACATAGTATAATTACATTCCTTTATATATATAGTTTTTATGTCACAATATTTGTTAATTGTGGACAGAAATTGTCTTTGAATCGATTGGTACAAGTGCCAATGGCCCTATACCATTTGCCAGAAGGAATGGGTAAGAAAAGTGACCATGCAGGATGGTTGAGATCTTTAATTTTCCTGTTTGCCTTTTTAAGGCAGGACATGTTGCATCTAATCCTGAATAGCAGGTGAATGCTGGTAATATTCTGTGCCACCTTCACGACCTTCTGCAGGGCTTTATGAGTTTGAAGCAAACAAGTGCCACAACTGGGGCTACACAGCCGAAAAAGCTGGACTCCAGTGTGCACCTGTGAAGGTTTGTGAGAACAGCTGGAGGAATGTGAGCTTTCATGTTTTTTCTAGAAGTACAGGCATTGGTAAGCCTTCTTGACAATAACCAAAATGAGTTGTGACCACTCAGTTCATCTGCAATAATCACTGTAAGAAAGTTCAACCTATTCACACATTTAGCAGCATTTGATGTAAATGGGTGAGTGGTCTGGCTCCTGCTTCCTGTAATCTATGATCAGCTCCTTGGTTTTGCTTACCTTTAGAGTGAGATTTCTGTCTTGGTAGCACTGTTTCAACAGGTAAAATTCTTGCCTATAAACTGTCTCATCATTGTTGGTAATCAGGCCTACAATGGTGGTGTTGGAGACCACCCAGTCTGTTCCCCCAGTCAGAGATGAACAAAAAATACAGAAGGAGGCTCAGTATAATTCCCTGCTGAGTGTCTTCATGGTGTATGTAATGCTGTCTATCTGCACATGATGGCTGAGTTTGTTGGTTAGGAGGTCAAAAATCAAATTGCAAATGGTGGCACTAGGTCCAAAATTGAGGAGTTTGGTCATCAGTTTTGACGGTACAGCAGTGTTAAATACTGAACTATAGTCTATAAACAGGTTTCTGGAATATGTTTTATCCAGATGTGCCAGAATGGTATAAGAGATATGGCATCCTCTGCGGAAAAGTTGTGACAATATGTAAAGTGGAGGTGGCAGTCAATATCTGGATCATTCTGTTTGATGTGTCCTAGCACTAGTCCCTCAAAGCAATTCATTATAATTGGAGTGAGTGTCACAGGTCTACAGTCATTCAGACAGACCATTTTTGTTTTCTTAGGCAAAGGGATAATTGTATTTTAGAAGCAGGCGGGGTCCACAGATTCTCTCAACAAAATATTAAAGGTGTCACTTAAGATCTCAGCTAATTGGGAACTACAATTAAAAAAACCACTTTGAATCAGATGCCTTATGGACATTAACTTGTTTAAAAGTCCTCCTTACATCATGTGCAATTAAAGCAGATGCAGTGGAGATGTAGATGAGATTACATTATGCTTCACTTTGCAGTTAATAAACATCTGGGAATAATTACTGAAAGGGGATGTGGACAAAGCTAATGCCCTATGCCAATTATAATAATAGATTTTCCCTCCCACTGCCACCTGCACAGTGTGCTTGAAAGTGCACTCAGTTAAAGTAAATTGAGTTACGTATATTTCTCTTAACTATGTGACTTCATTTCAAACTTCCAAGTTTGGTTTTGGAGATTTTTTTTTCTCTACTTGATGCCACTAGAACCTCAGGAACTTTTTATATTTTTTTTTATTTTATTATTCCTTGTTCTACAGTGGACATACTCAGACTGGCTACTGGAGAATTGTAGTAGTTAATCCCAAAATTTAATTTAACTCTTTTCAACCACAGAGACATTTTGATTTACTTATTCTGCACTCAATAAAAAAATTAAAAGAATCTGGAAAAACTGGGAATATATACTGTTTTATTTTGTGAGTTGATTCTTTGTTCAAGCACAAATAATATGGGGTAAAATATTAATAACTTAGAAATTAAAACCACTGATCTAAACAGGGTAAAGTGTTTCAAAAAGTTCTCATAGTTTAGAATGACACATTATGCAAGAAGGTGTTTTAGTTAAAATGAACTGCACAAATGAGGGATTAGCTGCCCCACTTTATTTACATTTCCAAGTTTAAATCCATGTCTGTCAAATTGGGTTGCCCACTCCACTGCTGCACAAATTCAATTGTCAGACTCAGTAAGCCTGTGACACAGGAGTCTAATGTTGCTTCTAGCCCAGCCCTGGAAGCACATCTAGGGTCACAAGCTGCCCTTCATTTGTTCCAGGGACACCAGACTAGAATGCCTTCCAGAAGCTCCAAGAAGCCTCTGCACCCCTGAGTCTTCCTTAAATAACTGGGCCTCTGAAGGATGGTAACTCCCCAGCTGCCTTCTCTAAAGTATGCTCACATAAGGCTTACTTCTCAAACTATGTGCCCTCTGCTGACCAAGAGATGTTGCAACTTCCCTCTACTCATTTTCCCTTTTGGTCAGAATTCCAAAAATCATTGCACTGTGCTGGGTCTCCTATCCTCTGGAATTCTGGTGGAAGTATTAGTTTAATCCTCTCAGGCTGTTCTATTGTTCTTTTGATGTATGTAACAAACCTTACCACTCTCCTAGTCACTCCTACCCTGTCACACTGGATTCAACAGGACCTCCCCTGCTGCCATTGTGTCTCTCTCTTCATTTTTTGAGATCTTCAGCAAGACTGTGCCCTGTTCTGTGCCATTTAAAAACCTCACTAAATAATATAAATAAATACAAATGTGTGCAGCTCTGAAAGGAATAGAAGCTCCCTACATTTCTCAGGAAAGTTGTCTTCCTCTATGATCTCATAGATGATTATGGAAAAAATTAATAAAACTTCGCAAATATAATGAGGTTACTACGACTGCCTGTTTTGTTTTTTGGCATGTGATTTTCAACCTTAGGCAGTCAAAGCTTAATCCAGCTGGTTTCCGATTATGTAATTCTTCCTTCTCTTCATACCTGTTTGAGAGTAGTAAGGCTTGCTCCTCATCAGACAGTTCCCCCAAAAACAGTTGACCACCCTCAGTGCTGCTGCTGCTGCTACTTGTCACAGACGATGCAGCTGTGCAAGGGACACCAGAAGAATGCCAAGTCTAACAAAAAAGACACATGAGAGAATGTCAGGTATGTGAAAAACACTTCATTATTAAGATCACAATTTGAAAGACATATCTACAGTATAATCACCAAAACTGTTGAGAACTAAAAGGATAAGCTACATGAATGTTTTGGGTACAATGCAAGAAAAAGCCCTGGATATAGCACCAGTCCATTACAGGGCACACACTCACACTCACACACTGCCTGTCTATAATTGCCAGTTAAGATAATTTTCACTTTTTTGGGGAAGTAAGATGAAATCCAGAAGGAAACCTACAAAAAATATGTGAACAACATGCAAATTTCATAAACATTCCTTTGACTTACAATGTTATAAATGACTTATTAAGTTAAGGCATTTAAATAATACAAAAGCAAAATTCTGGTTTCCTTTTAACACTAAAGATTCATTTATGACAATTAATGCCTAAAGAAAGTTCTTTCTATTTAACTCGATATGCTTACCACATCTTCATTAACTATAGTTAGCAACAGTTCCTCCCTTCCTCGCAACCAAGGCTGAAAGTAACGAAAGCCCTAGAAAAATTAAATGATTGTCAAGACAAAACATAACCTAACATAACAAAATAAAACCCAATTCATCATCATGGGGGTATTAAGACAGATTCTGGCAGTAAAACATGCATCATATGGGACCAGTTTGGAGCAGCCAATTAATGCAATCAAAGTAACCAAGAAAAAAAAAAAACATACACAAAAAGAGAACAGAGAAAGCAACCAGATTGCAGCATTGTGAAGGACCACTCCCATCCTTCTCACAGTCTCTTCATCCCACTTCCATCTGACAGAAGGTAGTGTATCTTGCATCTGGACAAGGTCTGCCAGGTTCTACAACAGCATCTACCACTTGCCTGTCCAGACTCTGAACTCAGTGCTGCCCCTCGGCCCTCAGTTCTCCCCCTTTTAGTGAATTTATATGAAGTACATTTCTTACATTTATCACTATTTTTTTTATTAATAGTTTTTTGTTAATTCTGTATTAATTAGATATTTTTGTATCTATTTCAAATTATTTCTATCTATTCACTTACCTATTATGTTTATAGTATAATATAGTTCTTTACCTGTCTTGCACTTGTCCTGTGTTTATGTATTTTCTGTACCATGGTCCTGGGGAATGTTATTTCGTATTACTTCATGCTGCAATACGGTGTTATGAATGGTATAACAATAAAACTACAACATACTTAACTTGACACAGGACTGAAACCCAGGATGTGCCACATGGCAGCCAAGTGTTCACTAGCAATTTAAATTTCCAGGCTGAGTGAACTCAATCTGGACTGTAAATACAGGGTGAGTCAAAATTATGTTAACATTTGAATGGCGGAAACAATTAATTCACAAAACAAACTTCATATGTGCAAGATGATTTACAGGAATGTCTCAACCTATTTGCCATCATGTTCAACACACAACTGTACACAACTGACCTGCAATGATCCCAAAAGCACCATATCAGCAAGGAACTGTTGCAGCTTCTTTTTTTGCTCCTTGGCTAACTCCTGCAATACAAAAATAAGAACACTAGAACATCTAAAATAAAGTAAATATGAAAACAATTTGACGTGTTTTAAGATTAAGGTGACATTAGCCATTACAGTTTTAAATACAAAAAAATTGTAAAAAATCTAAATATACATGTAAAATTCTATTACAACGAACTGCCAGGTACCTGGAAAATATTTTGTTGTACTGAAAATTTCATTGTAATGAGATTCTGTATTTGTTGCTATACTGTAGTGCTTTCTTTAACTTGCACCCAGTCGTTTGCAATCATTTCAATAGCTTCTTTCGTGTTAATTTTAATCTTCTCCTGTTTACAAGTTATGCTGATGAGAATTATTCTCAGCATTTCCTTGCGATAATACACTTTCAGGACATGAATGATGCCCAGATCCAATGACTGAAACACTGCTGTGCAATTGGGTGGGAGGAATTCAACACGAACATTATCTAAATGTGGAAGCATATTCTGGGCAGCACAGTTATCAATCAGAAGCCAAATCATCCTTTTCTTCTTCATATTGTGAGGTTTCTGAACTCTTTTGGGATCCCCCCACGCCCCAACCAATGGAGCGGCACGCTGTAGTGCATCCCAAAGCATGTCTGTGGAAGACTGTTTGTCCGTTGCTGGGGCAACCACAGGCTCACAGTGCTTCAGTGAAGCGCCACAGAAGCAAATCCTAAAAGATCGGGGTTGCGCTATAAGTTCCTGTCTTGCACCCCAAAACACGAGGCTAAGTCTCAGTACTTCAGCAAAACCAGCTTTATTCAGCTTGAAATAGGAACAGCATTGTTGTTTATTGTAGCGTGATCTGCCACTCTCCTATACACAGACACAGCAAACAGGCAGGGTGGTGGCCAGGTTAGTAGCCAAGTAATCCCATGCCCTGCATTTACAATCTTCCTTGCATCACCCATCGAGAACTTTTCTGTTTGCTTTGGTGAAGAGCCACAGCAGAGTTGTGAGCTTGCTGTTGCCCCAGCAATGGATAAGCAGTCTTCCACAGACGCAGTGATCACACTTCGGGATGCTCTTCGGCGTGTTGTCCAGTTGGGGGAGGTCCCAAGAGAGTTTAGAAACCTCACATTTTCTTGAATGAGTGCTGCATTAACAGGAATGTTTCTTAAACGAGCATCACTAAACCACATAAAAATAGCTTTCCCGACATCTACAAATGGAGCATTTTGCATACGTTTGCAACCTGAGATTTTTCTTCTTTTTTTGCTCGGTCTTTCAAGAAAGTTGACAGTGTCGATGGCGAAATTTCGAATTCACTGGCAATGTCTTTTTTCTTTTTTCTGCAATTGAGAACTGTGAAAATGTAACTTTTTTTTCTTTTCTAATATGAACTGTTATCGTTTTTTCTTGTCTGCCGTTTCTATAGGAGGGTGACATTGAGTTAAATTCCAGTGGATGTTTTTCAGATATTGACGAGCAATAAGCAAAAGGTATCACTGAAAACCACCGAAAATAAAAACAGCAAAAAAACAGTTCAAGGAAAGTTCGAAGAAAGAAAAAAAAAATTACGATGTTTCTGTTTGCAGGATGCGACCACAGAACTAACTGCTCTGTGGGTGATTCATTCAGGCATTTCAAGGTCTTTTGGGCACTTCATTGTAATGAAAGTATCTGCTGAATGTACTTTTCGTTGTAATGAAAATTTCGTTGTAAAGATATTTAACAACACCATCCAACCTCTGCTCCTTAGAGACAAGCTGACTGAGATGGGAGTAGACTCACACCTGGTGGCATGGATAGTGGACTATCTTACAGACAGACCTCAATATGTGCGTCTTGGGAACTGCAGGTCTGACATTGTGGTCAGCAACACAGGGGCGCTGCAGGGGACTGTACTTTCTCCGGCCCTGTTCAATCTATATACATCAGACTTCCAATATGACTCCTAGGAGTCCTGCCACGTGCAAAAGTTCGCTGATGACACTGCTATTGTGGGCTGCATCAGGAGTGGGCAGGAGGAGGAGTACAGGAAACTAATCAAAGACTTTGTTAAATGGTGCAACTCAAACCACTTACACCTTAACACCAGCAAGACCAAGGAGCTGGTGGTGGATTTTAGGAGGCCCAGGCCCCTCATGGACCCCATGATCATCAGAGGAGACTGTGTGCAGAGGGTGCAGACCTATAAATATCTGGGAGTGCAGCTAGATGACAAATTGGACTGGACTGCCAATACTGATGCTCTATGCAAGAAAGGTCAGAGCCGACTATACTTTCTTAGAAGGTTGGCGTCCTTCAACATCTGCAATAAGATGCTGCTGATGTTCTACCAGACGGTTGTTGCAAGTGCCCTCTTCTATGCGGTGGTGTGCTGGGGAGGCAGCATAATGATGAAAGACGCCTCACGCCTGGACAAACTTCTTAAGAAGGCAGGCTCTATTGTAGAAGTAAAGTTGGACAGTTTAACATCTGTGGCAGGGCGACGGGCATTAGGCAAACTCCTGTCAATCATGAAGAATCCACTGCATCCACTGAACAGTGTCATTTCCAGGCAGAGGAGTAGCTTCAGTGACAGACTTTTGTCACTGTCTTGCTCCACTGACAGACTGAGGAGATCGTTCCTCCCCCACCCTATGCGACTCTTCAATTCCATCTGGGGGAGTAAATGCTAACATTACTCAAAGTTATTGTCTGCTTTTACATGCTTTTTTATTACTATTTAATTTAATATATTTTTTTTTGTATCAGTATACTGCTGCTGGATTATGTGAATTTCCCCTTAGGATTAATAAAGTATCTATCTATCGTAACATAATTTTACCTGTACTGTATATACAAAATGGACACTTTATTAAGTCTAGCAATCTAGTACTGTACTGTGTAGGACCCAAATTAGTTATGGGTGCAATTAGGAGCTTATTACATATTTTTTAAGCAATTTTAGTCCATGCCAACCTGATAACATCACATAGTTCCAACAGTTTCAGCCACACATTCTCACTGTAAACCCATTCCATCTAATCACAGGTGCTGTAATTGATTTAGACCTGAAGATTGCGTAGATCATTGGAGTAAACAGAAGTCACTGTTATGTTCATGGAACCAGACTGAGATGGCACACGCTTTGTGACAGGCTGCAGTTTCCCTGCTGTTAGTCATTTGAACAACAGTGGACTTTAGCAATGAAATAATATCGACTGAATGTATTTTGAATGTCATAGTATACCTAAGCATTTTTGCTGACAGTGTGCTTTAAGGGTATTAGGAGGATTGATGTGTGCCAAGACAACATTCCACACATTATAACACTATAACCACCAGGATATACCATTGACACAACAAATTATAGCTTTGATTAATTTACAACAAATTATGACCCTATCATCTGCATGTTACAGCAAAATATAAGATTTGTCAAAGCAGACAAAATTTCTTCAGATCTTCAGTTGTCCATGTATCACATGCCCCTTGTAGCCCGATCTTCATTTTCTTGGCTGACAGGAGTGAAAACCAACATGGTCTTTTTCAGCTGTTGCCCATCCACTTTATGGTCCAACATGCCATGCATTCAGAGATGCCATTCTGTATGACACTGTTGTAAAGGGTTGTTATCTGAGCATTTGAGGCTTGTTCGTTTGTTTGAATAATTCTGGTTATTTCCTAACCTTTCCCAACAATAGGGCATTTTCACTCACAGAACTGCTACTCTCTGGATATTTTTTGTTTATTACACCATTCTTTTCAGTTTCAAACACACCATGTCAGTCCTCTTGTTGCTAGCAAAATCACATATTCTGGGCAACTGGTGATTACTCTGTTACCAATTTTAGCAAAACAAATGAGTTGTCTTATGTACAGTCTTCCTTGGCTTGAGCATTTGCTATATTAGCAGGGTTTGGATTAATGGCACCCCTCACCCAACTCCTTTTACGGACTGTCTTCCATTTTTCCAGTCCAAGACGGGTTACCATTTGTAATAGAAAGATATGCTCTAATCTTTGTTACGTATGGACAGCCAAAGTTATGCCTAGGTCGGAAGCAGTGAGCTGATACAGGAAGCAATGAATTGGGCTATGAAAGGTTTTTTTTAAGTGTAGGAGTGGACATCTTGCCATTGGTTTCTTGCACAACTGGTGCAATGTTCTGCCAATGAAGGCTGTCACTAGTTCAATTATGGCTCTTTCTTCAAACTTGGATATCCAGGTGGTCCCTTTTAAAGTTGTCTCTAGTGTTATCTGATAAAAGGACCAATTGCAGACCAGGTAAGGTGCAGAGGCCTAAATTCCACAGAGTGCTCCCATCATAGAAACTGAGACCTTCTAGCTGACATTTAGAGTGTCTGGCCCTGGCTTGCTAAACTAGGCACTTCCAGGCAGATCAGAATGGATAATGTCAGCATGTACTACAGTTATGACCCAATAAGCTTTGGACACCTGGATTTGGGGATGTTCAGCTATTCTTTTCTGCAGATCCTCTCAAGTACTATCAGGTGTATAGAGGCCATCAGTGGACATTTATTTTCAGGCTTCTACAGAGATATTTAATTGGGTTCAAGTCAAAGCTCTAACTCTAAGCTCAAACTTATTAAAACAGATTTTTTTATGTAGAAAGAAAGAAGATTTTTAAAGATACACTTTATTACACAACAACAATTATTACAAAAAACAATCAAAGAAAGAAAGAAAGAAAGAAAGAAAGAAAGAAAGAAAGAAAGAAAGAAAGAAAGAAAGGTCAACACTACATACACTGGTCAACATTAAAATATACAGGGGAAAGTGCAACATGTCTAAACACAATCCTAGGTTAAACAATAGTAAAAACTCTAAAATAAACACTGTAATCTAGCGAGACAATAAAATTATTAGCCCAAAGTAGCTGAGGAAAAAAAAAAGCAGCAGTTTTTACCAGATGCTCTTATTTTAAGTTTGTGAGTGCTGATGAACTCCTCTGGAGAAACGCACTGGCTAATAGATATTGTCGTTCCTGTGTCAGAATAGGGAGCATCACATGTAACCAAGTAGACGAACCACGTCTTCATTTCAAATAACTTTTCTTCATCCATTTTACATCTCATTTTCCACGTAGTTTGCCACCTCAACTCTTTTTCCTATGTATGGCAGATGCCATTCTCCACTCACTGCCTGACCCATTTCTCTTTGCGATTACAGCCTGAGCTTATACAGTGGCGCTGTTCTGTTTATATCATTCATTTAAATGAACTGCACATCCCCTACCTCAGCGTGATTACAGCTGAGGCAAAATATGATGTGCTGAATACCCCACTCACTACAACTTTTTCACCAACAAATATCGACAACTAAAAAGAACATGCACAATGTCACCAAGTTTCAATTAGATCAGTCAATGCCTTTTGAGATTTTTGAGTATTTATTTTGGGGGGGTTACCCACAAATTTCCAAAATGTTCTTTCTTGGTGGACACCTACAGCCCTACATGTACTATCCTGACAAATTTCAGCTTTTTAACTAAATGGGAAATAGTGTTTTTGTTTGTAAATGAGTGAGATAGTGATTGAGTGAGTGAGTGAGTGAGTCAGCCAGCTTTGCATTACCTTAATAAAAGGATAAGTGCCTGTGTGTCTGTCTCTCCATCTGTTTTATAACTAATGTTATTCTTCTCCCCATTATCAAAACCACAACCAGACAGACAAATAAAAACATTCCATGGCATTTCTGGCATGTCTAGCATTTTATGACTTTTTTTTGTGCCAGCAAATTTTTGGGATTGCAGTTGAACAGATTATCTAAAAATATAACTCTCTGCCACTCATCCTGCTGTTTTAACCAACAACACTGCAACTAGTAGTGATTTTATTCACCTATAAAACATTACAGATCACAATGTCTCACTTCTTGTGCGTAAGTGTGTCAAATTATCTTTGGTTTTGGATACTGAGAAGTATGATAATTACCACAAACGTACAATAATTTCAGTCTCTGAACAATGTATGACTAATAATTCCAAAAGGTAAACCAAGAATACGTTTTCCATGCCACAAGCAATTATACATTTATCAAACCCAAATAAAAGCTTTCTGAAGAAAACTGCTCACAAACCACAGTTCAGTATCCCACTGACTACAGTAAAAATTATTAAGATCATAAGAAAAAAATTATTAGGAGACCTAAATTATTAGTCTTCATCTAATTTAAAAAAGCTTTTGTCCCTCTTTAAGCTTTCGTCACAGCACCATAAAAACCCATTCAGAATCGCACAGAAATGTTGAGAGATAGTGGAAATTATGCATTTACTTTAGTAGTACTTAATTTAAGGTGTAAAGACAAACATTTAATACATTTTTGGAAAAGTCAGACTAGCTTCTGGGACCACAACAGGTTGCTGGTTTACCCCTAAATGAACCTCTAATTCAGAAGCCAACTCCTATTGTCCTATAAGAATACAACATACTGTAGTGAGCCCACTTGCTTGTTGTCTTCTGCATCTGAAATGTTCAATATTGTAAAATATTTTACCTATGTATATAATATTCACTCAAGTTATGTTTTTCTTTTTTTTTCCTCTCCAGTTTTCCTTACAAAACTCAAAGCATGCACAGATTACGTTAACTGGAAATTCATTAGTGGCCCATTGTGAAGGTGGGGATCAGGAACTGGTTGGTTTCATGCCTTACATGCTGCTATGACTGAACCCAATGTCCATGTAACCCTAAAGTGGATTAAAACAGGAGACTGTTATATTTTTTTCACCTGAACAATTTAAAGCTGTATATGTTTTATAGAGAAGACTTGATTAAGTACCCCAAAAGTGTTTTTGTCTATCATTAAATATAATTTACCAAAAATGCTATAGATTTTGCAGTATTTGTTTTTTTGTTTTATTACTAAATGAAAAAAGGTTAATATTTTCCTGTCAATTTTCATTATGTTGGCCTATCTACTGTATAAGGCATTTTTTTAGTTTTACACACTATACATATTTTTATGTGCTTAATACTGCTCCTTTCATCTCCCTTCCACAAATAAGTATACCTAGTTACAGAGAATTTTCAGGGACATTAAGAACATTTTTTAAATGCAAACATTTATAACTGCCAGGCTTACATTTGCTTACAGATCAGCAAGAACTCCATGGCATGTTTGTATTTTTTTTAAAACAAAATATTGAACAGGCATGTTAAATAACACTAGAAAGTGTATCAAAAACATAGTAAAATTTTCAAACCTGCGTAATCCAATTTCGGATTGCAAGGGGAGAGAGTTTATTCCAGCAGCAATGAGTACTGTACAAGGAAGGAATAGAACTCCAGTCCATCACACAGCACACCAACATTCACAATAAAAAAGGGCCAATTTGGATTAGCCAATTAACTTTACTTGCTCATCTTTGGGAACGAGGGAGGAAAGTCAGAGTAGCCAGCTGAAAATCCACAAGTACTATAAAAATGTCAGTCGTCTGTCATAGTTGAGTAATGCGTACTGAAAAGTGAACTCCATACTTCTATACTGTTCTGATATGTGGCAGCACCAGTAAGTATCTAGTTTATGCATAAGTTCAATAATCACTGAACTTTACTGACACATTCAAATACTGATCGTGTTTTCTCGACCTTTTGGCAAATTCTAGAAATAATGTCTTATACAGAACTTGTGCTTTTGGAAATGTTTCTTTTCAAAATGTTTTGTGTGATGTTTGAACTTGCTTTCACAATTCCAATTGTTTTTTATAATATTTTGTTAATGGAGCTACTTTCTGATATGTCTGCTGTTGAATGACTGGCTACTGGTTTAAAAAAATACAGCTATTGTTCAGAACCTTAATAAGTGAAGGAATCTACTCAAATAAATATACACTTGCCAACAAAAGTTTCATAATATAAATATGCTATTTTTTTCTTTTTACTGTTGCAGGTGGCAGTGAATTTGGCGAGTATTTAAGGAAGAAGTGAACTTGGTACTTGTACGATGTTTGTTTCTCAGTCTACACACTCTGCTGTCCTTAACTTATGTCATTGTGCATCTGGGACTTCCTCTTCTTTTTCTATCCCAGTTAGGTACAGTTTACCCCCTTCTCTGAAGATAGCTACAGACACCTTTGTAGAAGGTTTTAATTTTAGACAAGTCTGTCACATTAAATCATTTTAATTTTGCAGAACAACAACAGACTGGGACGGCACGGTGGCGCAGTGGTAGCACTGCTGCCTTGCAGTAAGGAGACCTGGGTTCGCTTCCCGGGTCCTCCCTATATGGAGTTTGCATGTTCTCCCCATGTCTACGTGGGTTTCCTCACACAGTCTAAAGACAAGCAGCTTATGTGCATTGGCTATCTACAATTGTCGTGGGTGTGTGTGTGCCCTGCGGTGGGCTGGTATCCTGCCCAGGGTTTTTCCTGCCTTGCACCCTGTGTTGGCTGGGATTGGCTCTAGCAGACACTCATGACCCTGTAGTTAGGATATAGCGGGTTGGATAATGGATGGATGGGACAACAGACTGGCATGTTTCTTAAGAAAGCTGTTTTGTTTTGTTCATTTCTGAACTCAAAAATGAACTTTACGAATGCCAGTACCTTGCAAGCCATGGAACGACAATTGAGCTGTTTTATAGAACAGAATAACAGATTTCAGCAGTGCTGATACAAGTAAAAAGGTTTCTCTAATAACTGATTAGCATTTATACGTGACTAATTAAGGATAAGTTAAGGGAGTTGACCATTAGAACACTGAAAGAATGATAGCTGAAAACAGGGCTATGCAGTCATATTTGAAAAATTAATTATAAAGCAGTCATTTCAAATAATAATAGCCATTTGCAACATTATTAATGTCTTGGTTATATTTTCAAATCAGTTTAATGGTACCTTCATAAAAAATAATCAGTCCTATTGAGTGATACAAAACAGTTGGAACACTAGTGCAGGTGTCATAAGCAAGCGAAAAAAGGTAAACTGTCATTTTACCATTAAAACATGTAATGAATGACATAATTATAGAAGTATTTTATTGTTTAGTTAATAAATCTGATTCAAAGTTAACATTATGTTTCTGAATTACATCTTTTAATTGCAAAATATATGGAGACCCCATTACTAACTGCAGGTGGGAAATAAGAGAGCAGAATTTGGATTCTCTGATCAGACACTCCATAGTGGTGCTGAGGGCCAACTAAACCTTAAAGGTGAGCGTGATTTTTGCAAGAACCCTCCCTGCTCATGTCAGTCTTGCAACAACTGTGGCCATTTTTAAATCCTGGCCTGAAAATGCATCTTGCCTTTCTGGCCTTTAATTAGATTTGGTTCCTTTAATATCTTTCTTGTATTTTATATTTTTTGTTTAACTTTATCTTGTCTTAAAAATAAATGGGGTAAAAAGAACTACATTCTATTTGCAGCACTTTGTAAGTAAACTTAACTCAGATGTCAGAGGTCAGCTTTAAATCTGCTTCATTGAAAGTGAACAATTGTATTAGAATGACAACATTGACGTGGCTTCTGTAACCAAAGGAACAATATCAGACACACTGTGAGGCAGCAGTGCTAACCATCTTGTCACCTGCACACTCATACATCCATCCATCCATCATCCAACCCGCTATATCTTACCACAGGGTCACGTGGGTCTGCTGGAGCCAATCCCAGCCAACAGTGGGCGCAAGGCAGGAAACAAACCCTGGGCAAGGCACCAGCGCACCACAGACACTCATACACCTAAAGCAAATCTGGTGTCACAAACAACCTAAAAAACTCACTGGGTTTAAAAAAAAATACTAAGAAAAAAAAAACATGTACAAAGAGAGGAAATTCTAACCCCTCACTAACAATGACTGGGTATGGGAATCAAACCCAAGCCACTGAAACAATGCGGGTGCAGTACTAATTGCCATGCCACCCACACATAAACCACCACATAAACTAGTCACCAATCAACTTTATGTGTATCACTGGATTGTGGGAGGAAAACTAAAAAGCAAGAAAAACACTCAACACACAGGGATAAACTGCAAAATCCATACTGTGGAGCTGCTAGTCACTGTTTCACCATACTACCCAAACTGATATATTTATATCCATCAATCCATTCTTTGATCCATTTTCAACCTACTTTTTCAGTTATGGGGTTTCAGTATACCAGTGCTTACATGTATCAATCTGAGTATACACATACATGCTATTTCATGACAAAAACAAAACATTTTTTGCTTTATAACCAAAAACCTCATGTTAGAAGAACACAAAAACTTCACAGAGGCAATGGTGACCACCCTGGGAACAAAGTTCAAGAGATATCCATTTTAAAAATATTGTCATTTGTATTAATTATATACTTAGAACATTTGGAAGTTGTGGTCTTGAATGACAGCTCACAAGACCAAACACCAGCTTATGAGGGGCACCCCCATATGATTTGAACAGGTACATTTAACTCATATTTCATATTGTCCATGTCACAACACTGAAGATTCCCCAAACTGAGAGCTAACCCCTCCAAAAATCTGAACCTGACAGTTTACACTACCTCATGTGTCATGTGTGTCAGAAACAAAGATCTGTGACAGGTTGGCAAGACGGCAGTTTTTACAATTTTGCAATATCGTGACTGCGAGTCAAATCCGTTTTTATAGCAAATTTTAAAGGGGTTGAGTTATTATTTGGGTAACTCTGAAGACCAATGAAAGTAAAAAATTGCATTTGAATGACAACACACTGGTGGCTTCGGGAACAAGGCAATATCAGACCCACCACTAGGTAGCAGTACAATCCACCTTGCCACCTGCCTCTTACGCATGAAATGTAAATCTGGAGTCACCAGTCACTGTAACAAAATTCACTGGGCCAATGCAGAAAAACAACATACTAGAAGGACCTATAGAAAGAGAATAGAATAGAAATTCTACAATCACAAACAATGACTGGAATCTGAAACTACATGGGAGTAAATCAGCAATCAGTGTAACAAACTAAACTGGGCTATTACAGAAAAATGAAACAATAAATTAAAAAAAAAAACTTGACACATACAATGACTGGCAATGGGGCTCACACCCAAGCCACAGAAACAACGAGGAAACAAATCTGAAATCACTAATCAATGCATCAAACTTCACTAGGCTGATGCAGAAAAACAATATCTCTCTATTATAAAAGAAAATCTTGAGATGAGACAAGCTTTTGCCAAGAGATTTGTTCAAGTCCCGTCCTCTTCTCAACCATTTCAGGTTAACGGCCACACCCACGGTCCTCTCATCTCTCATTCGTGTGAGTGCTTTTGTCAGAAACACTTCCTGCACTCTCAGCGATTATACATTTTTATGCTTTCCTCAGTTTAAGTCGTTTATGAGAAGTCCCCAGTTTCATCCTTTAAAGAAGCTTTTCTGGACTGTATTTTTATACATACAATCTATTTGTTTCATTCGTTGTAGTCCTTTTCTGGACAATAATTTTATACATTCTAGATGACACGTCAACTACTGAAAGAAGAAAAGGCAGCGCATCAAAAAAAGGCCCAAAAACGTTGGAGAAAAAAGAATTCAAAAAATTCGGAAAAGAAGGAAAGTAATAAGACTGGACCAAGTGGAATTGAAAACCTAGCAGGTCCAAGCGGGGTCAGAAATAAAAGATAAAGAGTAGATGACAAAGTAGAATGTTGTAAAGACGTTTAAAAACGTTTGCACATTACACATGCAGAGCAGGTTAGAGATTATGAAAGCAGTGGAATTCGAAAGTCTCAAAAAAATATTGGCATGATACACATGCAGAAAAAGTTACAGATTATGAAAGTAGTAAAATTCAAAAGTCTTAAAAAACTGATAATAAAGACCCCATTAGTACTAACAAATGGAAACTATTACTCAGTGAAATAATGGAACAGAGAAGAGATAGGTGATATGACAGAAGTATGTAGATATTGTTTGGCTTTAAAGTTTAAGTCTGAGACTTGTAGATTGTTTTAACAGGTGACAAGAAAGGTAAAGTAGTACATATTCCGCGAATAACATTAGACACCAAAGAAGATCTTGATATGCCATTCGTATTACAACAACAACAGCATTTATTTGTATAGCACATTTTCATACAAAAAGTAGCTCAAAGTGCTTTACATAGTGAAGAAAAGAAAAATACAAGACATAATAAGTATATTAAAACGTTTACAGTTTCCAATGAGAATAGCTTTTGCTATGACAATTTACAAATCACAGGGACAAACATTCAAAAAAGTTGGTTTATTTATTTGAGAGAAAGAAACAATATTCACTCACAGGCAGTTTAACATTGCGTTGTCACGACGTAAGTCCAAACACGAAATCAAAATTCAATGCGATATTGACAAAAATGTAATTCCAAATATTATTTTTACTGAACTTTTACAGTAAAATTGTAAGTTTAAAAAGTATTTGCAGGTTAATTTCAAAGCCAAACAGAACGAAAACGTATAAGGCAACATGAAACATAATTTTATTTCAATATATAACGTTTTACTATTTGTTACTATTTTTAATTACTCGGTGTAATGTAAAATATTTAGTTCTATTATGCATATGTAAGAATTCCCAAGAAAATAAAAATCTGTTTAAATTGTACATCAGCTTCCGCATACACGAGCGGCAGATCTGCAAAATCCAGGGGTTGGCAACCGAAGCAAGCAGGGGGCAGAGCCCCCTAGTGAATAAAAAAAGAACAACCACACACACATACAGATAGAGAAAAAACAATCTATCTCCACACAAACGATAACTAGATGATTGGGTATTAAAATCAAACCCAAGCCACTGAAATAACGAGGAAGCAAATTTGTAGTCACCAATCAATGTAACAAACAAAACTGGGCTGTTGCAGGAAAATGAAATATAAAAAAATAAAAATAAAAAAACACATATAGAAAGAGAGAAAAGTCAAACTCCATACAGACAATGACTGAGAATGGGAATCAAACACAAGTCACTGAAATGATAAGTAAGCAAATCTGGAGTTACCAATCAATGTAACAAATGTAACTGGGCTGCTACAGAAATACAAAATATACGTAAACACACACACACCCACGTATAGAATGAGGAAACAATTCTAACTTCACACAGAAAATGACTGGGTATGGGAATCAAATCCAAGCCACTGAAACGACAAAACGGGGAAATCTGGAGTTGCCAGTCAACCTAACGCATATCACTGGACAGTGGAAGAACAATTAAATATAAAGACAAACATACGCTGGAAAAAAAACTATAAACCCCACGCTGTGGAGCTGCTAGTCACTGTGCCACCATACTGCACTATGCAACATTTCTGTATCTATCCATTCTTCCATACATTAGTTGCCCACTTAATCCGGTTTTGCGGTCTCAGTATATGTGTCAGTGCATGCAACCACCCACTTTTTTGAATCGGGAAAAAAACATTATATGGCAATTTGTACTTTATAACCACGAAACCCACGCGATAAGAACATGAAAACTCCACAGTGGCAGCAGTGGCCACCATGGGAACAGAATACAATTGACACTTCATTACGATAGTTGTTCTATTTTTAAAACATGGTCATTTGTATTAATTTAGATGTTCACATTTGCCACGAGTCCACTTAACCCAAATTGCTTATTGTTCATGTCGCAGCACTGGAGGTTCACCGAAATCTGTCAGGAGAAAAGACAGGCGGCGGGCTGCCAAGATATGGGGGCGTCATCGCCTTGCCGTCTCTATCGGTGTCGTGACCGCGGCCTAATCAGAAGGCAAGTGCTCTTGTTTATAGCCGAGTTCAAATGGGTTGAGTTATTATTTGGGTAGGTCTGAAGACCCGCCCACTTCACCCCTTCGAAATATGAAGTGTGATTTTTGAAAGAGAAAAGCTGTCAGGCACTTACGGTGACGGAGCTCATTTTCGGGCGCTGCTGTAGTCAAGACAGGCGGAGCGTGGATGTCGTATTCTTCTCCCATCCCCGAGTGAGACACGCACTCTACGAAAAATCCTACTGACTTTAACTGGGCTCCTCGCCGGATTTTTTGCTGTATGAAGCAGGGTGCTTTAAAAACACAAAATAATAAAAACGAAAAATAACGTGCCTGTCTGACAGAAGCTTGCCGGCGTACGACGACTGCGCGATGGGCGGGAAGATGCTGAAGTCTTCATCATCACATCCACCTGCTGGAAAGCGAACCGACTAGGGAAAATATATATATATATATATATATATATATATATATATATATATATATATATATATATATATATATGATAGATATCATATATGGCATGATTTTTTTAACTGACACGAATTTCTTTAAAAATGCGATAAAAAGTAAAATATATATATTTTTCTTGTACTAAGATTTTCTTGGTCATATGTGAGAAAAATAAAATAGTGGGCGCCCATAAAAGAACTAATTTAAGTTAAAATGCATACATTCGTTAAAGTGAGATTTCTAACCAGCTGAAAATCACGCATCATATAAAAGTTGTCAAAGTATGTAGGATAATGACTGTAATTGAAGAAATTTGCAAATTGTAAGTTTTTTTTTAATCATTTAAGGAATCTATGCATTTTAATTGAATTAACTTAATTCGTGGTGCCCCACGATTTTATTTTTAGCCACATATGACCAAGAAAATCTTAGTACAAGAAAAAAGAAATTACTTTTTAGAGCATTTTTGAATAAAATCGTGTCACTTATTTTTTATATATACTTTTAGCCACCCTAATGCCACACAGTCCTCGTCACGTTACAAAAACCTTATCTGGGGTGGGAAGGTAAGGTGACAGAAATGACATTCGCGACGGAGTGGAATCGAACCCACGAGTTTAAAGTGAAAAATAATAGTCATTCATGTTAATTTCTCATTTCAGAAATTCCTAACCACGTTAAAACCTTACACGTGTGAAGTACTGGAAATGTGCGCTTGTCTATTGGAGAATCGAACCTTCAGTCATTCTTAGAGAAGCCTAACACTTTATCCACTGAGCCAATATCGCCAAATCACTGAAAAGAGTATTTCGCCAAGTTTCTATATAAATGATGAAAAATTGGTAAAACAAGAAAAAAAATGAATGTTTGTGCACATTGGTCGCAAAACGTCAATCATTTAATTAAACGTCTAACAAGCTAACCACTTGACCAGTACTGCTGTCATGTTGACGTAATCTGACAAAACCTCAATATCAATTAAAATATTTTTTAATCAGTTTGATCGAAAGTCCAATACGCTAACCACTTAACCAACACCGCTAATAGTTATATGTGTAATCGTATAAGGAAATTAGAAATTTGAATTTCACGAAATTAACATACAACTCCCGAGTCAAAACTGATTGCATGTTGATATCCGGTGACAATGCAATATTTAAAGTTTGAAGGATATCAGTTTGGTAAAAAAAAAAAAAACTAATTGCAAAACGCGACCCAGTAAAACAGAAAGGGCAACTGGAATTAAACCGTGTAATAATAATAGAACGCACACACAGGGCATCAAATTAGAGGCACATTCATTATCAAGAGTGACGCGTGAGGACGCCCAAGTATCCCTTTTTGAACCTGCGTTCAATACCGAAAGGTGAGACGGTAACCCAATTTGGACGGGATGCTATAGGCTTCACACGCAACTTTCCGAACTTAATGTCTGCATTAGTGATGCAACAAATCAGTATGAAAACATCAAAAGCTGAAACCAGTCCAATCTATATTTTCGTAATCCTGCAACTGTACATTGCCACAAAGACTTCACACCCTTTCACTTTTCCACATTTTCTTACGCTGCAGTCTTCTGCTAAATTTTACATGATTTGTTTCCCTACATCAGGCAACACCTAATCTCCTAGAACAGGGGTGCCGACACTTTTTCTGCTTGCGAGCTACTTTTAAAATGACCAGGTCAAAAAGATCTACCTACATTAAAATGATTATATATATATATATATATATATATATATACGAGGTGTGGCAGAAAAGTAATGAGACTGATTTTTTATTTACCAACGTTTTTATTTTTTTGAAATATCAATGTTATCCCCTTTAAAGTAGTTCCCTTGGGCAGCTACACACCGATGGAGACGTTGTTCCCACTGTTGGTAGCAGCGCTGGAAGTCTTCAACCGGTATGGTCTTCAGCATGTCCGTTACACTCTTTTGGATGTTTTCTAAAGTCCCGAAATGACGTCCTTTGAGGACATTTTGAGTTTAGGAAAAGGAAAAAGTCACACGGACTGAGGTCAGGTGAATAAGGGGGCTGGGGAACCATAGGAATGCCTTTTGAGGTCAAAAATTCTGTTATGGAGAGGGCAGTTTTTCGGCACCATTTTGGCACAGACCTTTCGCATGTGCAAATGTTCAGTCAAAATTTGATGAACGGTAAATCTGTTCAAATTTAATTGTTCACTCAACAATGTTAAACGACGGTCTGATCTCACAAGAGTGTTCACACGTTCGATGTTTTCATTGGTTTTCGAAGTTGAAGTCCTCCCTGAACGGTGTTCATCTGTTTTCTGCCTTCCAAAAATGATTTGTGCCAGCGAAAAACTTGAGCTCGGGATAAAGAATGTTCCCCATAGGCCTGTTTTAACTTTTCAAACGTCACACGTGCCGTTTAATGGCACAACGTTGCTCCAAATTCCGCTGTTCCATTTTGCGTGACGCACAACCAAAAACACAACTTCGCTAATAGCAGTCACAAAAATCACGTAGTTAACGGAAGGAGTTGAAACTCGCACTGAGCTATGGGAGGGTACCGATACACGTGCTCTATCAAGGACAACAGCGCAGCGTTGCCAGTCTCATTTCTTTTCTGCCACACCTCATATATATATATATATACTTTATAAATAAAATATATGTTGGCATACATTGCATAACGCTTATGGCACAATAACAATTCAATACATTTATGGTCACTACAGTATTTGGATTTAATAATCATGTGAGAAAAGGCTGACTGGCATAAATAAATACAGCTGAATAATGCTCTCAAGAAGGTAGCACATTTACTTTATGTTTGGGTACTTTTCCTCTGTGAGTAAGTTCCAAAGCTGTCCATGAGCCCCAGACTCTAGCTGAATATCATTCTGTAGTGTCAAAATCTCATCCTCCACTGTTAGAGAAGTTTTAGGTGAAAGTGTTGCAATTTCTGATGTGAGTGAATCACCCTTAACATCTTCCCTAAATGGATAGCACATAAATGTAACAATTGGCTCAAGTAAAGCAAAGTCTTGGAAACCATCTGTCAAAGTCTGACAGACAATTTTGCATTGCGTGTCCAGCTCTGATGCGAGGTTTTGGATGTTCCCCAAATCAAGGCGCTGTTGCTTTGAGTACAGATGTTGCATTTTTTGTTCGAAAGCATTAACTGAGCTAATCAAATTGACAATAGTTTTGTATTTCCTTACAGCTGTAAATTAAGCTCATTCAACATGTTGGTCAGATCGGTAAAAAAGTCCAAGTCTAACAGGCATTGATCGTCTAAGTTGCTTGTATTCTGCAGGTTTAATGACAAGAAGAAACTCCTTTATCTCCAGCCAGGGGTGTCAATCTCAGCAGGAAATTTCATCTAGCCATCTGCCTCAATGAAGGCCTCTCATCTCTCCAGCTTGAAAGAACTTACGATTAATGATCGAGTGACACACCTGGAACAATGGTTCCGAGTCTGCCTTTGCTTTTGAATTCATCCGAATGAAAAATGACAGCTGTCCGATCAACTGCAATTTTAGTTCCCTCTCCTTTCTCAGATCACTTTTTGGAAGGATGTCAGTTACAGTTTTTATGAACAGTTCAAAAGTGCCTTTCCACATTTTCCTTCTTTGGAATAGCAATGATAGATTGACAGATCAAACACACCGATTGTGACATTGTGAGAAAAATTCCTCTTCCAAATCATGTCCAGCCCCCTTACCAATTCTCCCCCCCCCCTTTAGTTGATATAAATTGGAAGGCTAATTAGGAGTTTTGCAGTAACTTGCACGTTTGATCTTGCATGCATGATGACCCATGGGTTAGAAGAAAAGATCAGACTGGCTGTGTCAATCAGGTGGCAAATGCCATAGGGAGGATATGAGACCAATATCTTAATATGAATGCAACATGATCTACCTGTACTACCTTTCTGATCTACCAGTCAATTGCGATCAATGTATTGGGGACCCCTGCCCTAGAATGACAAGTTAAATGGATTTAGAATTTACAAATGTATTGAAAATAAAAAACCTCATTAACACAAGTATTCAGACCCATTCAGTACTTAGTTGAAGCTCCTTTGGCAGCAATTCCAGCCTGGAGTCTTCTTGCATATGATGCAACAAACTCCACCCCTCCAGGATTTTTCTGGCATTCTCCAGAGACACTCAAGCTAACAGGTTGGTTGCCAGATATTTTTGGTCCCTGCAGAGATGTTCAAGTTGAAGTCTAGGCTCTAGCTTGGAGGCTTTAGGACATTCCTAGAGAGGTCCTTAAGCCTTTTCTGCAAGGTCTTTGCTTTCTGCCATTGTTCTCCTAGAATGTGATCTTGTCTGAGGTCCAGAACACTCTAGAGCAGAGTTGAACAAACAAGTTTGACAGGGGAAGACCAACTTCTCCAAGTTACACAAAGACTTCCAGGTGTTTTGCTGAGGTGTACTGTAATCATTTGGGGTGATGGGGCTCCTTAAGCTTAAGGCTGTGATCGGTCATCCAGACCCTGTTCTTTGTAACTTGTACATCTGTTGGATTGATTAGCTGATGGGACATGTAAAAACCTGAAATCATGAAACTTTAGGTGCCTTTTTGCAAACTCCCAAGTGGGTTTCATGTCTTTTGCAATGGAAAGGCTGCTGTCTGGTCAATGTGCCATAAAGCCGAGTGCTGCCAGTTTTTGAACTCCTACAGGTTCTGCCAGAATTTTACCATGGCTCTTCTACACTTGCTCAGCTTGGTTGGGTAGCCAACTCTAGCAAGAGCTATGGTTGCTCCAGATAAACTGGAGGTTCAAAACATTTGCAGCCCTCCCCACATCTATGCCTCTACCCAATCCTGTATAAACTCTGGATGCAAGTTTCTACCACATGGTTTGGTCCTACAGATGAGCAAAAACCTAGACCAGTGTGTGCACCTTTTCTAATGTCAATTAGACCACAGGTGGACCTCCATAGAATGGGATGCACCAGAGCTAAATTTCATGAAACAGAAATGATTGGACCTTAACTGTGCCAGGTAAACACATGTACACTAAAAGAAACAAGTGCCAGCCATCAATATCAGACCTGCCATTGCTCAAACTTTCTGCACACTAGGTCACTTAATTTTCCTATTTGGCATGACCCTGGGTGTTAAATGCAGATAACCACATCTGTGGCTAAATGTGATTTGCTGTACTTTAGTCTTGTGCAGAAGGCCTTCCTCAAAAGGGATAGTTCATCGTGCAAGAAAAGTCTGGGGATAGCTGGTGTACTACAAAGCCTATGTTTTACTTCAGCCTGGCTAGGAGGGAGGAATCCCACAAGGTCCAAAAATGATTGATAACCTATGACCCTTAGGTACCTTGCCTCCAATCACATTCTGTATTCACATCAGGTAAGGCAGCTAGTAAATCGCACAATTTACACCCAGCAGTCAGTATCAAATTCTAAATCACGTTAGACACCCAGCAAGACTGGGATGTTAAGGGCTTCTACCATTGTCCAGCAGATCACACCAGAACACTTGTCAGATGCCTGAACAAATCTGTGAACCAGCTAACAAGCACAGCTAAAAACCCACATTAAGTGGCGTTTCAGCAAGTTTTGCTGCTCTTGTGAAGAAAACCCACTGCTAATGCAACTGGTTAAGATGATACCTTTGAGCCTTAACTGGCCCACCACCCTACTCTACAAGACTTGGGTCTCTGGCTGTAAAGAGATGAATTAGGACCTGTGCCATTAACTACTTATCAGTTTAGGAAAAGTCCTTTTAGGAGACAAGGCCATTGTAGAAGCATCCCTAGTTGCCCATGTTACTTGAACCAGAGTTCACTTGTTGTTGCAAGTATTACACCATGAAAAGCCAGGTATTAAGACAAAAATCTCTTTATTAACATTTAACTTTAACAGCAATAATTACAAATATGATCAGCATCACTCCAAGCATGGCAGCAACAAATCCCAGTACTGGCATTTGTTTATAGGTGTTCCCTGAAACTGAATAGGAAGCCATTAAAATCTTTGGTCGATTGCACTCAAGCAAAGCAATTTGCCACCATAGAGATTTTGAACTTACCCATTTTCACATTGCCAGGTTTCATGTTGCCAATGTGGATTGGTCCAGCTGAAACATACCCTTTTTGCTGTCCAAGTGTCTGAAGGCTACGAACTAAACAAAAAAAAAAGTCCATGAAGACCCATTCTAGATGGCCACTACCTTTAAGAGCAAGTGGTCCACTAGAAGCAGGGATGACAGCAAAATGACACCCAACCAGTTCTTACCAGTACGGTCTTCAGAAATGCAGAGGTCATCACATGCACTCAGGTGACCATCACAAATTACAGCTGAACAATGAATGTAGATCTGCAAGGAACAGACAAGTGAAAGGCAGAGATGTGTAGAAACAGCACTGGTATTTGGAGTGTCATTTTAGCCTACCTGCTCCCAAAGGGGGCTTGGCCCTTCCAGTATATTGATCACAAATCTCTTGATGTGGTGAGGATTCCTGGCCCCATTTGTAGTCACAGGGAGCAACTTTACTGCATAGGACTTATCAGAAACTTGGCACCTGAAATCAAGGCATTACCAGAGAGTCAGACAATGCCAGTTTGAAAGGGTTCTGGTTAATGGTGTCTAGCCAGCACTATCCAAATGCTTGCCAATGCAAAGGCCTACAAACTGGATAAATGGCCCTTACCCATCAGTGACCAGATCCCATTGAGGCCTGGCATCTAGTTCTGCCGTTTCTGTAGCCCAACAGTCTTTCAGTACAAGATGCTCAGCTGGGTTGCTGTGAAGTAGCTCGGTCTCAAGAAACAGAGGCTCTACTGGCGCCCGTGTCACAGGGAACTCCAAGTCAGAGTAGAACTTTGTGAAGGTCACATCTGGGAGATAAGTCATTGATGTAAAAGCACTGCATGTTTAAGTCAAGCCGACTTGTAGATCACACCACCCAAGTAAAAACCATGAATTGTTACAAGCCATTCAGTGTTCCACCTCATGGTTACTCTTACAACCTTACCCTTTGCTATACGAGATTTCATGTTGATGATGTCTCTGGTTCTTTTAGGTCCTGCAGTAGAAAGGAAAAAAAAAAATAAGTTTTTGCTTCACACAGCAAAACATTTAAAGCCATAGAGTTTACTTACCAGAATAGGTGCCAAATTTCATAGCTGATCTGATTCTTGAGGGTGGCACTCCCTTTGCATAGATTTTTAGGGTATCATTAATTGGATAAAGGCAACGGACTGTGAGCCTGTCAAGAGGGGAATAAATTTCAGTTGTGTCCATAACTTAGATTGGACAGTTATCTTCTAGTACCTGTAATCAGAATCCCTGGTGATGACTGGAAAGTTTACAGGAAAAAGTTCCCGGTTGTAAATCACCTCATTCTCATAGATCAAGTAACCATTCTTAATCTGTGGCAATAGTAGATTAGGAGTCAGGATCTTTGTCAGATGCTTACATTTGCAATCATTCAAGTTATCAAATTGCACAGGCAACCTGTTCCATTTTGCCTAGATAACTTACCTTTACTCTGGTCCCACAGGTGTTTGCTGAAAAGCTGAACACAGCATAAGTTTCATTCACCTCAGTAGGCAAGCAGGTCCTGTCCAGAAGGGACATTTTGCTGGTGTCTACTCTTGGAATTGTAGACATTATAACAGCTACAACAGTTATTGTGCCATCAGGCATGCAGACTGCCAAAAGAAAGTGCATTAGTGGAACAAAAAAAAACCCACACACACTCCCACACAAATCTTACCTAGCAATTCCTCTGGTGGAAACCAGCAACGTTTGAGGATCACACTTTCCACAGTTAGAGTGGCCACATCCACTAAACTTAACACAAATTGAGCAACAATACCCCGCAAAGAGATATCCTAGGGAAAAGAGATTTAAGGATTGAGACAAGTTGCCAGTGCTAGCTTTAAAGGACATTTGTCACTAACAGTCTAGATGCACATTTGGCCTTAACTTTGCCAATAAGTCTTTACTAACTTGTGCAAGGCATACCTCATAGACAACTCCAGGACTGAGGAGTGGCACTTCAAGATGCAAGTTTGGATCCATGGTTAGGTTATAGCCCCAGGCTATAGCCAGCTCCTCTGTCAATTCATGGTTTCCAACATAATAGGCCCACTGAGTGTTTAGATTCCCACCAGAAGATTCAAAAATGAAGCCAGAAGGTGTGCAAGCACCAGTGGAATTGGGATAGACTAAAACCAAGAATAGGTAGATTTAACATGGCTTGTCAAAAGCCATGAAGAGGCTTGGTTCTATACTGACCACATTGGACTTTAGGTGGCAGAGTGACAACCCACTTGGTCACTTACCAACATCAAAGACAAGGTGCACAATAGTTGCAGGGATGTAATAAAGCTCAATTTGTGGTACGATGCTCATCGTGTAGTTTATCTTCAGCGTGTACTGCCTTACACCCTCTCCAACATACTAGAAAGTGAACAAAGTCCAGTGTTAAACACTCAAAACCCCTCCAGCTTAGTTCATTCTTATTTTGAATGAAGTCACATGTGATTGAGGGAATTACATACCTAGAAAATTCACTATAGGTTGGCAGTAGCAACCTGGTTAAGCACAAGATGCAACTTTACAGGCACTCCCTATTAGGGCATTGATAACCTGCTTTGTCTTACCTCTGCATAAATTAGAGGGTCAATGAAGTTAATCTTTACAATATAGCCATGTGTACCATTTGCATATTTAATTTCTGAAATTTCAAAACCCCTATCAAGGGCTTGGGGTACACTTAGTGTCTGGCCACCAACAGTCAGGTTCCATAGGGTCACATCTGAATTGAATACACCACAGTAAACTGTGAAGGCTGTGTCATGAGGTCCAGTCTCTGCCAGAGAAATGTACTAGAATTAGTCATTACCATTCAATAGTTCATCTTTAAGCCCACAGTCTTATCTGCACTTACCATTAAGGACAAAGGGAGTCTGAGGAATATAGGGTGTCTGCAGAGGAATGAAGGAGGCATGTCTGGTTGAGTCCCACATGTCATCCGCCCACACATGTACAAGGTACACATTTATTGAATATCTCTGGTTGTACTGGTTGTTAATAACATGGCTCTGAAAAGCAAGGAGATGTGTTAGCTACCATTAGAGTCAACTAGAATTAGAGAAGTTATGAAATCACCTGTGTGTAACCCCCAGGTGACCCATAAGGTATAGTGATGTTCACTACAGCACTCTCATTGGTCAGCAGATAGCCACGACTCTGTATGGTAAGGCTGTCCAACACTTTGCCATCAATACCCATCTGTAGAGACATATCTGTGAACATTGAGACATGGAGAACCAGAGGGTCCATAATTCGAGGAGTAAGCCACACCAGGTTGTCATTAGTGAAGTCTGCATGATCTGAAAGAGAAAAGCTTTGGTTACATGATCTGTTACAGATTTAGGTTGGCAATGGCATTAGGATAGGGTATAGTGGTTACATTTGCTACAGGCAGTAGAGGTATCCACAAGTAGCAGCATCCATCTCTGCTTGTATAGGACAGTGCCTCTGACCACCTCCACTTCAATGTTATCCAACTGTAAAAGAAGTTTGTTAGCTCAAAGCATCTTGGCCTGCTAGTTCTAGCCATGTGAATTTGTCTTTGGAATGTACCTCAATTAGGTCAGATTCAGTCAATGAATATGGAGCTCTCAGAACAACTCTGGAAAAAGTAGAGTTGACCAAATAGCCAAGATCAAGGGCAGCAACTGTTGTCATGATTTTCATTGGCTGGTTAACCTTGTGAAATATAATCTGCCATACCATCATGTCTGCAGAGTCAACCTACCAAAAGGTTGAGGGTTATCATAGATATGAGGCAGGAAGTGTAGGTAGAAGTATAGCAGTAAATGGTTAGGACAATACTTCCCACCCCCAAAACCTGTTACCTCCAACTACTTACCAAAGGCAAGGCAATTTCCCAGTCTTCTGCACTTTTTCCTTCCTGACCAATTACTGGCACATTTTTTCTTACCGAAACCTGTGAAGCAATGGGTAGAGCTAGCTATAAAATTCATCTTGGTCTCCAATAGAAGTAGGCATTTCTCATTGTTAAATTTGGTTTCTAGGCTTTTTGGGCATAAACCCTATTGATTATGGCAAGGTCTTGCTGCAAGTAATCCATTGCTAGTCCTAGGTCTGTAACAAAGGTATCCCAGATTGAGTGGCAGTTGCTGAAACTGGTTACAAGCTAAACTGGTATCTTGGCATGTCCAACCCAAGAACTACTCCCTGAATAATCAGAGCCATAGGAGTAATGCTGTAGATTCTAGCCAATTAGACAAAATTAGCCATAGGCAGTGCTACCCAAAGCCCTGTGGTGTCCTAGTAAACGGCCAACTTGTACACTTTACCTCCATGTAATTTTCCTCACACACTATCTCACGTGGCTGCCATGGAGAGAGGAGCTGGCAGAACATTGAAAATGGGTAATCAGTCTCCCCATTAAGCTGGTCAATTACTACAAGCCGGAATTGCAGGGAAAATGACAGATCATTCTAGAAGAAGAATGCAGAGAATCAGAATGCACTCATGTTGAGCAGAGCATCTATGCCAAAAAATCTATGCCAGATTATACTTACATTGTTTAAAACATGACAGGCAAGGAAGGAGGCCCGGAATGTAATGTTACCAGAAAAGTCAATGCCATAAGTAAAGCCGCACTGTGAAGCGTATGTCTCAGTCAGAGGATAAATGCCTCCATTGTCTAGAAAGGCAAGGCATTTAAAAAAAAATTTAAAAACCAATCAGGACACTTAGTATCTATAGCTTCCCTAGCACAGATTGAGCTTCTTACCTAGGACATCAAATCTATAGGTGGCACCATTTAGGTTATAGGCTGCACTCATCCAGAAGTAATGGTCTCTGCATTCTGTTGTGGAGGTCCCTGTGAACAGAACATTACATTGGAAAGGAAATTGTAACAATTGGTCAACCATTTGTTAAAGCCAGCAATTTTGTTTTGATCACACTTTTAAAGTGCAAGATCTAGGTCTAGAACCAAAATGCAGGCCCAGATTTGGCTCCCAAACACAAAATCACTGGGCAAATGACAAAATAAAGCCAGCCCAAGTTGGAATACAAAGAAAAGTGTGAATGCTTTGATGTGGAACCTTGTCACAAAACTCTTGCTGTGGCTCACTGGTCATAGAGCCTTCATGTTCAAACACATCCAGCTATAGTCTTTACTTCACTCAAGTGAAATTAGGCCTCCCTTCTACTCATACTGGGAAATGCATTGTCATGGAAACAATTACAGCAATCCTATAAAAAGGATAACTGACCTCTGGTTGAGGTAACCTTCACAACATGCTTAAGAGCAAAAGTATGGAATCTCATTAAAAAAAAATGAGATGGTGCACTGTAAATTACAACCAGCAAGCTACACTGACAGCTTTAAGCCAACCAATCTTGGTAGGACAGCTACTTTGTCAGTGTTTAAGTGAAAACTATTGTTGCCACATTACTAATCACCCCACAAATGTTTCCCATTGCATGATTAGATTTGTCTATGTACTTACTTAGGGGCAAATCAGTCTTGATCCCTGCAGGCAAAAATGCCATCAGCAAAGTGATGCTTTATTTAAAAAAAAAAAAAGTTAGAAACATGTAATAACTGTTTTATGGTGACTTAACAGAAGTCCCCACTTTAGTGTGGCAAGCAATCCAAGCCTCCACCTGAGCGTTATGCATGCCCATAAAAGCTTTAAGGATCTGGTTTGCCTGTGCCCGGGAGAGACTTAACTGCTCAGAAACGAATATTAGGGAATCCAGAAGTGCTGTTGCAGCCATTTCAGACCTCTTAGGTCAAAGCCATGGTCTGGGCTGTTTGAGGCTCTACCAACTACAGTCAGTTTGAGTGTCGGCGCAGTCCTGCAATAGGTCTCTTGCCCCATTAGGATTCACCACATGGTTGATATTTTTTCAACGAGAAGAAAACACAGCTTTAAGATGTTAGTTAATCGTAGAAGCAGCGTAAAGACAAGCCACTTGTTGCAGTTCCTCAGGGATACTGAAATCATAGCTGCTATCGAGAACCAGCATTTGGTGCTATACGGTGATAAGCAACTATTTAACAGCCATCACCTCCTTCTCTTCCGAGACCGACCAAGTTGAAGCTGGCAGCTCAGTTTGACAGTATTTGAAGTCGTTGATCATTCAAGTAAACGATTTCCATCCCCAAATACGCACACACCATTGCAGAAAGCAGTTTACTGCTACGTGCACTAACCTTTAGTTATATTTTTACGTTCAACATACTAAAACTAGCGACTCAATTGGAAGATAGTTATTAAAAAGGAAAAGCGAAGGAGGAGAAGGGAAAAAAAAAACCTTACCCTATGAGGCGCTTAATCACCATTATGCCACTCATCCGCGACTGCCACCGTACAACTACCATCTCTCTTACTGATCAATCGAGAGACATACTAGTCTACACTCCAGTCCAGCATTTTAAGCTCCCCTAGATTTGCTAGCCGCCAACCAGGTATCACCTTCTGCAACGCATCGACTGTCAAGCTAATTGAACAATGAGTTCCGCGTGCAGTCCGCTAGAGTAACAGACCGCAAGGCAAAATCCTTAAGTTAACACTAAAGTGTATCAATAAAAATAACGTATCCATGTACACGTTATTTAGGATTACTTTAACACTGAAACAGTTGATTTAACTATGGATTCTTTACTGTGGGGGTCCACCCGCTCCCACCTGTGTGAAGAGCGGCTCCCGGCGCTGTATTTTGACCAGAAGGTCGAAATTGGTCCCTATTGTTCAGAGATAAAGAAGCTAATGAATCAATCACAGATTGGTTTCCTACTCTTCTCGAGACCAGCTTTGGTTTCAAATTAAATGACGGAAGTGTACGATTGCGATGATCTCGCTCAAACGGTAAATTAGGACGAGACATTTGAGTTTACGGGGTGCGACAAGACTCTTAGGCAACGTTCAAAGCTGCCTTTTCACGAGTAGAATGGAAGCTTTTCACTAGATCGCGAGGAGCTGTGTACAAATGATCCATTACTGAATTTCAGTCCGTTCATAGGTGACAATGTTAGATGTAACGGTGACTAAGCTCAAAATATCCAGCAACATATGCTGTAACCTAGTTCAAGGCAGTTATGACGAGCTGCGGGTTTTCCTGCATTTACTGCATATTTAAGCTTAACAGAAAAGGGCTTCCATTCATAACTGTACACCTTGAAGATTAAATATACCTGTCGACAAAACCTTTACCTGAAGCACCTTCTGTAGAACAGAATAACATACTAACTTACTTTTATGGTGTTATCCTATCACTTTGCACAGTAATGAGAACCCTTTTTGAAAATAATGCAAATGTTTCATTCATTAATAAAGTTTCTCTACAATTTCCATAAGTGCACAGAATGTTGTTGTTGATAAATCACTTGTGCTTTGGAATGGTGACTTGAAAATGAAGTGATGCAAGGTTGCAAACCTCGTCCAATTATTAAAAACCTTTTCTTTGCATAAGTAGTCAAGTTTAATAAAAATCCAAAATTCAGAAGAATAATGTAATAATTGGAACTTTGCTAAAAGTTGAAAAGCTGAGATTTATCTTGTAATTATAACAAATCATTAGATAAGATTTTTTTAATTATATAACCTTTAGCTGAAAATAATAGTAAAGAAAAAATGTATTTTGAAACTATAAAACTATTTCAAACTTTTCTCTAAATTACTGTACACCTTTATTATCCAATCCTATTTTGCTCCTTTAAATGTCTTTATACACTCTTTAATAGACTTTATTGTTCTTTACTGGGTTATATGGTTTGTAGAACTATAACTTGACAAAGCACCATTTTACTTTGGGACGGGTTCTTCGCATATGAAGTTTCTGCTTTATGCTTTGAAAAAGTTCCTAATATACAGAATAAAATGAAATCTTTAATGTACACAGAAACAAAAGGTGCTAGAGAACCTCTTCAGAGCGAAGCCATGAAGGAACCATTTTTGGCTGCAAAAAGACCCATTCACATGAACCTTCCATATGGAACTTTTATTTAGATCTGTAATAGGCTCCATACAGTAAATAATAATATAAAGATGGTAAGAGAGTTGTGAAATACCAATGGATCATGATTTTAAAAGGACTCTTGATGCATATGTCCAGTAACACAGTTTAAATCTGCAGGTTTTCTTAATCTGTTAGTGTCCTGCAGCCTCTCCATACATTAAAGATTTCAGGTTCCTTCTCTGTATTTGGATGTTTTTCAAAGCACAAAGAACCAACTTCAAATGTAGAGAACCCTTCCTGGAATGAAATGGAGTTTGGTCAATCAATAGTTCAACAAGGTAGCATTAACAGCAATTAAAGATCCAGGATTTTTAAGAATGTATGGTAGACTGCCTTGAAGGGCACTAATAAAACCTGAACATACCATATGTTATTGTATGTAGCAAGAGTCTTTTTAAAATCATGACCCACTGGTATTTCACAACTCTCTTACCAAGTTGTGGTTATTTATGGAGCCTTTTTATTGATCTAAATAAATAAACATGCTTTCTGGAACCTTCATGTGGATGGGTCTTTTGGGAACCAATAATGGTTCCCCTAAGGCATTTCTCTGAAGAATCACTCTGGCAACTTTATTTTTAAGAGTGTATAATGAAAAAAATATGCATGTTACATTTGAAAACAGTAATGTACTTCCATTGTTGCACAGAAAAATTAAATGTAATATAATTAAGATGTGTTTTACCAATCCTTCTTGTCTGTCTTCTGCAGTTTATTCATCCATCCATCCATCCATTATCCAACCCGCTATATCCCAACTACAGGGTCACGGGGGTCTGCCGGAGTCAATCCCAGCCAACACAGGGCGCAAGGTAGGAAACAAACCCCGAGCAGGGCGCCAGCCCACCGCAGGCAGTTTATTCATTCATCTGTAAATCTAAAAAAAAAACTTACCAAATAAGCTTATCAAATAAAAATATTTTACTTAATGAAAAGTCAATGTTTATGACATAGTTTGCTTATGCAAAGTCCTTTGAAGTGCATTTAATAAAACGCCATACAAAATTCAAAACACTTAAGTCTTACCTATTGTAAAGACTGTGTTTGTATTTGGCCAACTAGTTTCCTAATGTCAGGTTGATATCCATTTTTGAAGATGGGAATTACATTGCTTAAGCTTGATCATCTCCATGCAGAAAATGTGCAATCACATGCTTAACTGAGCCCTAAAGCAGTCAATATTTTTTGTGCAAGTTAAGACAGCACCATACTCACTGCCTGACACATAGTGCATCCAGAAGTACTGTATATACAACGGATTCCCATTTATAGTCTTGTTGTAAAATGTAGCTCTTCTGCAATTATTCTACAAGACCTGAAAAGCTCACATTTTCAAATCTGGCTTTTGAAGCATCAAACCTCTCTGAGGAATGAAACAGATTTTACTTGGTATGATGGTCCTATGACATAATCACTCCTATTCTAAATCAAAGTACATTTTATGTAACATGAATATTAGAAGAAGTGATCAGATTTTATACTTACTTAAATTGCTCTGAGTATGCCCTTTCCTCAGCTCTGCTGCTTTTCAAACCTTGGATATTTTTGGTAGTTATTTATCTTCACCAGTTTTAAAACATGGCCAACCATGCAGATAGATAGATGGATAGATAGATAGATAGATAGATAGATAGATAGATAGATAGATAGATAGATAGATAGATAGATAGATAGATAGATAGTATTTTGTTTGCCTCAAGGAGGAAATATTACTTATTACAGAAGTTCAATAAGTATGAAAGAAAGAAAGAAAACTTTTTACTTGCCTAGGGTAAGAAGAACAGTCCCAGTCCCAGTGAGGTGTATTGCTATTGGTATAAAGGAGCCCCAGTAGCCTTTGTTGACAAACTTAAGCTGAATAATTCATTGGTGGGAAGTCCTCAGTGTTTGTTTGCCAGATAGAGGATGTGCAATATTATTGATAATGGCACTCAGTTTTGGTTTCTTTTCTTTCCTTTTCTCCAGGGGTCCAGAATGCACCCTGTAACTGAGCCTGTCCTTTTAATTAGCTTGTTAGTTTGGTAGGCCTCTCTTGAAGTAATTCTATCAGCACAGCACACCACAGCATAAAAAAATCACACTGGCCATCAGAGAGTTATAGAAGTTGTGAATCTCACTTTCTACTATACATTAAAGGAATGCAGTCTCCTAAGGAAGCATGTCTGAGGCAGTGAGTAGGAATATGAAGTTTCCCAGTAATAGACTGGCACCCATTCTATGACTGTTCCCAATGTTCCCAGGTTACACAGACAGCCTTGAACTTGATAAGTGATTTTAACATGGATGAATAATAATAATAATACATGTTATTTGGTGGTTCCTTTCATGACACTGCAGGTCACCTTACAAAGCTTAAACACAGTAATATAAAACAGTAACTCTAAGAATAAAAACAAATTCAAAGTCCATGAGACAACTTAAAAAATGAGCTTTAACCTAAGTTTTGAATTTTGTTATAAAATCCAGTGAATGAACATGAGGTAGAAGTGAATTCCAGAGTTTGGGTGCAGTGTAAGACATCACCCTGGTATCAATAGTTTGTAGGTTATGGTGTGAGCCAGAAAGTAATCCTGATGATGAAGATTGTAGGGACTGTGGGTAATTTAAGTCTGAAGGAGATCTGAAAGATACTGTATCTGGATTTAACAAGATAATGATGGGATTTAAATGTTAACAGTAAATTTAAAGTGTGGCTGATGGGACACAGGAAGCCAATGAAGATGAAAGAATAGAAATGTGACATTTTCAGTGAACTTAGAAGATGTCACAATCTATGCTGCTGAATTGTGGATGAAATGAAGTCAATGAAGACTTTATTGGGAATGCCAGCCAAAACAATATTGCAATAGTCAATGCAAGATGTAACCAATCCATTGATTAGACGTTCTGTGCTGTGTTCTGCTAAAGCTGGATGTAGTCTAGAGATGTTTCTCAAATGGAGAAATGCAATCCAGGAAATTATTTATTGAGCAGTAAAAGAAAAAGTGTTATCCAAAATAACACCAAGGCTCTTGGTCTAAGAAGAAATGGGTCTAGTGCATCTAGCAATGGAAAGATCAGAGCTGTATGGCTTGGCCAGTGTTGATTTAGATCCTACAGGGAACAGGTCAGTTAGACTTCAGTAAGATCATGCCCACTCTGCCCAGGTTCTCATTAATCATGAAGATGTGGAGGTGGTGAGGACATACAAATACTTCAGGGTGTGTTAGACCAACAGGCTTGAGTGAAGTAAAAACACAGAGGCCATCTGTATACAAGAGGGGGCAGAGTCGCTTCTACAGGGTGGGGCATAAAACTTTCCCATATTTTGAAGTTGTATAAAAAAATTAACGAAGCTATCTAAAAAATAATGTGTATATTTCTGAAAAGTACATAAAAAACAGCTTTGTATTAATAGGATTTAAAAATCATATCAGACAATGGCGACAGTTTTTGCTTGTTTATGGCTCCACTGATATGGAAGTGAGCCTCATTGTTACTCAGAAGAACAGCTGCAGTGGGAACCTGTTCAAGAAATTCCACACTTAGGACACTACGGTTGGCATGATCTCTCTCACTTAATTCTAGCACCAACATCATTTTGTAAGGATAAAGTTTTAAATTGGCATGCAGAATCCTCCTCAAACTCTGACTTCATATCCCCAGTGTCATGGCATGCTTACGAGCGGAACACCTTGGCGATTGCTGAATGGATGCTCTTACTGCTTCCATATTTTCTGGCATTCTAGCTCTGCCAGGTGATTCTATTTTCAATGTGGACCCAGTTGCCCGAAGGTCAGAAATCCATAGAAAAATCTTTTCCAATCTGATACAGATGCATTTCAACCGAGCGCAATGCGTGTACAGAATACTCTCTGAATCACTATCACAGAATGGTTGTTGTCATAATATGCTTCAACAACAAAGCCCCGATGTTCACTGGTCCAACTCATGATGGGCACTAAAAACGGTAGAGCCTAACCTACTGAATGAGACCTACCCCACCTCTCTACTCCCACTACAGCCTGCACAGTTGTCCCATAAAATGTGGGAGACCTCAGGAAATACAGGGTGGGGCATCAAAAAGAGTAAGGTGATACCAACTAATTAAATAAAGTGATCCAGAATGTTACTTCAATCTTGGGAGTTTGACTGGACTCACTGGAAGAAGCTGTACAACAGAGGTCATTCAAGATGCTGAAGACTATACTGGGCAATGACAACCCAGTATGAGATTTTGGCTAAGCAGGAATGCATTTAGTAACAGACTGAGAAAAATAGTTTACTCCAAGGAACGCTATGTGAGGTTGTTTTTACCCTCAGACATCAAGCCATAAAGTGACAGCTCTCAACTGAAGTGATCTTATTCCTAGTTTGCTAAATATTGTCTGAGCTGGTCTAATAGACAGTTTAACATTCAATAATGCTATGTACAATATACTGTGCCAATGACTGACATCCTATACTATCAAATTGTAACTGATAAGTATGTGAAATTCTAATCAGCTACACTTTGTTTATCTAATCACAGATAATCCATCTTGTAATTTCCTTTGGGATTAATAATGCTTCTGTCTATCTATAGTGGGATGCAAAAGTTTGGGCAACCTTGTTAATAGTCATTATTTTCCTGTATAAATCGTTGGTTGTTACGATAAAAAATGTCAGTTAAATATATCATATATGAGACACACACAGTGATATTTGAGAAGTGAAATGAAGTTTATTGGATTTACAGAAAGTGTGCAATAATTGTTCAAACAAAATCAGGCAGGTGCATAAATTTGGGCACCACAAAAAAGAAATGAAATCAATATTTAGTAGATCTGCCTTTTGCAGAAATTACAGCCTCTAAACGCTTCCTGTAGGTTCCAATGAGAGTCTGGATTGTGGTTGAAGATATTTTGGACCATTCCTCTTTACAAAACATCTCTAGTTCATTCAGGTTTGATGGCTTCCAAGCATGGACAGCTCTCTTTAACTCACACCACAGATTTTCAATTATATTCAGGTCTGGGAACTGAGATGGCCATTCCAGAACGTTGTACTTGTTCCTCTGCATGAATGCCTTAGTGGATTTTGAGCAGTGTTTTGGGTCGTTGTCTTGTTGAAAGATCCAGCCCGGGCGCAGCTTCAGCTTTGTCACTGATTCCTGGACATTGGTCTCCAGAATCTGCTGATACTGAGTGGAATCCATGCATCCATCAACTTTGACAAGATTCCCAGTCCCTGCACTGGCCACACAGCCCCACAGCATGATGGAACCACCACCATATTTTACGGTAGGTAGCAGGTGTTTTTCTTGGAATGCTGTGTTCTTTTTCCTCCATGCATAACGCCCCTTGTTATGCCCAAATAACTCCATTTTAGTTTCATCAGTCCACAGCACCTTATTCCAAAATGAGGCTGGGTTGTCCAAATGTGCTTGAGCATACCTCAAGCGGCTCGGTTTGTGCTGTGGGCGGAGAAAAGGCTTCCCCTGCATCACTCTCGCATACAGCATCTCCTTGTGTAAAGTGCGCAGAATGGTTGAATGATGCACAGTGACTCCATCTGCTGCAAGATGATGTTGTAGGTCTTTGGTGCTGGTGTGTGGGTTGACTCTGACTGTTCTCACCATTCATCGCTTCTGTCTATCCAAAATCTTTCTTGGTCTGCCACTGAGCCTGTGGTCTTCCATTTCCTCAATATGCTCCTAACTGTGGAAACAGACAGCTTAAATCTCTGGGACAGCTTTCTGTATCCTTCCCCTAAACCATGATGGTGAACAATCTTTGTCTTCAGGTCATTTGAGAGTTGTTTTGTGACCCCCATGTTGCTACTCTTCAGAGAAAATTAAAGGAGGAGGGAAACTTACAATTGACCCCCTTAAATACTCTTTCTCATTATAGGATTCACCTGTGTATGTAAGTCAGGGGTCACTGAGCTTACCAAGCCAATTTGAGTTCCAATAATTAGTTCTAAAAGTTTTGGAATCAATAAAATGACAACAGTGCCCAAATTTATGCACCTGCCTGATTTTGTCTGAACAATTATTGCACACTATCTGTAAATCCAATAAACTTCATTTCACTTCTCAAATATCACTGTGTGTGTCTCCTATATGATACAGTGGTGTGAAAAACTATTTGCCCCCTTCCTGATTTCTTATTCTTTTGCATGTTTGTCACACAAAATGTTTCTGATCATCAAACACATTTAACCATTAGTCACATATAACACAAGTAAACACAAAATGCAGTTTTTAAATGATGTTTTTTTTTATTTAGGGAGAAAAAAAAATCCAAACCTACTTGGCCCTGTGTGAAAAAGTAATTGCCCCCTGAATCTAATAACTGGTTGGGCCACCCTTAGCAGCAATAACTGCAGTCAAGCGTTTGCTATAACTTGCAATGAGTCTTTTACAGCTCTCTGGAGGAATTTTTGCCCACTCATCTTTGCAGAATTGTTGTAATTCAGCTTTATTTGAGGGTTTTCTAGCATGAACCGCCTTTTTAAGGTCATGCCATAGCATCTCAATTGGATTCAGGTCAGGACTTTGACTAGGCCACTCCAAAGTCTTCATTTTGTTTTTCTTCAGCCATTCAGAGGTGGATTTGCTGGTGTGTTTTAGGTCATTGTCCTGTTGCAGCACCCAAGATCGCTTCAGCTTGAGTTGACAAACAGATGGCTGGACATTCTCTTTCAGGATTTTTTGGTAGACAGTAGAATTCATGGTTCCATCTATCACAGCAAGCCAAACAGGTCCTGAAGCAGCAAAACAACCCCAGACCATCACACTACCACCACCATATTTTACTGTTGGTATGATGTTCTTTTTCTGAAATGCTGTGTTCCTTTTACGCCAGATGTAACGGGACATTTGCCTTCCAAAAAGTTAAACTTTTGTCTCTTCAGTCCACAAGGTATTTTCCCAAAAGTATTGGCAATCATTGAGATGTTTCTTAGCAAAATTGAGACGAGCCCTAATGTTCTTTTGCTTAACAGTGGTTTCGTCTTGGAAATCTGCCATGCAGGCCGTTTTTGCCCAGTCTCTTTCTTATGGTGGAGTCGTGAACACTGACCTTAATTGAGGCAAGTGAGGCCTGCAGTTCTTTAGACGTTGTCCTGGGGTCTTTTGTGACCTCTCGGATGAGTCGTCTCTGCACTCTTGGGGTAATTTTGGTCGGCCGGCCACTCCTGGGAAGGTTCACCACTGTTCCATGTTTTTGCCATTTGTGGATAATGGCTCTCACTGTGGTTCGCTGGAGTCCCAAAGCTTTAGAAATGGCTTTATAACCTTTACCAGACTGATAGATCTCAATTACTTCTGTTCTCATTTGTTCCTGAATTTCTTTGGATCTTGGCATGATGTCCAGCTTTTGAGGTGCTTTTGGTCTACTTCTCTGTGTCAGGCAGCTCCTATTTAAGTGATTTCTTGATTGAAACAGGTGTGGCAGTAATCAGGCCTGGGGGTGGCTACGGAATTGGAACTCAGGTGTGATACACCACAGTTAGGTTATTGTTTAACAAGGGGGCAATTACTTTTTCACATAGGGCCATGTAGGTTTGGATTTTTTCTCCCTAAATAATAAAAACCATCATTTAAAAACTGCATTTTGTGTTTACTTGTGTTATATTTGACTAATGGTTAAATGTGTTTGATGATCAGAAACGTTTTGTGTGACAAACATGCAAAAGAATAAGAATTCAGGAAGGGGGCAAATAGTTTTTCACACCACTGTATATTTAACTGACATTTTTTATCGTAACAACCAACGATTTATACAGGAAAATAATGACTATTAACAAGGTTGCCCAAACTTTTGCATCCCACTCTATCTATCTATCTATCTATCTATCTATCTATCTATCTATCTATCTATCTATCTATCTATCTATCTATCTATCTATCTGTCTGTCTGTCTGTTTCCTGCATTGGTTTGAGCAGTTTCATCATACTGTCCCAATTTTGGAAAAACAAACAACCTCCATTCTGACTTAAGTCAAAGGCAGCACATCCGCAGCTAAGTACAGTTAAGACAAAGCACAACACTAATAGGCCAAGTAAGTTTTTTTTTTTTTTCTCGCGGGAATTTGTGCAGTCTGTACATTCCATTCGTTCAGCGTATTAATTCAAAGCTACATAATATCACACATCTCCTGGAGTTTGAACCCTGGATAAAATGGCAAATTCAGAACGGTGCCACTCCTTAATTACTAGTAAAGGAGCAAATGGTTATTGAATTGGTAAAAGCGACTTATTAAACGTTTGAAGTAAACCTCGGGTATATAATTTACTTTGCTTCTGCCACCCGATTGGTCTGGCGTCGCTAGTTATCGCGTTACTAGAAGCAGCATTTTCACACCTTGAAGTCTCAGGACTTTGTGTACGGAGTCTCACAATTGAAGTGCCCGGAAGGTCGAGGACGGGCATTACTCTATCGACTAGTGTTAACTGGATCGAAAGGCAGGATGAGCCGGATGTTCATGAACCCAACCTGGTCCTGGAGGTGGGGAGTTACTAGGGAGGTTAACCCGATTTTTGGCAAGAGGGAACTGCGCAGTTACGAGAGTAAGTCCACGAACTACTTTACGAAACTAGTGTGGAATAACGCAGTTCATATCTAAGCTTAACTCTGCATTCGTTTTATCATTATAATAACGTTTTTGCCTTTTAAAAAGCCTTAACGTTACACGAGTTTACAGAAGCTGACGCCTTAACAACCATCTCCGTAAAGCGAAGACTGCGCAGTAGCGACTTGTCTTATTTTTTTTACTGACAGTTTCTATTATCCTTTGCAGCAGCCTAAGCTTGCCCAACGACCACTCAATGTGTAAAACGGGCATGTGCTACACAAGCTTAATTTACTTGCCGTAATAACCGTTTGCTACTCGAATGGCGTTTTCCAGCGCCCACTTCATATTTGTTGGTTGCTTCTCCGTTAGCGACCATAATGCCCAACACCTTGTTGAACACCCAATACTAACGGCATTTATGAAATTGTTGATGACAAGACATACCGGGCACGATCCATTAACGAAAACTAGACCAAATATTCTTCATTCGTTCAACTGAAACTTGATCATGGCGATTACATTTAGTTTCCTATCACAAATGTAAGATCGAAATTTATTGGAAAAGCAACCTTTCAAAAAAAGTCTTTTTACTGAAACCATGCAAGCTTTAGCAGGTTACTTGGTGTCGAACTTAAACGGGGGGTTAAAAAGCGATGCCAAATTATAATGATTTAATTGTGCTTTCTTTAGTACATGTTTATATTTGGATATTTTGAGTAACTGAACGTACAACAGGTTATGAATGTATAACGTTGCCAAATACTGGAGACTGTCATCCTTCAAGCACCGTAAACATGCCGTTCCACCCAGTCCGCTGGCTGTAGCAATTTAAGGCCCTGTTTTTATCGGGATAGGGAGGGTTAATTCTTTACGCAACCGCAGTGGAGGTTATAATGACGTAATGCGAAACGGCGCTTTTACTTCACTTCGCGCGGGCGGCATGCAAACTAAAGCCATATTTTCCAAAGCACTCGACGGCACGGACGACCAAGACACAGATAACTCTGAAAATTTCCAAAACAGACCAATTAAAGAGGACAGAGGTGCGCAGATATACATAACTATAACCATTCAGTAGCGAAAGATTATCAATGCTGCAGATTCTATAAAAGTATTTAGAAAGGTTGCTTTGTAAAAGTTAAAAAGATACGAAGTCGGAATTGCAGTAAGTATATGAGAAAATAGCAGCTGCCGATTTCAGAGTTTAATAGATAACACGGCTGCAGCATTCCAGGCAAGCTAGGGTGAGTCTTCTATACCAGTGGTTCCCAACCTTTTTTTGGCCGTGCTCCACCTAGGCCTCTCTAAAATCATGATGTTCCCCACTGTAACATGTACCTTATGCTTATAATTACCTTTTCAAAAAGTGAACTCCTACTCACGTGGAGGAAGCCCATAATGTCATTAATTTGGTCTGAACAAGCTCCCAAAGAACTTGGAAACAAAAGAGGAAAAGGATAGTTGAAGTGCTGAAAAAGAATACAGCAAATACAGTTTTGAAAACATATAAGAAGACGTGATATTCATAAATATAAAATTACTTTAATAACTAATATTTTGATCATTTTCTATTTTTGTTATATTTCAAAGTTTTATAATCATTGTTAACAGTTCATATTATTTTAATGGTAAAAACGATTTCTATGTAGAAAAACCCAAGCCAGTTGTAAAATCATAAATTAAAGGGTTCTTCACCATCCCTTCTATGTTTATATAAATATATAAATGTCTCTAAAAATAAAAATTGTTTATTTTTTCTGTCATTTGTAAGATAATTTGTTTTTTCATTTTATAAATTGTTTAACATACCTAAATTCTCGAATTGCCCCCTTAAAAATCAAATTGCCCCCCAGTGGTGTGTGTACCCCACATTGGGAATCACCGTTCTATACCCTGATAATACCGAGATTTAAGGTGCAGTTTTCCATATGAGTGTCAGGGTGGTTAGTGCAGCTCCCAGATCAGGGCTAGAGGCAGCTTTTGGATGGTCTTCCCAGCTCAGTATTCGGTAGGTATTTTGGGTATCCATCACATCCCAAATAAATGTGTATTAGGTTTAGGGTTGTCAGTAAAGTAGAATTTTTGTATTCAATACCAATACCTGCAAAAGTTAATCAATTTGGTTAATCTATTCGATACTAAGGCAAATACAAATTCCATTCAACAATTTTTTATTTAAAGTGCCCCCGTTATTCCACTGAACAGTATTATCCCTTTTCTGTAAAATAATGCAAAAAAATAGACACACTAAGCGACTAGTGACAGGAGCATTAAAATACACATATATGCATCCAGTCAGTTATTCAATTATCATTTAAGTAAACTAGTATTGGCATTTATCAAAATACAAGGGAAGACTTAAAGTTTACTTTGTGAAGACATGGGGATTCCTCCACTGTAACAAATCATGGGGTGATGTTATAGTCTTGAAGGGGATTCATCATAGAGTTGATAAAGAATGATATCATGAACTAACTGATTCATCTTACGTGCAGAGTTCAGAATTATTTTGATACTTTCTCCCCAGTAACCGAAAAATGCTGCTTTAAAATCAATTGTAAAATTAAAAAAATAATAATTTTATTATATCTGTTTTGTTGAATTAGTGAATTTCAAGATAATTCCGAATATTCTTCTGTTAAACAAAATTATTTCTGTGGACATGCTTTTAAAATCTATTTTGTCAGAGAATCCTTCTTTCAGGTTTGTAACAGTTGTTGTTGTAAGATTTATTTTGCTTCACTAGCTTTTTAAAAACTTAATATAGAGTAATATTTAATGGATGAGTCAAATTAATTCAATTTTCAAAAGTCACAAAATCCTGATGCTTTAATTTTCTAAATCCGTACGTGTTTTTTTTTTTTTTACTTTTGTCCAGACTGTAAGGTTTTCTGTGTGAAGTCAAACCTAATCAGTTTAACTTTAATCCACAGTTTGAAAACTCCTGTAAAACACCCTTTGTTATACTGTTTTCAATGTATCTTATATGAGCAATCAGACTTTATTATTGCTTAGCCTGTGTACTAATCTGGAATATTAACTGGACTAGAATTTTAACTGGTAAACTGCATTGCAATCACCAACATAACTTTCAAATATATGACATGCGTGGTTTCATTACATTTGTCACATTTTAAAAGCCAAACGAGTGATGCAGATTTAGCATTAGCATATATACAGTATGTACTTAGCATAACTGTGCTGTTTTGACGCCCTGCTAACTGGAATAATTGCAGTGCTTTTTAATTCAAGGTACTAAATTAACTTTTTTTTGGTTATTAAGAATTGGAGCAACTTGTGTTATCACCAATGCTGACAAGCCATTTTATATGAAACTTGCCTTGATTTTTACTTGTGCTGCCAATGTAGTTTCCTCTCACATCACTCAGTGCCATATGCATAATTGAGGATATGTGTGAGATTTCCCCCATGATCCAAATGTATAAACTAGTTGGAGGTTTCATGTTCATTTTCTGACTACTCACATCTACAGTTAAGTTTACATCCATTTTCTGTTACTTTTTTAGGGACTGTGTGAGGAACTGTTTTAAGTAGTAATACACCTGGCCATCATTTTGTCTCCTTTTTACAACTGGTTAAATGATTGCAACTTACAAAAGTTTGGTCACATCATTTCCCTCTCACTACATGCGCGACTCCAATTCTGAACTAACTCTATAAGGGGATGGACATAAAAATAATGAAAGGCTATGTGTGTTTTGGCTTTATTTTTTTATAATAATGAGCACAATTCCTGCAATTGTGCTGAAATTCTCCTCCATGTTGAATGAAAGTATTTCCAGACATGACCTGTACTATTTTTCTTTTTGACGTGTTGTTGCACTGCTTTATCATCACCACTGTGAGCAATTTTTATACAATGTGCAGTTTTCCTCAAGTTTTTCTTCTATGTGTCTTCTGAGGAAGTTGTCTACTTCCTGTCACAAGAGTGAGGTACTGACTTTTATTCGGTGTCACCAATACTGTTAAGAAGCCATTACTGTTATGTTTTTGGAATGTTTTTATCAACATGGTATCAGAATGTCAGTTCTTGTGACATCCAGTTGGGTTGATTTATGATGGGCATAGGTTGGGATGGATGTATGAGAGAGTGAACTGATGCATTATCCTGGGCTGGTTCCTTTTTTGTACCCATGGCTGTTAGGATAGACCCCTGTCTACAGAGTACCCCTAAATTGGATTCTGGTTTAGCTTCCCAAGCACAAGTATAATTGGTTAATTGGTAACTCTAAATTGGTCCTTTAAGAGTGATCGTGAGTTTGTAGGTGTGTGTGGACACTGTGATTTAATGATGCTCTTTCTGAGGCTGGTTCTATCCTTGCACCCTGTGTTACCCAGATAGGCTCTTGTCCTGTGATAATGAATTGGGTCTAATCAGTCTGAGAACTGAATATTAGAATATGGTATGTCCTTCAGTAACATCCTATGACTTTAAGATGCATACTGTTGGAAAATAGGATGAAGGAATTTTCTTTTGAGCCCTATTCTAATGTTTAATTTTGAAAAAGTGAGGACTGATTAAAGACTGGTGACTGGAACTGTATATACTAGTGTTTTTTGTAAAGTTCTTGCATCCTTGTTAGAACTAGCTATTGCCTCTAGCTAGGAAAATAGTAATAACTTTACATAGCACCTTTAATACATAAAAGTGCTTTCCATAAGTAGTACATATTAAATAATACAATAATGAATATATAAGACATGATGAAAAAATTATAAAGTTAAACACTAAATGAAAAAAAATGTACTAAAAATATCAAAATAAGCAATAGGCCTTTAAAAATAGGGTGATGGAAAAAGTTAAAAAAAAAAAAGTCCTGCTACTATGTGCTTTGTAGATCGATCCATGCCCTGTATCATAGGGAATAGTGGGTTCATGACATGGATCAAGGGGTGAATTCTTTAAAAGCATTTTGATCTGATAATTGATGAGTGTTTTTTTTTTAGTTTTGTTTTGGTAAGTGGTTTACTACTATCATAGTGTAACTGATTTTAACATATATTTGTAAGATTTTTCACAAGACTGTTGCAGTACCACTGAAATGAATAAAAAGGTCCTGTAAAGTACATTGGACTTGCAGAGGTTATTTAAAGAAAGTTTAAATTTGGCACTAGATCCCATCTCACCTTAGAACCGCTTTAAATGGATGGATGCATCATGCAATGGAATTCATATTTAACATTAGATTTCATTTTTTCTGTAGTAGTGTTACTTATTGACTACAGTAGATCATTAAATACAGTAGTATGTACTGCTCAAGTTCAATGATAACCTTTATTAACTGTGTACTGAATACACCTCAGATGGCATTTCCGCTCATGACCATCTGATCTTGTTGGCTGGTCCTCCATTTGCATTTTGAATGCCCATTGTACCTAGTGGAACAACTTTTTTGCATATATTCTGCATATTAAGATGGTTTTTGAGGGGCGGGTTGATTCAGACGGAGCAGTACTGAAGGCCAAGGTGTGCGATGCATGGTCCGCCAATGGACCAGATGATATGTAAATTTAATGAACAAAATAAACAAAACTGTAGAGAGGCCCATGATTAAATGAACGGTAAAAAAGTAAGAGCAAATCGACGGTGACTTATTGAGGCAGGCAGGCCAGAGCACAATAGCACGGGGCTCAATGTAGTGCGTGTTAAGTCGATCTAAAATGCGTGCTCAGATTCGAAAAAATATACCTTTTCAAGTTCTATTTGGATATAAGTAGGTTCTATTTAGTCGACAGAAATATCTTTGGTAGGAAGGTAAGTTGAATTTAGTCTTTACATTTCTATGGTGAAGAAAAATTTATGCAATGATGACTTAATTTAACTTACATTCCTACCAAAGATATTTCTGTTGACTAAATAAAAATTAGTTATATTTAAAATTTAAATAGAACTTGAACATATACGATAGTTCATAATAGCCTGCCCATTTAATTATTTAGGAATGGATAGATAAATTAAGAATTTGTACAAATAATGATTTTCTGTTTTCTTCCTCGATGGATTCTGGCACACCCAGCAACAGCTGCTCGCACCCCAAAGGGTGTATGTATGTATATATATATCTATATATATATGTATGTATATATATGTGTGTGTATGTATATATATATATATATGTAGGTATGTGTGAATATATGTAGATATGTATGTATATATATATATATGTATGTGTGTGTGTATACAGTATATCCATCCATCCATTGTCTAACCCGCTGAATCCGAAGAGGGTCACGGGGGTCGTATACAGTATATATATATATATATATATATATATATATATATATACACTCACCTAAAGGATTATTAGTAACACCATACTAATACGGTGTTTGACCCCCTTTCGCCTTCAGAACTGCCTTAATTCTACGTGGCATTGATTCAACAAGGTGCTGAAAGCATTCTTTAGAAATGATGGCCCATATTGATAGGATAGCATCTTGCAGTTGATGGAGATTTGTGGGATGCACATCCAGGGCACGAAGCTCCCGTTCCACCACATCCCAAAGATGCTCTATTGGGTTGAGATCTGGTGACTGTGGGGGCCATTTTAGTACAGTGAACTCATTGTCATGTTCAAGAAACCAATTTGAAATGATTCAAGCTTTGTGACATGGTTTATTATTCTTCTGGAAGTAGCCATCAGAGGATGGGTCCATGGTGGTCATGAAGGGATGGACATGGTCAGAAACAATGCTCAAGTAGCCCGTGACATTTAAACGATGCCCAATTGGCACTAAGGGGCCTAAAGTGTGCCAGGAAAACATCCCCCACACCATTACACCACCACCACCAGCCTGCACAGTGGTAACAAGGCATGATGGATTAATGTTCTCATTCTGTTTATGCCAAATTCTGACTCTACCAACAGAAATCGAGACTCATCAGACCAGGCAACATTTTTCCAGTCTTCAACTGTCCAATTTTGGTGAGCTCGTGCAAATTGTAGCCTCTTTTTCCTATTTGTAGTGGAGATGAGTTGTACCCAGTGGGGTCTTCTGCTGTTGTAGCCCATCCGCCTCAAGGTTGTGCGTGTTGTGGCTTCACAAATGCTTTGCTGCATACCTCGGTTGTAACGAGTGGTTATTTCAGTCAAAGTTGCTCTTCTATCAGCTTAAATCAGTTGGCCCATTCTCCTCTGACCTCTAGCATCAACAAGGCATTTTCGCCCACAGGACTGCCGCATACTGGATGTTTTTCCCTTTTCACACCATTCTTTGTAAACCCTAGAAATGGTCGTGCGTGAAAATCCCAGTAACTGAGCAGATTGTGAAATACTCAGACTGGCCCGTCTGGCACCAACAACCATGCCACTCTCAAAATTGCTTAAATCACCTTTCTTTCCCATTCTGACATTCAGTTTGGAGTTCAGGAGATTGTCTTGACGAGGACCACACCCCTAAATGCATTGAAGCAACTGCCATGTGATTGGTTGATTAGATAATTGCATTAATGAGAAATTGAACAGGTGTTCCTAATAATACTTTAGGTGAGTGTATGTGTGTGTATGTATGTATGTATGTATGTATATATATATATGTATATATATGTGTGTATGTATGTATGCAGTGACAACGCCTGAGCTAGTGGATCTTGCTTAGAAATGGCTTCTTCTTTGCACTGTAGAGTTTCAGCTGGCAACGGTGGATGGCACGGTGGATTGCGTTCACTGACAATGGTTTCTGGAAGTATTCCTGAGCCCATTCTGTGATTTCCTTTACAGTAGCATTCCTGGTTGTGGTGCAGTGTCGTTTTAACGGCCCGGAGATCACGGGCATCCAGTATGGTTTTACGGCCTTGACCCTTACGCACAGAGATTGTTCCAGATTCTCTGAATCTTCGGATGATGTTATGCACAGTTGATGATGATAGATGCAAAGTCTTTGCAATTTTTCGCTGGGTAACACCTTTCTGATATTGCTCCACTATCTTTCTGCGCAACATTGTGGGAATTGGTGATCCTCTACCCATCTTGGCTTCTGAGAGACACTGCCACTCTGAGAAGCTCTTTTTATACCCAATCATGTTGCCAATTGACCTAATTAGTGTTCATTATGCTCAAATTTACTTTTTCCAGCCTCTTATTGCTACTTGTCCCAACTTTTTTGGGATTTGTTGACACCATGAAATTTTGAATCAACATATTTTTCCTTTAAAATGATACATTTACTCGGATTAAACGTTTGATCTGTCATCTACATTCTATTACAAATAAAATATTGACATTTGCCATCTCCACATCATTGCATTCAGTTTTTATTCACAATTTGTTTAGTGTCCCAACTTTTTTGGAATCCGGTTTGTACATGTGTATATCTATACTAATAAAAGGCAAAGCCCTCACTCACTCACTGACTCACTCACTGACTCACTGACTCACTGACTCACTCATCACTAATTCTCCAACTTCCCGTGTAGGTAGAAGGCTGAAATTTGGCAGGCTCATTCCTTACAGCTTCCTTACAAAAGTTGGGCAGGTTTCATTTCGAAATTCTACGCATAATGGTCATAACTAGAAGCTATTTTTCTCCATTTACTGTAATGGAGTTGAGCTCGAAAGCCGCGGGGGGCGGAGTTTCATGTGACATCATCACGCCTCTCACATAATCACGCATTACGTAGAAAACCAGGAAGAGCTACAAAAAGCGCTGAAGAAAACATGCATTATATAATTAAGAAGGCAGCGAAACAATTAGAAGCGAGCGAGTGACATATAAAACCATATTCAGTGGCTCACGTGAACTGACGCAGTGCGCAGACAAAAAGCAACAGTTCCAAAGAGTGCTGAACAAAAATCGAATTACACTGCTACGCTCAAATAGACAAACCACGCGCGTGGCAATAGTAGAGGCTTCGCTCTAGCGCTGACTCGAGGTTCGATTCCGAGAGGGATGCACTAAGTATGTACGCTTCTCGATTCATTTTAGCCTGCATCCCTTGGTTTGAGACGTATGAAAAAATATGCGGTTAATGCAGAAAGACAGATCACCAATTGAAGCTTTATGAATAATGGATACTTTATTCGCGATCAATGATTGTTTTGGTAAAGCCATACTCAGTGTATTCATTAGATGAGCGGTAAAAAAGTAAGAGCGAGGGAGGGTAACTTATTGAGGCACACAGGCAAAACCACAATAGCACGCTGGCTCGATGTACTGTAGTGCGTCAACTCGATCTGAATTGCGATCACATTGAAAAATATTTCTTTTCAAGTTCTATTTAGTCCATATGTGTCAAACTCAAGGCCCACGGGCCACATCCGGCCCGACGTGTAATTATATCCAGCCCGAGATCATTTTATATACTGTATTATTGTTATTAATGGCCCGGGGATATGAAGCGCTGGTAACACAATAAACTACAGATCCCATAATGCAGCGCTTCAGCTGCCTTGCCGAACACTTACCGCGTTAATCAAGTCTAGCTTATGATGCTGCAAGTTATTGCGAAGCTAGCCCACGATGCCGAAGAGAAAAGGTGATTCTGAACATAGAGCCTTTAAAAACCGATGGGAGTATATGTTTACTGACATTGCCGGTAAACCCGTGTGTCTCATTTGTGGAGCTAATGTGGCTGTAATTACAGAATTTAATCTAAGACGGCAGTATGAGACAAAACATCAAGATAACCTGAAAGACCTGAATGCAATGCACAAGATACAGAAAGCAGAAGAGTTAAAGAAGAATCTGACACTTCAGCAGACGTTTTTACCCGTGCAAAATCACAAAGTGATTTCAAGTGAAGCTACTTTTATGGGAGACACAAATGCACCAGTGCAACTTGCCCCACTTTCCCTGTTGCCAAGTAATGTTGAACCAAATCGGCACATTGGTGTTCCCAAATACGCACTTTGCTGATAAACTGTGCGCACTGAGTTCGCACAGCGCTTTGGTGACTTTGAAGAACAAAAAAAGAATTTTGAGTTGTTTCGCAACCCATTTGCCGTCGATGTGGAAACTGCACCTGTGCAGATTCAGATGGAGGTGATTGAGCTGCAGTGTAATGGCACACTGAAGGCAAAGTACGATACTGCACGGCCCGCACAGTTTATTCACTCCATTCCGCAGAAATGCTCCAGCTCCGTCTACATGCGGCTCGAACCTTGTGCATGTTTGGTAGCACATATCTGTGTGAGAAGCTCTTCTCAGTCATGAAGACTAACAAAACAGCACACAGGAGCCACCTCACTGATGAGCACCTGCAGTCCATCCTGAGAATCTCCACAACACAGAACCTCACACCAACCATAAACGAACTTGTTGCCAAAAAAAGATGCCAAGCGTCCAAATCTGATAAAATGACATAAGAGCAAAGACAACTGAATGATTTGATTTGTTATTGCTGAAAAGAACAAATTTTATTTATATTTCCAGGTTTTGTTATGCACCATGTTCATATTTGAATTTGTATAATTTTGACAGGATATATTTTTATGGAGAGCAAAATCTTTTGGGATATTTAAAATTTAAGTTTATTTTTTATATAAAATTACATAAGAGTAAAGAAATTTGAATGTTTGTTCTTTTAACGTTTACTTTATTTCTAACTTGTATAATTTAGACAGGATATGTTTTTATGGAGAGCAAAATATTATAAGTTATTTAAGGTTTGAGTTGATTTATTCCGGAATAATATTCTGTCGACTAAATAAAAATTCCTTCTATTTAAAATTTAAATAGAACTTGAACAGATACGATAGTTCATAATATCCATGCAGACTTGCACTTAAGAGCGGGAGTCATCCGTTTTAACAAGCAGCGTATTGCACTAATACGAAATAGCCTGCCCATTTAATTATTTAGGAATGGATAAATAAATTAAGATTTTGTACAAATAATTTTTTTTTAATTTTTCTTCCTTCATGGATTCTGGCACCTCCAGCAACAGTTGCTCGCACCCCAAAGACTGTATATATGTATATACAGCATATATATATATATATGTGTGTCTGTGTGTATATGTAGATGTGTATATAAATATAGGTATATATATAAGTGGATGTATGTGTATATATATATATGTATGTATGTATATATGTGTGTGTGTATATATATATATGTGTATATGTATATATGTATGGATATGTATATATATATATATATGTTTATGTGTGTGTGTGTGTGTGTGTGTGTGTATATATATATATATATATATATATATATATATATATGACAGCAACACTCATCACTCACAAAAGTGACAAAACAATTACATTGACAATCATGTTACGTTATTTTCAAAATGTTTCCTTTTCTTTTTCATTACTTCTTTAACACACTACTTCTCTGCTGCGAAGCACAGATATTTTGCTAGTGTATATATATATATATATATATATATATATATATATATATATATATATATATATATATATATATATATATTACAACGTCTCAAAATATGATGTTTTGAGTTTACAACGCTCACTTCCATAAAAACTTAAAAAAATTGAGACATGACTGTTTCAGCTTACGGCGTTAGCGTCGTACTTAACAGACTACGTGGGCTAACTAGTTTGGTTGTACGCAGCGGAAGAATACCAGAAGGAATAAAGGTAAGGGATTTTTTTACACTCATTTTTTTGTCATTTTTTTCTGTTATTACAGTACCGTGTACAGTACAGTATATTACGTCCTTTTCCTTTTTCTGTGGCTTATTTGTGTTTTTATGTTATAGATTTTGCAAATGTGTTAGGATAGGTAAGTGACTTAGGCTAGGGTTTGTTTCGACTTACACCAAAATTCGGGTTACATCACTGTTGTAGGAACGGAACTGTGCCGTAACCCGAGGACCCCCTGTATATATATATAAAACCCCAATTACAAAAAAGTTGGAATGCTGTGTAAAATGTAAATAAAAACAAAATGCAATGATTTGTAATTCTCATAAACCCATGTTTTATTCACAGTAGAACCTAGAAAGGCATATCAAATGTTTAAACTGAGAAAATGAACCATTTTAAGAAAAGAATAATGTAATTATGAATTTGATACCAGCAACACGTCAGTTGATGTTTAATGATTTCATTACAGATCAGTAACACATACAGCACTGCATCTATTCAAATAATATCCGTCACCAGCTTCCTTATTCATTGGTTGAATTGACATTTGATTTAGAAAATGGTTGGAAATATGATCAGCAGACGCAGAGGTTTCTTACATTCTAGTTTAGAAAGCTGTCTTTCTTTTTAATAAACTATACAACATCTACAGCATCACAATGCTTGCCCTCAAGTTTCACCCTGCAATGTCAAAAATATGTCCAGAGAAGACAACTTAAAATGCAATGCAGGAAAACATGTATATATTAGCACACCTCACAATGTGCTACTGGGCAAATACAGCTTGGGGAGCTGGAAGGCACATTTTTTTGGAAGCCTTATTTAAAACATATGGTACTGAATGTAAAGGATTTTGAATGCACTGATATATTATTTTTATTTTGTACTACTTTGAACATTTTCTTCTATAATCTATAAACCATTTGCAGTACTGTGCAAAAGTCTTAGGCAATGCAAGATTTTTTTAAAAAGCTAATTATCTAGGTAGCAGTATTTTTTAATTTGGAAAACACTATATAATGCTAGAATAAACACAAATAAAAAGTGATGCAATAAAAAAGTTCTTCCAGTAATCTTACAGTTTTTGCCATTCTAGTATAGTGAACCAAAAATAATCAAATTGTGATTCAAATTGTTCCAAAGGTCTTTCCACACCTGGTTGTTGCTCCATGCTTTTTGGTGTTTCACATACTGTAGTTTCTTTTTCTGTATTTAGTGCCATATGCATATCAAACAATTTACTGAATTTTCTTTATTTTCATTAAGAAGTCACTTTTGTTGTTGTTTTTTTTTTTTTACTTTGTTTTCTTTCTTCAGATTTCTTTCTGACAGCTTGAATTTCACATCTTGAAAATGAGGTCTGATGTGGTATTGTTTGCTGACTATAGCCTTGTTTATAATAATCTGATTTTATGTTTGTTAAAGTGTGTTTGCTTAGCCATTTCCAACCATACTCATCTTGGCACATCCTGTGTGGTTAGTGTCCAGTAGACATATTATTGGTTAAATTGCACCAAATGCATGATTAGTTCAGAAGTCACACCGTTTAACAAATAAATGGAATGACTAATGGATGGATGAATGAAGGTGCCATAAGGAGAGCCATCTCACAGGATAACAATATGTTTTTGGAAAACACAAGTCATTTGTAAATTGAATATTTCAATAAATTTATATTTGTGTAGTGTTTTATAAATAGTTGGGTCTTAATAAAGGAATGGTAATATTGGGTGAGTAGATAAGTTTTAAGGTTGGGCTTGAAGCAGGGAAAGCTTGAGCAGTTGTGAAGAGATTGATGAAGAATGTTCACACAAAATAACTGTGCTTCAACAGTAGACTGTTTTGTGTGGGGAACAGAGAGAAGACTGATCCCTGAAGACCTGAAGACACAAGCTAGTATTTTAAGGTTGAAGAAGAACAGAAAAATAAGAAGAGACATATCCGTTAAGTGCCTTGAATGTAAATGTTTGGGTTTAAATTGAACACAAGTACATGAAGCTAGTGCACTGAATACAAATAGAGGAAGCTAGAGTAATTGGAAAAAGAACAGGAATGATATGCATAGATTGTCTGGTATGGGTAAGTAACTTGGCTGCTGAGTTTTAGAAGTTGTCCCTGTTTGTATCAATGTTTATTTGTATTTATTTTTTTAGATAGTGTTTTCACATATAAATTATTATTTACTACCCAGATAACTATGAACAAAAGTAACTTTGATTTTCTTTGGTAGTCAAAAGACTTTTGCACAGTAGCATATACAGTATATACAGTATAGGAGATTTGAATTATAAGCAGTACAAGTCAATAAAGGAAATGGTGTCAGTTCTTTTTATTAGCTGGATCTCCTTTGCCCATAAGGAAGTCTCGTGTGTTTCTGTCTGGTTTCAGCAGAATAATATAGCACTTGGGGAAGAAGATGCAAGCAAGAAGTCCTGCACTAGATGAGAGAATGGCGAATATCTCCACAGCAACCATGTATTTGCCACGTGTGCTGAGATAGGCAGGGATAAAAGATAGCCATACACTGACAAACACCAGCATGCTGAATGTAATGAACTTTGCTTCATTAAAGCTGTCAGGCAGCTTTCGTGCAAGAAAAGCCATCATGAAACTAATAATGGCTAAGACACCCATGTATCCCATCATGCACCAGAAAGCCAGAGATGACCCTTCATTGCACTCCAGGATGATTTTTCCAACCTGGGAGTTCATATTGTTTTGTGGAAATGGTGGTGCATATCCAAGCCACACAGCACAGATACCAGCCTGGATTAAGGTGCCCAGACAAGCAACAGCATTGGGCAGTCGAGAGCCCACCCACTTGCGTAGATTGCTGCCTGGTTTGGAGGCTTTGAAGGCAATTATCACCATGACTGTCTTGGCCAGAACACAGGATACACTGAGGGCAAATATGATGCCAAAAGTGGTCTGACGCAGGATACAGGATGCTGAGGATGGTTTACCAATGAAGATAAAAGAACAGAGTGGGCAAAGAGTAAGTGCACCCAGTAGTACATAACTGAGCTGGCGGTTGTTGGCTTTTACAATGGGTGTGTGGCGGTACCAAAGGAAGAGCCCTAGAATTGATTTGGGGACCAGTGAGATTAGCATAGACATGATGGAAAGCACAATGCCTAAGGGTTCATCAAAAGACAGGAATTCAACTATTTTCGGAATACAGGTATCGCGCTGATCGTTGGGCCATTGGTCATCTGGACAAGGCAGGCATTCAGTTGAGTCTGAAAAATCAAAAGAAAAGAGGAGCAGAATTTAATTTTAATTTTGTTTATTGGTTCATGCTTCAGCTCCCTGATTTTATTGTTCATTTAGCCCTAATTTCTCTCTCCCCTGCTCTCTCAGCACTACTCATCATAGCTTTGATTCTCTGTATGTCTGCTGTTCAGCTGATTTGCAAAGATGATTGTTCTTCTTCCTTAGATTCAAGATACTTTGCTTTTGTCACCTAGTTATATTATACATCATTGCATAATTTACTTGAAAACTAGAATAAGAAACATTGAATTTGACATGGTTCCACTCCAAATATTAATCTGAAAACTAGAACCAGTTTAAGCATGTAAATCTGGATATCAAATTTGTTAATAAACAAGAGAAAAAGAATAGAATGCAGATAAAGTGAGAATGAGGTGAGGTAATCATTGGAGCTCCACAGGGATGTGTACTTTGACTTACTCGTTCTTCTTTATATTAATTGCATTCTTTCTGATACAGTGTGTAGACAAGGTACCTACATGACTTAAAATTTGGATGGATGCCAAATGTTGACGAAGCAGCAAAAAACATTTTAAAGTATATGAAAAACCTTGTATACAGGGCAAACACTTAATGTAGACAAGTGCCCACAGGTATGTTGATGAAGCAGCAAAAAACATTTTAAAATATATGAAAAATCTTGTATACAGGGCAAACGCTTAATGTAGAACAAGTGCGACACGTAGGTAAAAGAAACACATTTTACACACAAGATGGGTGATACTAATCTATAATAAGAAAACTTGGAAACGATTTCAGTTGAAGGAATGTAATTAAAAATTAAATGTTAACACTTTATTGCCAAAATGGTTAGTTATAGCCATTGGGATTATGGTCAGACTCAATATTATGACAGCAAGTCTGCATCTGTAGTACTTGTGTTCTATTCTGGACACTAGACTCCAAGAAATGAGAGAGAAGCATCAAATTTTAAGCAAAGAAAAGCAACTAAGTGTACTCCTAGACCAAAAAGCCATTTCACTGAAAGATTAAGGGAATTAAATCTCTGAGGAGGCTATGTGGGAACCTTACCTGGCTACAAAAAATTCTTACAAGCATCGATAAAATTGAGTCTTACACAATATTTTCAGTTACACAGGGAATCATATGCTAATAATTCTTGGAAGAAGTTAAGGGGCAATACATTGAAACCATAAACCAGGGAGAGCTCTTTCAATCACATGGACATTAACAACTAACTACAGAATTTGAAAACTGAAATCTTCAAAGACTTCCAAAGGAGCGTGAAAGACTGAATTTAATGTTGTGTTTATATATTACTAGCAAAATAACCGCACTTCGCAGCGGAGAAGTAGTCTGTTAAAGAAGTTATGAAAAAAAAAGTAACATTTTAAAAATAACGTAACGTGATTGTCAATGTAATTGTCGTAGGCTTATTTTAGTATTGAGAATGATGAGTATGATTGTAAATGTTGTGTATGAGAAATGCACATTTTTAGGCTGTAAGCATCTCTTTGTAAACAACGCTTGCAGTTCTGCCCTCAGGCTGTAAAATGTCTGTTGAGCTTACTCTTGAGCATGCAATGTACAGTTGGCCATGTGAGAAGCAATCTTGTGTCAAGTCAATGCCGACCTTTTTTAGAGTCTGGCCCTGTGACTCATTTATTGTTATAGCGAAGCAGACCCTTACTGGAAATTGGAGGCGTTTGAACTGGAATGGGAGGTCAGAGGGTATGAGAGGGATGCGAGGAATAAATACAGTCTTCTCTGAGCCTGTTTCAGTGAAGACAGTTGCCTCCATGAGGTTCTTGTGCAGAGATTCAATCTAAAGCCTGGTGCCATTACAAAGTTTTGGTGGTTGTAAGTTTCGTAGTAAAGCGGTGGAGTAAATGAAAAGGCAGGAGTCACCAGCAGGCAGACATGAAGCAAGGTGAACAATAACAGGCTTGAAGCGGTGGAGTAAAGAAGAAGGGAGCAGTGAGCACGAACAGCTGAGGACAGTAAGGAAGCGAGTGAGGAGGCACATGAGCACAGGATGTCGTTAATGTATATAGACAGGGAGCCAACCACGTGTTGGAAAAAGGACGGAGGACCGGGGGTGGCCCTTGTGTGTGAAATAAATCTTCTTTTAATGGAAATAAGGAATGAAACAGCCAAAAGGAGAGCTCAGTTCCTAAACTTCCTTATGGCATAATGGTGAGAACCGCCAAAAAGAAGACGTTATTTTCAAAAGTTCATTATGGGGCACAACACGAAATGAAACATACTTAACGTTTAAGTACACTGTAAAGGATGAGCATGGGAAAATTGGAAGTAGCAGAAATAGTAAGGAGGGGTTCCCCTATCTATATATACAGTTTAGGGGGTACACCCCCCTTGGGTGTTGTAATAGGACATGAAACATACTTAAATTTTATAAGTACACTGCAAGGAATGAGCACGCAAAATTTCAGCTTCCCACATATATGGAAAGTGGGAGAATTAGTGATGAGTCAGTGAGGGCTTTGCCTTTTATATGTGTAGATAGCAAAATACCTGCGCTTCGCAGTGGAGAAGTAGTGTGTTAACGAAGTTATAAAAAAGAAAAGGAAACATTTTAAAAAATTACATAACCAGCGGTAAAGCAAGGAAGACTCTGTAATAAGGACGGTTGGGTGCAAGTAGAAGGGGTGCCTGCTAACCTAAAAGGGAGCTGACGGCTTTACTTGTCTGTTGTGGAGCGGGCGTCGGCCATGGATGGAGACTAACACCGAGTCACCCGGGTGAGGCGGACTTCATTCTTCAATAAAGTAAGTGTCGCCGAGCCGGTGAGACCGCTTCTTTACATGTAAATTAAGTAAACGTGTCCGCGGCGCACATCAGGATTGGTCGCCGGATTCACTGCAGGCTTCCCAGGCCGTGTGATTATAAACTTTTAAAAGAAAGTTCAGATAAAGGACTGGGGAACGTGTGGGGATTGTGTGTGTCTGGGTGTCCAATTTATATGTGTATATATAGTTGTAATATAGGTTAAGTACATTTGAATATATTTGCGCCGTTTATAAATAAGAGATTAGTGCTGCTGATGGATGGCCTTATATGGGCAGGTTGTCAATTACGTGGGAGGTGCAGGGATGGAGGACGCAATATAGGCAGGCAGCCAACTACGTGGGAGCTGTGGGGGGACGCAACTCTGCCTTACATGGCGACCAAGCTGCAGGATATGGCCGTATATATTTATGTAGGTAGTATTCAGTTATGACTGTTATGCGTAGAATGTCGAAATTTTATGCGTAGAATTTCGAAATGAAACCTGTTTAACTTTTGTAAATTACTTGTAAGGAATGAGCCTGCCAAATTTCAGCCTTCTACCTACACGGGAAGTTGGAGAATTAGTGATGAGTGAGTCAGTGAGGGCTTTGCCTTTTATTAGTATAGACTAGCAAAATACCCGCGCTTCTCAACGGCGAAGTACTGCCTTAAAATTTTTATTAAGAAGAAAGTTAAACATTTTTAAACTGAGGGAAAATATAGCAATTATTATTTGTTAAGGATCTCTTTGTATACCACATTGTGAGTTCGGCCCTCCGGTGGTAATATGACCAAGCTGTGCGCTGAGTTTACTCTTGAGCATGCAACATACAGTTGGCCATGTGAACAGTAATCTTGTTTCAAATCTCACAGGTTGGATTGCTGCTGTCATAATCGGTTTGAGTTTCATGGTTTGTTTCAATTACGGCAGTATTTGTAGGACTTGTGTTGAAGAGACATTCGGCATCTGTCAAGCGTTGTAAGTATACAACCGGTTTCATCGATAACTCCACATCCGACTTTTGAGAGTTTAAACATTCATAAATATCAAAGTGTCCACTACTGAAATCGTCACCTGTCAATCTAAGATGTTTAAGAGGCATTGGCGGTTGTCGAAAGGTGTAAAATATTTGGCCATTTTGGTACACTTGAAAGCGACAACCGAACAATTCAGCAGCAGCCATCAACTCACATGCAGATGCATAGGTGAAGGGCTTAAGCATTTCACTCTTATAGTGCTGCTGTGTAGTATAATTATCTCCTGTACCGTCATCAGTCCACACCTTGAACCTGTCCCAGTCATTCAATACATAAGACACAATGTTCCTCCGAATATCAAGAGTGAGCCTGATATGTCGTGCAATATGTAACACAGAGAATGGAAAAGGTAGGTGCCATCTCCGGGCATGGAAACCACTCGGTAAGTGACAGTTCTTTGATCGATGGTGATCACCTCGATAGACATGTTAATGGGGTATGCGGTTGGAATGATAAAGGAAATGGGTACCTGAACAATGTAAAGTAAGTCTAAAATACCTACACAATAACTATAATCGTAATAAATGAACAATAAAACAGCGGAGAAGCCGTGGATTAAATAAGAAGGCTGTAATCAGCAGGGAGACGTGAATCCCGTGGCGAAGCAAGGAAGGGGAATGTAGAGACTGGAGCGACAGGCGGCCTTATATAGGCAGGTAGCCAACAGCGTGGGAGGCGTTGGGATGGGGACCAGCGTAAGCCTCTCACGGTGACCGAGCTGCAGGCCATGGACGTACTGTATATATGTACGTAAGTAGGATTCAGTTAACGTTGGGAACCCGCGTACCAAATTTCTTGAAGATGGGCCCATAAGTAACAAAGACCGTTGAATAGTTCCATATGGCGGCCGACAGTGGCATCATACCACCGAAATAAGTACGTACATTGGTTTCGATTAGCGCAGGGAAGCTGCCTACCAAATTTCATGAAGATGGGGCCATAAATAAGAAAGTTCAACATGGTGAACGTTGTCAACCGTTATGACCGTTACGCATAGAATTTCGAAATGAAATCTGCTTAACTTTTGTAAGTAAGCTGTAAGGAATAAGCCTGCCAAATTTCAGCGGTTGACAGTGGCGTCATACCACTGAAATAAGTACGTACATTGGTTTCGGTTAGTGCAGGGAAGCCGCCTACCAAATTTCATGAAGATGGGGCCATGAATAAGAAAGTTCAACATGGCGGACGTTGTTGACCGTTATGACCGTTACGCGTAGAATTTTGAAGCTGTAAGGAATGAGCCTGCCAAATTCCAGCCTTCTACCTACACGGGAAGTTGGAGAATTAGTGACGTTGGAAAGTTCAATATGGCGGCCGACAGTGGCGTCATACCACCGAAATAAGTACGTACATTGGTTTTGGTTAGTGCAGGGAAGCCACCTACCAAATTTCGTGAAGATGGGGTCAGCCTTCTACCTACACGGGAAGTTGGAAAATTAGTGACGTTGGAAAGTTCAATATGGCGGCCGACAGTGGCACCATACCATCTCAAGGCTCTCCTCAGCAAAGTCATTGTTACACTCTGAAGAGCAAAATTCCTTATGTCCATCAACCCATTTTATAGGTCATTTTTGAGCATATGCTAGCTCTACAAACATCTAAAAATTATGTAATAGTACTAGTATGTGTTATGAAAATTTTTGTGGTCTTGGCACTATTGGTGAAGTCTTGGCTATTATTCATTAAGGCTGCAACTAATGATTATTTTGGTAGTCGACTAATTGTTGAATTTATTTTTCAATTAGTCGAATACTCACGATTATTTCATGCCTGACTATTTTGATGCCTACGACCTGTGGTTGCACATCCTGTTCTGTGCTCCAGCGCATGTTTTACCTCGTCTGCTCACGTCTGTCAACCTGTGAATGTCATCCTGATGTCTCTGCATTAACACGATTAAAATTAATAATAATCAAATTAAAATAACCAGTGAAACATATGAATTTAAAAATAATCAGATGTTTTAATATTAGTGTGACCATCATAATAAAAAAAGAAATACATTAAACAATACAAACTAAAGTGCACGTAGTCTTTAAAAAAAAAAAAGTGCATTTGACTTTACCAAAAAATACATTGTTAAAACTGAAATGTTTTTCATATTTTAGTAATAAATGTAAAAATGTAGACATAAACTATATAATGTGTAAAGCCTGAAGTGCAAAGATCAAATAAACACTTTCACAAAAGGTTCAAGGATGATACAATAGCTTCCGTGGTGCAGCGGTTGGAATTGCTGACTTATAATCAAGAGTCCCCCAGTTTGATCCTGACTGCCTCGTATATTTACCGTTTTGAGTAGTGAGTTGTTCTTATTGTTAATATTATACAATAAACAAATTTGATTTGAGTCTGTAACAGCCACTGTATCAAATGTATAGTACTTGTTAAAGTTACCGTTTTTTTTTTTCACTTTTATTCTCTCAGTCACGATCACGATACATACTACCGCCCCCCCAGGGATCTGACGCTGTTACTTTTTTCTGAAACTGGGAATAATTGTAGATGTGAGTAGTGTTTTGAGACTCTCTGATCTGGATGGATAAAAGCTGACACACAAACACTGGCGAATCTGCCTTATTCGTATCTGATTGTCAGTTGATTTTTTTTCAGTTGATTTTTTTTTTTCAATTTTATTGAGTGTTCCCGCTTACGCTGAATTAGTATGCGCCTTAAGGCCCGCAATGTCAAAGCCGCACTGACAAAAAAACATAGACATAGGTATATATGATATTTGGAATTATTCATTTTATGACCTTATAGTACATTTCGGAAAACATTGTGGCACGGATGCAACATTATTCATATTCATTCGCATACCTTCTTGCGGTTGTAATCAATGACCACGTTTTTTTTCCCCCCGATCTTGCCCAGTCTGCACAGGACTCCAGGACATGCAGAGGAAAGAATGTACCTCTGCAAGGTGAGTCATGAACAATCTTCTTTTCTCAGTGCGTACATGCCTTGCACAGTACATGTGCTTTGATCACTGCCAGGTCAAGCTTGTTATAGCACAAGCAACCAGTCACCTGCTTGCTGCTGCTAGCACTGAATAAGCTCACGTCTTCTGGTGTCAGCTCGCAGCACCGGGGAAAAAAAAAGAAAGAGACATTTTGAAGAAATCATTGTATGACCTGAATAGTACTAATCAGAAAACATCATCACACTAATGCAATATTATTTGAAAATGAACAGATCGGGTGTAAATTGGTTACTTGTAAATGTTAGCTTTTTTTACTTTTATTTTCTCAGTCTCGTTCACACTCTCCCTCCCCTCCTGATCTGACCCTAACTAACTAACTAACAGCGCGGGGCATACTGTAAAACTAACTAACAGCGCTGGGCATACTGTAAATTGTCAAGAGACGGTGGCATCACATCTTCAGGATGCTTTCGTTTCAGATGATTATGCATCGTAATGGTGCTGCCGTGAAAAGAAAGCTCTGCTTTACATAATCTGCATTCAACTTTTTTTTCTTTTTCGGTGAAGTGCTACCACACTTTAAAAGTTTCTGTCTCAAATTTTTTCCATCTCCTTCCCCCTACTCTATCCGACTCGCCATTTCAACCACGTTTATTTTCCTCTACATTCTGCTTCTCCTCAGACGTTCTTCTTCATTGGTAGGACTGTGTTCAGTCTTGGCAAACAATAACAAACAATACTGCCCCCAGACGTTCGTGTATTGCATTGCAGTTACAAAAACCAATGTGATTCTTTGTGACTGGCGCCTCTATTGAAGGTTCTGTTTATGACGCGTCGACAATAAAAAATCTGCGTCGATGATTTTTTGTAGTCGATGTTGTCGATTACGTCGATTAATCATTGCAGCCCTATTATTCATCCTTAGACAGAGAAAGGCTGTTGTGGGGTTACAGTATAATAATTCAATATTCAGCTTAAAAATAAAGATTTAGGTTTTAAAAGATTAAATATGTGAGGATGCAGTACCATGTGCAAGTTTTGTCCCACCTGATTAAAAATGTATGCTACTCATAGTTTTAAGTTCTTTTAATGTAAAGGCTTATATTTAAATGTTTGAAACATATTTCTAACTCAAATATTAAATTGTGAAATGAATGCTTAATTAAGAATTGTTTTAGAAAAGTTTCAAATGTTAACAGTATTGTTTGAAAATACTTCTAAACAAATAGGTTTTATTTCCAACATTAGTAAAATTTAGAGTTGTAAAATAAACATTCAACCACAGTTGCCATAATAATAATTATGACCTTCTGTAAAAATGTAATTTGTGGCACTTCTTTTCTCATTAATGCATTTGACCTAATTAGTTGTGTTATAACAGGGCAGAGTATTTAAAAATAGCCATACATCGTAACCTTATCTCTGCTTGTTGTAGTCCACGATATAGCAAGAAGAATAGCTTTAATTCAAAGAGAAATCAAAGTCCATTGTTACTTTCATTACTTAAGGTCAAGAACTTTTAGTGGTTTCTTCAACTGTAGCTGCAAAAAAAATGCTTTGACAAAACTGGCCCTCATAAGGACCATGAAAAATCAGCAAAGTCGCATCCACGGTTGACCTATGTTACAGAAAATAAGTTTGCTTGATTCACCAACCTCATCAATCATCAATTCACCGTATGTAGTTTAAGCGACATATGCATCTCGCCATCCAATTGAGAATACTGCTGAAAAGTCTGTACTACTAAAGGATGCATATAATTTGGAGAGACTCTCTTGGGCCAGGAAACACAAGCAGTGGACCTCAGTGGAAAAATTGTTAGCTGCAGCTGTTGTAAGATTTTGGTCCTCACCCTGAAGCATGGAGGAGGTGTAATGAGGTGGTGGTGTTTTAAGTTCCCTTTTTATGCATTCTTTGTTTAATTTTAAGTATTTTTCTATATGTGTATTATTTTTGTTTATCTAATGTGTAGTTTGTTCATTATTGTTTAGTTATGTCTGTATATTTATGTTCTACTAGCAGGAGTACCCAGCGTTGCTCGGGAATATATAACCGGTGAATTTCCCAAATGAAAGAAACCGAACATAGAAATAGAAAAAACAGTTTTCTGATTCACATTTTATTGTAAGTTCCTCCACACTGAATTTTGTCTGCTGTGGTGTTTCAGACGCCTTTAAATACACTTTCTTGTGGCATCTGAAGTGGACCTTCCAATTCTTCGTCTTTTTTTCGGTGGCATGGGTATATTAGCGAAAAGCAGGACAATCATAATGTAATACGTGGTATTATGTACGGAATAAGCACCACAGTGAGATGAAGTTACGTTATTTACAATACGTAAGAAAGCGAACAAATAGCACCAGTCAGTCAGAAAGAACAATACTGAAATCGTACTGTGAGTCGGAAAGCGAGCAAATAGCACTACAAATACGGGAAGCCAGTGACAAAGAGTAGCACTGAAACCGTACTGAGAAAAATGGCGGGGAGGGATGCTGTGTTTCTAAGGACCGTCTGTCTGTGTTGAACCATGATGCCATCTAACGGATGTTGGCAATGGTAACTACAGAGAGAAGTGACATACAACTGGTGCTGTGTTTGGAGAAAATGGTGGGGGAAGGATGCTGTCTTTTTAAGGTGAGTCTCTGTTCAAACGTGCTTGCATATAACAGACGTTGGCGAATGAAATACAGCACTATTAGTGCATGTGGGAGTGTGACGTGCGGAAACGCAGGTGTGTCAGCCGGTCACGCTTACTGGATTGTTCACGTTTTATATCCATACAGCAGTTCCCCTTTAGCAGTCGGCCTTCTCATACTTGGACACTTCTGCCATCTCTTAGCAATTTAAAGAAACATAGGTAAAGAGTGACGCACAGAGACCAAAGCTGCCACTAGATTGCGCTGCGGTGAACGTCTGTTGCAACGTGCGGCCATCTTGTCGATGATAATTATGGGGACATGTGCCGAATGTTGTGTCAGTGAAAAGGTGCCCTGCGGTTCACCACAACCAAACATACCCCATGACCTTCTCCTGATCACAAAGGAGCCCCATCCCCAGTTTGGTGCCGATCGGACACCCAGTGCAGATTTGTATGGTGGACAAACAAACATACTTACACACAGACATACATTGACTCTGCTTTATATATTATAATATATATAATGTGCTTTGTGGGTGGCTCCCCTCAAGAGGAAGGACCACCTTTCTATCTCCACATGGAACCATCCTCAGCCCTGCAAAGCCAGGGAAGACTTACTGGTCTAATGTTGTTCCTTGCAATTTATGTTAGGTGTTGGTAAGTTCTCTTATATTTTGTGACTAATAGTGATTCCTCTGGATTTTTACGTTTTTGCTCTGTTTTTGATTAATCTTTTGGCACTTCTGCTTTACAGATTGCCATTTGGGCATGTCCTTTATGCATTTTGCCCACTTAGGATCAGTTCTTTGTTACAGAGCTCTTGAGTAAATAAATATTTTATTTAGCAAAGATTATTTGTCTGCCTCGTATATACAGCTAAAGATTGACAGTTATTCTCTCTCTGTTAGGGACCTTTACTAAATATTTTTGAGACTTATAGGCTTGTGACCAGTTTCCCATTTTGAGGGCCTTCTCCCTCTGAAGCTAGCAATTCTCCCCAGGGAATTAACCAAATAAAGTGTGTCTCTACTTGGTGTACCAGTAAAGAGCCTGGTCTGCTACCTAATCAGTGTGGAGGTCCATGTGTATTTTCCATGGGAAGAACCACTGTAACATAAGAGTAGTGCTTTTGCTGTTTGCAATTTACTTAGGATTAAAACATTTTAAAAGATTATTTATTTAACATGTTTTATAATTTACTTACTTATTTTTGTTCATTTTTGTTAACGTTGTTTGTTTTTGCATTTAATTTAAATAATTATATTTTGCTGAAGCCATTTTGTGTTTAGGATTTCAATGGTGTATGACATTTTTAAAACGATCTTTTCATGGTGAAGACCATAGTGTTTGCGGTTGCTATGCCCATTGTTGGTCATGTGACACGGAGGTCACATGTTAGATATACGATTTTGGTGCACAACTTCTGTTCTCCATGTGTTGGATCTTTTTGCTTTCACTAATATTTTCTGTGGCATTCAGTGTTAGAGAAAGTCCAACACTCTTCCAAGAAGACTTGAATGTTAGGATCTCTGCTTCATTTCCATGTCCTTGATTTTGTTTCATATTTTGAATTAATAATTTGGTATTCGCTGCTTTTTTCTTAGTATTGCATCCCCTTATTTGTCCCTGAGGAGTGGTGTTTGTTGCAATATTTGGTTGAACTCATCCACTCTACCATTTTGTTTGTAATCATAGCAGCATGGCTACCACAGCAATACACCGTTCCATCTGGTTTACACTTAGTTAGGTCTTCATCTAGTTCTCAACTGGACAGTGTTAGAAAACACACTTCCAGTCTGTGTAACAACTATTTGGCAAAGACGTAGGACTACAGAGTCAAAGAAAAACAGACAAAAAATTATCAGCATATATGGTAACAACTTTAAAACTTGTTGAAATTTAAAAATGGTACCATCAGCATCAGAAAGACTTGGGAACAAGTGGCAATTAATGCCTCGAAATAAAATAGTTTTGGCATGTAAAACACAAGAGCACCTAAGACTCCCCATTGTTAGTAATAATGTAGAATGTATTGTCTTTGAAACTCTGATTCTATATCATTTATTTTTCAATTGCTTCTTCCTCTCCTGCTTTTGTGTCCTAATTTTATAAACACTCTTGTTCATGAAACAGACAAGTTTATTTTATGACCACCTATTGCAAAACTTACTGCAAACATGAAGGACAGTGAAACCACCACCAGCACAATGCTCATAACTATTAACCAGATAAATTAAACAACCATTAAAAAATAAAAAGACTATCAAGTAATTGTGCTGATAAAATACTTGTTTGACTTGCAGAGTTTCCCAAAGTTTCCCTCAAAGAGTAGCAGCGGTTTTGCTGGTGATTTGTTTTGAAGGGCAGCATAAGTCTTAAAATTGTGGCTTTTCAGCACCAGTCGACCACACATCATACATCTGCATATAGGATATAATGATTCATTTCTCTGTTGATTTACGAATGGATTAATTTAGGTAGCCAACAGGATGTCTAGCATTAGCTAAAACACTACATTAGCAAACCAGGTTGTCCTTACACAAGATGACAGTCATTATTATGTCGGGTCAAACTGACTTTTAAACCACTAGACTTGTAAATCCGTCAGTTAAACTTAACATGGGTATTTTTTTTATAAATATAATATTTAATAATATTTTCTATTTGTTTTAATATGGGGTTCATAGTAGAATTTCATTTATCTCGATACATGTTCTTTAAAGCCTTTGTGTTTTGGGTTTCTGTGAAGGTGATGCATTTTATGTAGTCAAGTAACGGATAAGAGAGCCATTAAGGAGTATAATAATTGTGAGTCCTTAATGAGTTGACATTGATAAAACCTAATGAATTCCTGGTGTCCCCCTTCTAGCTTTGTGAGTGCTGCTACACTGCCTGCTGCTTGTACTGTCTTCACAGCATTGAGGTTATCATGGATCACTTGTTCAAATCTGGGATCAAAACACAAATCCAGCAATAGTGGTTTAGACTATTATTATTTTTCACATAAATAACTTTAGTAAAATAAATTGTTATATTAACATGGAATTGCGCAGACATTGGGTTGCTTTACCCTTGACGTTATCAAATTAGTCCTCAGTTTTAAACACTTTTAAGTACCACCAGCTCTTTAAAAAAAACACACACAAAATAAATTGAATATATAGACCAGAGACTGCTTAGTTTGACATTGATTGAAACAAATGTCACTTTAACTATTGTATCTAATAAGGAAAAATGTTTTTTTGTGTATTTTTCAATATGTCCCTAATTGCTTACTAAATACTCCCCGGATTGCAGTTGGTGTAGGCAAAACTTTCCTCTAAACAATTATTTACTACCGTAGAAGCATAGATTCTGCCTCTTTACTTTCATTTGTTGTTATGAATGTTTAAATATTTTAATTGTTGCATCCTTATACAAAGGTTGTTGCAGAATAGAGAATACTTAACGTGTAGCATACTGTTTAGTTATATAAAAATTGTGTCTTAACAACTGTGGTGGGCTGGCGCCCTGCCTGGGGTTTGTTTCCTGCCTTGCACTCTGTGTTGGCTGGGATTGGCTCCAGCAGATCCCTGTATCCCTGTAGTTAGGATATAGCGGGTTGGATAATGGATGGATGGATGAATGTCTTAACAAAGGAATAATGTATGCTGTATACATTCATTTTGTTACAAATCAACATTGACCATAGTATTAGAAGTTCCATATGTGGTAGACATGATAGCTTGAAATCTATAAGCACTAATATGGTGAAAATGAACCTACAGTGTAAAGCAGATCTCATCTAGGAACTACACTGCCAAAAACAGGAGAATTATAAAGCAATACAGCAATATTGCTAAAGTGTTAGGAGTGATTGAATCAAAATATAAACAATCCAATGGAAAGATTCAAAACAGGCCTCAAATTATATTGTATTTCAACAATCATACCTTGAAGGCAATTTTTTTTAATCTTAAAACTGCAAGCCCAGAATTTTGTGAAACAATTTTTGGTGGGACATTGATTGTTTCACGTAGAGCTTTAAGAAAAAATGAATGTGAGAAAACCAACAAAGACAAGAGAATTAGGCATTAGCCATTTCTGCTTGAAAGACTTTCTGATTCAAAATGGTTAAAGTTAATCGTTTTTGTCAGTAGAAGGTTGAAATGTTATTCTTTATTTTATACAATTATATAATGAAGTAGGGTGGCACGGTGGCGCAGTTAGGAGACCCGGGTTCTCCCTGTGTCTGCGTGGGTTTCCTCCCACAGTTCAAAGACATGCAGGTCAGGTGCATTGGCAATCCTAAATTGTCCCTAGTGTGTGCTTGGTGTGTGTGTGTGTGTGTGCCCTGCGTTGGGCTGGCGTACTGCCAAGGGCTTGTTACCTGCCTTGCACCCTGTGTTGGCTGGGATTGGCTCCAGCAGACCTTCGTGACCCTGTAGTTAGGATATAACGGGTTGGATAATGGATGGATGGATATAATGAAGTTGAGATTCTTCGCAGTTTGGTTATTTAACTGTTAAATTGCTTGAACTCTTTTTTTTTTTTTAGATGACATTTTAGGGAGAATTCTGATTAATCAAAATAAAATTATTATTTTTGCCTAATATGATATAAAAAGTTATACACATTTTATTAAAACACCCATCATACTACCCAGCTTTTCTCAAAATTTTAATCCTTCATTTATATAACCTTAGTGAGTCATAAGCATTTCTATAGTGTGAAATTATTGTGATATTCATACTACTCTATGACTTATTGTGACCAAGTAATCGAGGTGTTTTGTCACTAGTTGTTGGAACGTGTTCCTGTGTGTGTGAGAGTTGACCACCAATGACCTGTCAGCTGGAAGTACAATGAATGGCATGCGATGCTACTAAAAAGTAAGAAGGAAAACAGGTGTTTTCATCTACGCAAACCAAAGAGAGGCTTATCTGTGTGGTTTACATTATTTGGACCAAGGTAGAATGCAAAATAGAAAAAAGGCAGGCTGAGTTTGCGACTGAGCTTACCATACTTGTACACATTTGTACAGCCATTGGTTCTGAGAGACAGCACATTAATTGGCTGTCATGATATTTTGCAGTGTGAGAGGAAATTTGTCACATTGCTGAAAAGTCTTTATTTACGTTTCTTTGTCATGTAATCTGTCATCCCCTAGACAACAAGAGCCACCAACTACAGTCATTAGCTGTGACAGCTTCACTGACATGTAGTGGTCTTGGTCTGTATTTTTGGAGCCCATATTATTTCTTCCCTATGCACATTCCATGAATGTCATTTTGTGTGTGTTAAAGTTAAAAATAGTTTCTTCGTAAACATTTTGTATGATTTGTATGAAAATCATTGTCTTCCCAAAATAATGAATGAATTGTGTTACAAGTTGTTACCTGTTTGGTTGGATATCTCTCCTTCGGAACAAGCGATGCAGTCAAAGCAGCAGAGTGGCTGTCCTCTTCTTGTTGCCTTGCGCCAACCAGGGAGGCAGCTTTCGCTACAAACAGAACGAGGAGCCTGTTTAGAAATAAAGAGTTATTAAACACAATTGCTTAATAGAACAATATAGAGAGGCAGGTAATATTAAAAGTTCAAAAATATTCATATGCTCAAAGTATTGTAAATTGTAGTAATTGTATTCTGTCATGTAGTGTATTCCAGATAAACTCTGAACTGAGAGGACTGAAAGGTGTGCTTCTAGAGGTACAGAACCAGGAAATTGACAGCTATCCCTGTCAGCGTCTTTACTAATGACATTAAATTTGTGAGGCGTTATTATAACTAGATAGAATAATTAGGGAAATGATGGTTTAAAACCCAGTCTGCTTAGTGTGTATATGCTGAGTTTGCATGTTCTTGCTGTAGCTGGCTGGATTTTCCTATTTTTCTAAACCACTCAACAGATTTACAGGGTGGATTGATTAACTGATTGAATACCATTTGATCAACTGACATCTTGTCCAGGGTTTGCTTCTAAGGATAGACTCTGCCTAGCCAGGACCAGATGTAGGAGTAAATTATCTGGTCTTGAAAGTGAATGAATAAATAAATGAATAAATAAATGAATGAATGAAATATAATCAAGAAGAAGAACCTAAATATAATTCAATGAGGTATCATTTACCTTTTGCATTCATGTTCAATTGCTGTAGATATACTTGGGGTTGTGTTTTATACCATTACTGGAAAAGTACAGAAAAATCTGTTTTAAAATGGTACAATACCAGCATTTCTGGATTTTCAGGTAAACATCAGATTTCCTCTTAATCCCCACCACTCCTTTCCTAAACACTCTGTATTGCACAAAACAGAACTACATGCTTTGAGAGGATTGGAACTTTATGGGAGCTATCCCTATTGCTTTGACGCAATTGGGACTTCACAGGGGATGCAACCTCTCCTTTTGTTGCTTTGACGTGATTTGCACTTCATGGTTGACCCAGCACCCCGATTTCTATCAATGCGATCTGGACTTGACTGGAGGCATACTGCTTTAGTGCGATCTGGACTTCACAGCTTGTCAAGAGGGAAGCAGTACGTTGTGCACTGCGATGGCGTGGTGCCCCAGGGAGACTTTAGTAAGAAAAGGTTTTAGATTTATCCGTTATTTACTTTGGAACCGTTTGGTATCAAAACTGATGTCCAAAAGTTGGTATCAATAACAAAGTCAAATTTTTGTACCAATCCTTCACTAGTTCATACATCAGAGATCTGTTGTAATTATCCAAGCCTTACTGTCCTAATGTCATACATACATTATATCAGTAGCTTGACTTCAAAATGTTTAGGAACATTTGGCTTAGATTAAATGGTGGGCTGAACCTGGAAGGTTTTACTGCATCAAAATGAGAAGCAATAGCTGAAAAACAAGAGTTGACGTTGCTGGGCAGGCAGGATTTTAGGGATAAACGTGCAGGTTAAACAGAGCAAGCAAGAACAGTACCTAGGCAGGAAGTAAAAAAAAAAAAAGAAAACATAGTGAGAAGAGTTAGACAAATCTGAGAGGCAAATGTAGATAAAGGACACCAAAAAATGGGGTGGTGTGGTGATGGTAGCGGGCTGTGCTGTCAGAATCTGGTATGGATTGTTGTTACTTTTATGAAAAATACAATTTTATTTAAAACTGTGTGGTTGTAGATGTTCATTATATGAAACTGATTTTTACTTCTTAAGGAAAAGAATCATTGTTTAAGAATTATTAAGCTATTGTTAGAGAATGTCAAGCTATCAACTTAAGCACTTGTGGCAATGCTTCTTGTGTGTCCTTTTATGAAAGTTTGTCATGTGTGAAATTTGGACAGTAAAGCATTGTGCTATTTAAATGCCATGTCTGCCTAATGTTTATGTCTACAGTTACAAGTGTGGCATTCTGTTAGTGTTATTAAAGTTTTGTTTAATTATTTAAATACATATCCTGCTTTGTACTGTGGTGCTTGGCACAAAATGCATTAAGGATCTTGCTAAAATCTATTTGTAGTACTAATCTATCTAAAAGATTCCAGACTAAACAAGTTACAGTAAGCTCATATCCTTTCAGGGTGCACAATATGTGTTTTGAGAAATCTAATCTTTGTTTTAATGATTTATTTTTCTTAGATACATAGGGCCTTAAGAGCTAGGAGTTTGTTTACCATAGAAAATTGTCGCTTTGGTTCAGAAGTATGTGTCTTTCCTTTAGCTCCATGTTTTCCTCATATTTGAAAATTAATTTGCAATTTCATTCTTCATCTCTTTCTTTGTATAATGCTAATGACCCAATATATTTTATAATGTTAATTGTTTTAGCTAATCTGTCTTTAAAAGAATTTGTCTTTGATTAGCTGCATTATTATTGCATAGATAGATAGACAGAGGGCGGCACGGTGGCGCAGTGGTAGCGCTGCTGCCTCGCAGTTAGGAGACCCGGGTTCGCTTCCCGGTCCTCCCTGCGTGGAGTTTGCATGTTCTCCCGTGTCTGCGTGGGTTTCCTCCGGGCGCTCCGGTTTCCTCCCACAATCCAAAGACATGCAGGTTAGGTGGATTGGCGATTCTGAATTGGCCCTAGTGTGTGCTTGGTGTGTGGGTGTGTTTGTGTGTGTCCTGCGGTGGGTTGGCACCCTGCCCAGGATTGGTTCCTGCCTTGTGCCCTTTGTTGGCTGGGATTGGCTCCAGCAGACCCCCGTGACCCTGTATTCGGATTCAGCGGGTTGGATTCAGTACGGGTTGGAAAATGGATGGATGGGTAGATAGACAGACATGAAATCTGTAAAGAAAACCAAACATTTAGTATACAATTACAAATTTGATGAAGAGTTAATACAGTACTTGTACTTTACTTTTGACATGTAAAATGAAAATGTATTTGGGCACAGTTATAACTTTGATTGAGTTAGCCAATGAAAAAAGCCTGAGTGTTATTGTTCTGCTGTGGTTGTTTGAGGCTGCATCATTTATCTCCAAACCTATGTGCTAATGGAAAATTGCTCAAGTGTAGAGAGTCTGTTTTAAAAAGGACACCTTGAAAAAGCCAAGCCAAAGGATGTGTTGTCCTATGGAACCTGTTGCTTGTCTAAGTTAGAGTGCCTCTGCTCCCGAAAAGACACTTTTGCATTCTAAAGTCCGGTTTGTTACCTGACCCAGGGAATGTGGCCTTGTTTGATTAGTTAAGATGGTTGTTTTTTTCTGTCCTAACAGAGGGCAGGTCCTATGTAAAACCTTTGATGCCCAAGGGGCACAGCCCAAAGCAGCCACACTGCTTATGTGAATAAATAGTGCTGTGTGTTGTGGACACTTTACTCGGCTGGGCTTGATTCCGTTAGGCCTGAAAATGTTCACTAAAGTACTCAAAATAGTATACTCAAGTTATTATTTGGACTGCGTTTACTAGGTGGTATAATAGGAATTTCACACTTGATGATTGCATGTTTGATTACTTTGTGCAAGAAATACATTGAGTTGTACATCATCTCCATATCCATGAGTTTTCTCCTGGTGCACTAATTTCCTCCTACTGTATTTCTCAAAGTGAATAATAGGTTGTCAGTTTTACTTAGGGTCTCTTTGTGTAGTGAAAGGTGTATTAAGTGTATGTATTCTGCTGTGTATTAGTGGCATTCCATATTCCCAGTGCTGTTAAGAAAAGGCTGTATTCTTCGACCCAAATCCAAAACCCATGCAATTTTATATTATAAAATGAATAAAATAATTCTTCAGCATAGACAGGACACAATTATTATTCAAATACAGTTATTATCATTTTATGTATACAATAGTCACTCAAACCTCTTTCCTTCCTCCCGGCCAGATGATGGTGTCCTCATTCAGGATGAGTTTCTTTCCAGTAGGTGCACTAGAATCAAAGCTGCCCACTTTAACATACTGGATATCTCCACTTGGGGTGGGCTGCCAGTTCACAATGTCATAGAGAGCTGGAGGGTCTCCATTTTCATCAAAATATATTTCCTCTCCAGCTTGAGTCTTGAAATGAACATTCTTCATATAGTGGAGAATCTGCCAGTATAAGAGACATATATGCTTTATAATCAGGTTAACCTTTATGGCCCAGTTTTTCTGTTTTAAATTAGTGGCTTTCAGTTAATGTTGCAGATAGTAATGCTAATCTTTTAAGTTAGTGTTGTGGTTTTTATTTATGTTGGAATGGGGTATTTTTAATTCTTTCATATACTATAAAAGGTATTTTTATAGGATGTATAGAAATGCATCAGGCTTGATCTTCATTTTGTTACTATGTTTTTAGGTTAGTTTTAAAACGTTTTGCTTGTGTATATGTTCTGCTTTAGAACCTCCTGGTAGTTTTTCCTGTTTATTTGATATGGTACTTAAACTGTGAGTTGTTGAGAGGACGTAGAAACCATATATTGAGACAGGCTACTCTAAGCAGGAGTGATGATACAATGTATATAATGGAAATATGAAAGGAAAAATGGAGCAAAATGACAAGAAATTGAAATGGAAACTGAATTTACAAGTATTTGAATGCCACAAAGTAATGATCAATGGAATATAGCACAACTATAGGGAAATTTGATGGAGGAAGCACCTACAAAAGTAAAATCTAAAAAATGTATACAAGGAAGCTATGAGTGGCAACTAAAATTATGGTATATGTAGAAGAGAAAATAAAACTTAATGGCACAAAGGAGGCTAAATAGAAGATAAGGAGTTAAATATCAATTTGTTTAAATCAACAGTGTATTCAAACACTGGTTAAATGAGTAGTGTGAAGAATTCGAAGAATGGAGCAAGAGAAAAACTTTTCTTGTATAAGAAAGTGAAGCCACTGACGAGCAATTAGAGGTGCAGGTAACCTAAAAGTAAAATAACCTCAGAAACAATATATCTGTAAACTTTATGGAAAAGCAGAGACAAATGAGACTCTGTAAGAAAATAGGTATGAAGAAAATAAAGGCCAAGTTGACAGAAAACAGAAATCACAAAATATCTATGAAATGGGATGGCTTTGGTTTGACTCTATACCACAGACATTTTTGAAACCTCTAGGAGAGAATTCACATGGAGACAAAGGCGGCTGATAGCCAATTTATACATAGCGCAGAGAGTAACGATGAAAATATAATACAACGGTCTAATTTTGGAAAGAAAGGAATATGTTATAAGGTAAGGATATGCACTGTCCCTGATAATTTTATTTTATATTGAAGAAAGGAACTGGTTAGTGGAAGCGAAGGAAGATGGAAAGACGGGAAGTAAGTAGTGGAAGCACATTCTTATGTATTGTGGGTTTTGAGGCACACCTATGCTCAAAAACACTTGAGTAGAATTTACAAATAGTATTGGACAAATATGCAAGGACTTCAACTAATTGCAGCATGAAAGTCTTGTCAAAAAAACAAAGGTGGCCAATAATAAGTGAACATATGAAGCCACAACAAGATGTTGTTATATGCCACCAAGAAATAAAATGAATAGTGATAGTGTCAAAGAAATTCATACTAAGGAAAGGACATTTTAGAAGCAATCTTAAGTAAGAACTTAATCCAAGGAAACATCTAAGCACTGGTGTGGACAGTGAAGACAGAACTCTTAAGTGATAAAAACAAAATTTAAAATACTTTTGTGGTGACTAAGATACACTAACAAGGAAGGCACATAGATACTGCAGAAGAGATTACCCATCGATTCAGTTGGAATGTGTGTTACAAAACCCATTTGAGCACACTTTTTGCTGTTACTTTATTTGTGGCGTCCTGGAAGCTTCTCTCAAAGGGAAAAAGACTAAATAAAGACTGAGTCCAGATACTGATCTGGATAATGCATAAATGATGATATGGAATGTTAGTGGAAACAAAGAGAAAGCATGAAGGTGGAAGAACAGATTATTCCAGATTCTCTGCAACTAGTGTGAGACATCAAAAGTAACAAACTGCCCATAGACTGCTTACATCTAGAGCAAGCACCAAGTAATCTGTTCTCTTTCCACAGATAGTTTGTCAATGTAAAATTTTACAACTTTTGTTTTACTTATTGGAAGAAGCTGGACAGCGTTATCTGTTCCCTTTTAAACTATTTTTCCTGCTTCTTCTGAGTGCCCCTCTATTTTCATGTGAATTAATGTTCTCTCCTAGATCACAAATTGTATGGATGACCTCTGGTATTTCCGAAGATAGGAGTAAACATTCGCGACTTCTTTTTGTCCTAGACCTTTTATTTTTTTAATCTTTATTTCTCAATTTTGCTACACTCAATTGGACAGAACTGTTTTTACACCATGTATTTATATACCATTTCCTGTGGGCTGTATGAGAGTGATGTAATAAATTTTCCCTTTTGCAGATGCATCAACTAACTTTAAAACAAGTTATACTTTTGTCATTTCTTTTTAATTTCATTGCATTATTGGCCATATGATTACTTGTTCTGGAATCTGGCTTGGTCAGTTAGCCCTTAGTATGCCAAGGGAAGGTAATGTACTTTGAGATGATGTCATTTGGAGTTTTATTTCTTTTCATCATATATTAGCTTGATCATGAATACTTCATGATAAACGTCTTTTGGAGTTTTATTTCTGTACATGATATATTAGCTTCATCATCAGCCTGAGAAAAGGTAAAGATTAATTAAATAACAAAAGTTTAAATGAAACTTTACCGGCAGCCTGCTTCTGCTTTGATATAAGAGTTATACAGGGGGATCTGGATTTGTTCTTCTGAAAACAGATTTATAGGTGTAAGGTGGTAAATCTCACATGGTGCCAGAAGTGTGTGGAAAAAATATTTAATGATAAAAGGAGGTCTCAGTAAATAACAAAATAAGTATGTAATTCTTACCATTGGGACAATGAGATGCACTTAAAGAAAGAAGAGTTAATGCTGCAGGGCAATTGGATCTTGGGGGAAATGCATGTGCAGCTAATGAGCTCTGGTAGTGTGGGGAAAAAAAAAGTATTAGTTGTTGTCTTTTGTAGTTTAATAGGTAAAAATGTTTGAAGTTGGCTGTCCAAATTGTAATTTAACCCCTGCCCAAAATATCATAAAAAAGTAACAACATTAAGGAATGGAGTTTAAGGAGCAAATTTTATTAGACCAGTAGGTTATTAATTTTTTGGATTCATGGACCACTTTGGGTAAAACCTATGGATAAAAAAATGGCCTAGCACCACATCAGCTGTATACAGTATATGACCAGACAAGGTAAAAATGCAAAAGTAGAATGCAGTCAGGAAACAGTTCTGCTCAGTTCGTGTAAAGTTTATATGCTAATCACTTTTTCAGTTCCTCACATTTATTTTTTCCCAGGTAAATACATTCATAGCTGAACACCTCTTCACTTTCTCTAATCGTATGAAAGAGAGGTGAATATAACTTATTTATCAGGTCAAGTTGGGGTGTACGCCCTGGTACAGCACCACACGACGAAACAGCTTGGGATCCTGGTTGGCAAAACCCAGGCGTACACACGGTCCAGTCCCACCCTCTAGAAATGACCCTCTATCTGCCTCAGCCAGGTGTTACATGGGTGTCCCCTTGGCATGGTCCAGCCACTTGGATTCTTAATGATGGTCCTGCAAGCTGTATCAACCGTGGGGAATCGCGCCACATCTCCATAGTGCCATAACTGATGCTTCCTCACAATGCAGGTAATGTGCCTCATTTGGGACTTCATGAGCAACCGCTCAATCGACACAAAGTTAAACCAGCGGTACCCAAGGAATCTCCCAAGAGACATAGTATTTAAGGAGTCCAGTCTTCATCTCAGGTCACTGGATAGCGTCCATGTCTCACAACCATATAGCAAGACAGGAAGTACCAGGACTCTAAAGACTTGGACCTTCTTCCTTTTGTATAGATATCCGGAGCACCACACACCTCTTTCCAGCGACCTTATGACCCCCTATGCTCTCCCAGTCTGTCTACTGACTTCATAGGAAGAGTCACCACAGACATGAATGTCATTGCCAAGGTAAGTAAACCTCTCGACAAGGCTGACACACTCTCCGCAGACAGACATGCTGTTGATGGCTATGCCTAAGAGGTCATTAAAGGCCTGGATTTTGTTTTTTATTCAAGACACTCGTAAGCCCAAACACTCGGACACTCGCTCAGTCTCTTGAGAGCCTGGACCAGAGCCTCCATTGACTGCAAAGATCACAGCCTCGTCAGCAAAGTCAAGATCAGTGAATCTTTCTTCACCAACAGATGCCCCACAGCCGCTGGACTCCATGACCTTGCCCAACACCCAGTTCAAGCAAGCATTGAACAGAGTAGGAGCAAAAACACACCCCTGACAAATCAACTGGGAAAAACACAGGTTCTGCGTCCACTCTGAACGGCACTCGAAGTACCAGTGTACAGGCCGGCCATAATATCCAGCAACCTTGAGTGGATCCCACAAAGTCTCAGGATGTCCCACAGGGTAACTCAATGAACTGAGTCAAATCCTTTAGTAAGATCGACAAAAGCTGTAAAGAAACTCTGACGATGTTCACATTTGCGCTTCATTAGAACCCTTAGTTTCAGGATGCGGTTGATGGTAGACTAGGGCCCTATGCAATCCATTTTATTTTTTCACAAATTCCATTTTTTTTTTTTTTTTGGTTTTCAGTTTTATTTTTCCTTGATGCGGATTTTTTTGTACTGTAACAGCAGCTACAACAAACCAAACAATAATGAAATGGCACTGTGCATTCCTTTTTCTGAAACAGCCCACTAGCACAACTGAACCTTATTTTGCACTTACATTCATCAGGTAGGAGCTCTGATCCTCCATGATGCAGTATGCTGAGACTGTAGTAGGACATTGAGTGTCCTCCAGAATTAAAAGACCTGTTACTACTTTGATGCATCCTTCTGAGATGAAGGTTAACTACACTTTTAAGGTCTAGGATATTTGTTACAGCCTGAGTGGATGTGTTCTCGGCCAGAAAGAACTTTTTGTAGATGTGAATATGTTCATGCGAGGTACCCTACTGATTTGAACTAGCTATTCCACTTGGTATTTCCTGTCTCAGGGGTTTCTGACAGGCTTAATGAGGAAGGCAAACTCTACACACATCACTAGTGATGCAGCCTCACTTAAGTATTTACAGGGCTGCCAGGTCTCTCCCACCAAACTAATGACATGACAAAAGCAGATTGAATGTACACTATTAGGCATAACCCCTTTTAAAACATACCTTATATGGTATACATTGTCTGTAACCACTGCTAAAATGTCATTAAGATTCAGCTGGTTGATGTGAAGGGACTGAAATGCTGCTTGTGAAAAGGTGGAAAAGTTGCAGCTCTCCAAAATGATAACATCTACCAAAAAGTACTGGTCTTCAGTACCCGTAATTGTAATTCCGTAATTTATTTTTTAATGATTCTTAAACCATAAGTGTTTACAGATTGAAAATGTGCATCATTAAATGTGAATTTCCCCTTGGGATTAATAAATCTATCTAAAGTACCTACCTGCCTACCTACCTACCTACCTAAAACCCACCCACAATAAATCATATAGGAAACACATGCACAAACAGAGGCATAACTGAATTGCTACAAAGAATTGCGTTTGATTGGAAAACAAGAAACTAGAAAATAGTATCTGAATGATAGAACTACAGATTTTTCAATTGTTTAATTTATTGGGAAGTTTTGTAACAGTCACCCCTTCAGTCTCTAAATTCCGCACATTTCCTTTTTTGAATCTAAAATCCATTTTTATGCATTAATTCCATGATTCCGTCCGAGTTTCCGCATCTCAGAAATCATAGGGCACTAGTAGACTTCTTAGGTGTAAAACCAGTCAGCTCCAGTCGCTGGTAGGTATGCAAGTGATCATGGATCTTATTGAGGATGACCCTAGCAAGGATCTTACCCAGCACCGAGAGCAGTGTTATGCCCCTGAAGTTGCTGCAATCTTGGTGATCACCCTTCACTTTCCAGATAGGGACGAGTAGTCCCGTATTCTAGTCAGTTGTGGATGACATCCATTTCCCAAATGGAAGCAGAGATTGCTTGCAATGCCAGGAGGAGCCTGGAGGAGTTCACCCCGGATACCACAGATACCTGCAGCATTCCCTACCCTCAGTTGGTTCACCACCTGTGCAGTGCCAGTGATATTGGGTGGTTCACAACCAATTAGAAGATCAGCCACAAGAACCGTGGACCCAGAGGTATCCAACGTCCTATCCAGAGGATCAGCTTTGAACAGCTGCTCAAAGTAGCTAGCCCAGTGGGTCACAACTGCAGTGTCATCCATTAAGGACTGTGACTCTCCCTGGAACGGATTCAGATATGCACAATACTTCAATTCCTCTGTGAGCAGGATGTGGGTCACTAGACCATTTCTGCTCAAATTTTTTTTTCAAGGTTTTCTTATTTTCTATGTATAATGACTGCACAAGGTAGCTGCAGATTTAAGTAGGATGAAAACAAGAACTGCATCATATTAGTATGCATTAGTAAATTAATCAATTAGTAATATTGAGCCAATGCAAAACAGAGAAATAGAATCAAAAAAATGGCAAAGATGTGAGACAGAATCATATATCGAGAGCAGTAGTGGCAGATATTAAAAAACAGAATATCGCATGTTGTGTAAGCATATTCGCAAGATGAAAATTAAATTTGAAGAACAGAAAATCATTTGTAGCCAGAGAGATCTTTAAACCAATGATGACTCAAAAAACAGTCCATGCTATTAAATTCCTTGAACTTGGCAACTCCCAAAATGCTACCTCCATTATTTTTAGAGACGAAGTAAAAAGCTGTAAAAAATAAATGAATATAAGTAAAAAAACAAGTCCAGGTCATCATGACATTAAAATATTTTTTTAACAGGGGTTTACTTTCACATTTGTTTTTTTTTTCTTAAGTGTCATGATTTAGGTAGGGTTTTTGTTGCCTGGCTCATATATATTTTTTTCTTTTAATAGTTTTATTTATTGTTTATTATGTTGAATGTTTTGTTACTGTTATGACTGTTTTGAATTAGACTCGAAACTTGAATATTTTTCTCTTGTTGAATGCATTTTGTATATCATTATGGTAATTTCTTATGCATTCTTAGAATGAAAGAGGTTTTAGTTTGTTTCTGTTTTTGATATAATTTGTGTAGAAATTAAACCATGTATATTGAGTTAGTTTTAGTTAGTGTCCCTCCCACAATGACATTTTGTTTTTCATGCAGACATCACCATTTTGTGGTGTCGACATTAGGTTGTGACTGTGGGTTGCTAGGAGACGGTGCCTGTAAGTCGCACAAGTTGACATCAATAAGGCAGTTGTATTTAAACCAGCATCTTGCTATCAAGTAACTGCCCAACTCTGTGGATAACATAAAAAGAAATTTGTGGTGTTAAGTGCTTCTTTAAAGGTTCAGAGCAAAGGCTTTTGCATATTTTTGACTCTTCTGTTCTTGGTTTAGTTTTGGCTTACGTTTCTCACTTCCGGTTTTGACCCTCAATCACCATGATTTTCACACGGAGGATCATCCACTGCCATATTTTTCAAGACAGGAGAGTCCAGTGTTCCATAACAGCATTGTGTGTGAGTTTGGATCATTAGGGAGAATTAGATTTTCTGGTTTCTGAATTTCTCACTTGGTTTTGTGACTTTGGATTTGGATTTTGGGATATGTTTGTTTGGTTTGGGTTGCCTCTTTAGGCATACCATTTTCGCTAGTACTGTATTTCTTTTTTTTCTGTTTTATATTTTTGTTTTTAAATTTTATATAAATCTTTGAAAGATTAAGGAACTAAGTATTGTTTTTGTCCTGAACACCAGGGGATTATGATAATTCTCACCTGAAGGGCAATTCTGAATACTTTTGTAATTTTATTTTGAATTTTTAATGCCTTAGCTTAGCTTTACCCTCATTTGGGGACTGTGCCCGACTGAAGCCTAACTTTTGAGCTTTGTGGTAGGTTGCCTGTGATGAGGCTGGGTTTTGGATATACATCATTTTCACTGTGCGTCTGTGAGTAACATCATAACATTGTGTTTTTGGACTTTTTCCTTAAGGAAAACTTACCAAAAAAACTTACTGAAGAGTAGTATTTTAGGGATAAGTCAGACTGATACGCATTTCAGATGTCACAAACTTTTGGGACATTAATTGTTTAAAGCTCTCTCTTTTTCTTATGTGAAATCAGACTTGTCAGTTGTACAGGTGCTGGTCATAAAATTAGAATATCATGACAAAGTTGATTTATTTCAGTAATTCCATTCAAAAAGTGAAACTTGTATATTAGATTCATTCATTACACACAGACTAATGTATTTCAAATGTTTATTTCTTTGAATTTTGATGATTATAATTGACAACTAATGAAAGTCCCAAATTCAGTTTCTCGGAAAATTAGAATATTGTGGAAAGGTTCAATATTGAAGACATCTGGTGCCACACTCTAATCAGCTAATTAACTCAAAACACCTGCAGAAGCCTTTAAATGGTCTCTCAGTCGAGTTCTGTAGCCTACACAATCGTGGGGAAGACTGCTGAGTTGACAGTTGTCCAAAAGACGACCATTGACACCTTGCACAAGGAAGGCAAGACACAAAAGGTCATTGCTAAAGAGGCTGGCTGTTCACAGAGCTGTGTGTCCAAGCACATTAATAGAGAGGCGAAGGGAAGGACAAGATGTGGTAGAAAAAAGTGTACAAGCAATAGGGATAACCACACCCTGGAGAGGATTGTGAAACAAAACCCATTCAAAACTGTGGGGGAGAATCACAAAGAGTGGACTGCAGCTGGAGTCAGTGCTTCAAGAACCACCACGCACAGACGTATATAAGATATGGGTTTCAGCTGTCGCATTCCTTGTGTCAAGCCACCCTTGAACAAGAAACAGCGTCAGAAGCGTCTCGCCTGGGCTAAAGACAAAAAGGACTGGACTGCTGCTGAGTGGTCCAAAGTTATGTTTTCTGATGAAAGTAAATTTTGCATTTCCTTTGGAAATCAAGGTCCCAGAGTCTGGAGGAAGAGAGGAGAGGCACAGAATCCACGTTGTTTGAGGTCCAGTGTAATGTTTCCACAGTCAGTGATGGTCTGGGATGCCATGTCATCTGCTGGTGTTGGTCCATTGTGTTTTCTGAGGTCCAAGGTCAACGTAGCCGTCTACCAGGAAGTTTTAGAGCACTTCATGCTTCCTGCTGCTGACGAACTTTATGGAGATGCAGATTTCATTTTCCAACAGGACCTGGCACCTGCATACAGTGCCAAAGCCAGCAGTACCTGGTTTAAGGACCATGGTATCCCTGTTCTTGATTGGCCAGCAAACTCGCCTGACCTTAACCCCATAGAAAATCTATGGGGTATTGTGAAGAGGAAGATGCAATACGCCAGACCCAACAATTCAGAAGAGCTGAAGGCCACTATCAGAGCAACATGGGCTCTCATAACACCTGAGCAGTGCCACAGACTGATCGACTCCATGCCACGCCGCATTGCTGCAGTAATCCAGGCCAAAGGAGCTCCAACTAAATACTGAGTGCTGTAAATGCTCATACTTTTCATGTTCATACCTTTCAGTTGGCCAACATTTCTAAAAATCCTTTTTTTGGATTGTTCTTAATTGATCTTAATTGATATTCTAATTTTCCAAGATACTGAATTTGGGACTTTCATTAGTTGTCAGTTATAATCATCAAAATTAAAAGACATAAACATTTGAAATACATCAGTCTGTGTGTAATGAATGAATCTAATATACAAGTTTCACTTTTTGAATGGAATTACTGAAATAAATCAACTTTGTCATGATATTCTAATTTTATGACCAGCACCTGTACATTAATCCATTATTCAAAAACTCTTGTAAATAGACTTTGTTATAATGTTTTAACACAAAGCACCTTACATGAGTGATCAGGGTTTTTTTTTATTTTCTAGCATATGTAGTAATGCTGAATTAGACAATTAATGGATTGATGTTACATTTTCCATTTGTTTTACTATGTTCATCACATGTTAGAAGTTATGTACATGAACATTAGTATACCTTTGAAAACCAAACAACTGATACAAATTTAACATTTGTAGATTCATATTCATATGTACATGAACATTAGTA